>NW_006408601.1:6852950-6861929 GCF_000296735.1 Chrysochloris asiatica | reverse complement strand
GGTTTTGTGCAGCAGATTTGTTTAACGCACTATGTTGTTTGATTTCTTGACTGCTGCTTCCATGAGTGTTGATGATGGATCCAAGTAAACTGACATCTCTGATAGCTTCAATCTTTTCTCCATTTATCTTGATGTTATTTATTGCTCCAGTAGTGTAAAGCTTTAAGATAAAAAAAAAATCCATTAATTTTAATGGAAAAATTATGCTTCAACTCATCTCACCCAAGATACCCAAACTGATTTCACAGATAGAAAAAAATACCATTTGAACAATGAAAACAAGCTTTTGTAAGCTAACATTTTGAAAGTAAATAGATATAGATTAATTTGAACTACAATGTTGTTAAGTGCCGTCAAGTATGTTCCAGTTTAGAGCAATCCTATGTAAGGTTTTTGAGGAGTGGTTGGTAAATTTGAACAGCCAACCTTGCAGTTCAAACCGACCTTATGATTGAGTGTTTATCTTATAGCACCACACACAAAATATAATGTAATGAAGGTTTATTATACTTGACAAAGGAGGAAAAGAAGTCTTATAATGGATGGTGGTTGGTGCAAGAGGAGTTGTTAAGTGCTGTCAAGTCATTTCCGACTCACAGCAATTCAGTAGAGGGTTTCTGAGGAGCAACTGGTGAGTTTGAACTGCCAATCTGGTGGTTCAAACCAACTTTGTGGTCCCGCACTTATCGTATAGCACCACACCAGGACTTAATTCTTTGGAAGTTTTATTATTTCTGTACCATTTGCTTCTTATGTCTGTTTTGCGTCACATGATCGTAATACAAAGTTGTAGCACAGAAAACTACCTTTAGAGTTGTACAAGATGCTACATCTTCATTCTATATTGTTGTTGTTGTTAAGTGCCATAGAGTCCATTCTGACTCATAGCAACACTATATAGGGTTTCCAAGGAGCTGCTGGTGGGTTTGAACCACTGACCTTGTGATTAGCAGTCCAGTGCCCATCCTACAGAGCCAAACTGGGACTCCTATTCTATATATATAGACAGTACAAAACCTTTGCATCATCTAAACATAGTACACAGTGGAAAAATTTCCAGATGATATTAAAACAACCAAACCAACTCAAAGAGATGCCATTATGTCTGTTCCAACTCATGGTAATCCTGTGGGTTACAGAGAACTGCTTCACAGGGCCTTCTTGGTTCTAATCTCTACAGAAGCAGATCATCAGAACTTTCTGCAATGAGTTTGAACCACTCATTTTTAGGTTAATGTTGTTGTTCATTGAGTTGATTCTGACTCATAGTGACCCTGGGTATGAACTGTTTAAAAATTGTTGTACTAAACAAGTTGGTGAATATCTACCTGAAAGTATAATGTCAAATTATCACTTCTTGCAGTGCATTTATTTAGTGTGCTTTTGGGTGATAAAGTTGCTATTTTAGGGAAAAATGTCATCTGAAAAGTGATAAAACTTCATGAGCTATATTTAACTAATAAGTTGTTATCTGAGGTAACTCAGTATTTACTGGTCCACACAGGTCTATCTTATGCTCTGTGAGGACAACTAAAAACCTTATAATTCAATGAGTAGATTTTAGCAGGAAGAGTTTCAAGGTAATTCTTGATTTTAAAGGAAAAGTAGTTAAAGAAGGGGCAAAAACATCTCTCTCTAATAATGGGAAATATTCTTTCAATTGAACAAAATTTGAACACTTAATTTACATCACTTGGCTATGAGAAAATCTTATTGCAAAAAGTATATTTTAAAATGATACGTTTCAGGTTAAAACATTTTTTATTTTCAGTTGTCACCTTTGCCCCCAATGTGACAAACCATCTTAGAGTTATTAAGCTAGCTTGGTCCTGGTGTGGCACTGTAGGATAAGCACTGGATCTCAAGGTTGATTTGAACAGCAAGGTCGGCAGTTCAAACCCACCAGCCGCTCCTTGGAAACTCTGTACAGGATCACTGTGAGTCGGAACTAACTCAACAGCACTTAACAGTAGCACCACCAACAACATGGATATAACAGGGAATCACTGTCCAGGCAGGTTGAATTTCTTTTCATTTTCTTTTTTAAAACTTTTTATTGTGAATTGGGTGAAGGTTTACAAAACAGATCAGTTTTCCATTCAACATTCATACACATTTTGTTTCATCTCATTGATTTCAGTCCCTTCAATGACTCCTGGTGTGGCGCTGTAGGATCAGCACTGGACAAAGTCAGTGGTTCAAATAGGAACCAACTCAATGGCACTTAAGAAGTTCTAGTAGCATAGTGGTTATGAGTTGGGCTGCTAATCTCAAGGACAGCAGTTCAAAACTATCAGCCATTCTGTGGGAGAAAGATGAAGCTTTCTGCCCCAGTGAAGATTTATAGCCTCTGAAACCCTATACAGGGTCACTATGAGTCGGAACCGACTCCATGCCACACCACCACCAACTGCACTTAACAACAACAACAACAGTGTAACATCACTTATCCCATTTCCTCCCTGTGTTTCTTGTTTCCATTCCTTCTTCTTTCCTAACTTTTCTGAACTTTGTCCTTGGGTCAATGCTGACTTTTGATCTCAAATAGTTGATTATTCTAAGGTGTGAGTACCTTCCTAGTGGTTCAAACTGACTCCTTGTATAGGCCAGTAGGAGTCCTGGTGTGGCACTGTGGGTTAATGCGCTGTACTACAAGGTCAGTTTGAACCTTAAGGTTGACAGTTCAAGCTCACCAGCTACTCCTTGGAAACCCTATACAGGGTCACCATGAGTCTGAACCAACTTGATGGCATTTAACAACAACATAGACCAGTTAGAATTCTGGTGTGGTGCTATAAGATAAGCACTGGACTGCAAGGTCAGTTTGAACCACAAGGTTGACGATCCGAACTCATCAGCTACTCCTCAGAAACCTACAGGGTCGCTATGAGCTGGAACCAACTGAACAGCACTTCACAACAACAAATAGACCAGCTATTATTTGCCTAAAAATTGAGCCATATGTGTGCGTGTGTTGATTTCCAGACTTGAAAGATGTCTGTGGGCCATAGTCTCCGGGGTTCTTTCTTTTTTTTTTTATGATTTTGAGTTCTGTTTCACATTCTCCCCCCACCCCCCACCCCCATTCTATCCAGGGCCTTCTAATGTGATCCCTTTCAGAGCAGATGGTAGTGGTAGATAGGCACCATCTAGTTCTTCTGGTCTCAGGGTGGTGGAAACTGATGTTTCCATGGTCCATTGGACTGTTTCCATGCATCTTTGATTTTCTTCACTCTTCTATCCTCCAGACAGAAAGACCAATACTTGTACAGGTGGTCACTCATGAGCTTTCAGGCCCTAGTCACTGGCCACCAAAGTAGAATGTAGAACACTGTCTTAGTGGATTATGTTATGCCAGTTGATCATGATGTTCCTGAGATCATGGTTCTGAGCCTCCAGGCCCAATGACTTATTCCCTTAAGGTGTTTGGTTATGTCTAAAAAGTTTTCATGACTTTGCCCCCTCTATGCAAGGATATATTTGTAACAAAAGTAAATACAAATGTACCAATATCCTCTGTCAAGTCTACATATATTCCTGGGTATATTCCCACCTTCATTCCTACACCTGTTCAGCCTGGGTCTATTCATTCATGTACTAATAGATCACTGCTATTGCAAGATGGTGTGTATAATAGTATTGTCCTCTGCTGCCTTTAACTCTTGCACTCTTCTCAATGTCTTCTCAAGTAGGTTGAATTTCAATGCCAATATTATACATCTAAGGCACATGTATTCTTGGTAAAAGCCAGAATTTTTTGCATAAAGCCTTGGTATAGACAAATAGATCAATGAATTTCATGGTTACCGTGTTCTATGGTTGTTCTATGGTAGTTTTTATAAACTACTATTGTAACTGGCACATTGGAGGTACCTTGGTCCCACAGCAATAGTATGTGCAAATTGAAAATCAACCTGAAAGACTTTTTTATGTGAATATTACAAACTGAAGCTTAATTCTATTTCTCTCTGATCATTTTCTTTTTGTATTGATTTTAGATTCAATTCCCAACTTAGTAGCCTATCCAATGATGGGGTTTGTAGGCATTTCTGAACCTAAAAAGTGGATTAAGATGAACTCAGGGGCATTCTTTACTTTGCCAAAAGTGATTCTGGGTGGCTTATTTCGATTTATTTGCTTTTTTCTCCAGAATTACCGTAAAGGTTTCTGTTTCACTCATTACGGCACAGTATTTTTCACATTTGAATAGACTGCATCAACATGAATTCTTTATAAGGACCTTAAAAACAAACTTTGCCAAGTCCCAGAATACAGAAGTGAATTCACATCCTCATACTCAGCTGCCTCATGAATAAAGGAGAGCCTGTGCCTGACACTTTGAAGCTGTAGCTGTTAAACCATACAGAATATTTACCTCAATAAATCATTATAAGAAACTAAGGTACAATTATACCCACAGAGAAAAAGAATTCAAAACACTGATTTATGTGTTTCTGTGCCTATTCCCTTTCCCACCATGTTTTGAATTTTATGCATGTTTGTCATCTTTGGCTGCTCCTATGTATCTTTAAACTAATGGGTTCTGCTTTTTTAACATTCCTCATTAAGTTTGTTATTTTTCTTTGACACACAGACATGATTTGCATAGTGTACAAAGTTTTACATTTAAAATGAGCTATATCTCATTTCTTAGGGCTGAAATAAAAAATGGAAAAAAGTGACTAATTTATTTTAAATAAAACACTGACTTCTTTGCTTAATTTTTGAGTATTTAGACTGAAATTCCACACTAAGGATTCTACTTGGCACTTAGTTGGGAATACTACTGAGAAACAGGAGAGAACTGGGTTGTAAACAGGAAGTGTACCACTGTCTTTTGGAACCACTCGTTTTTGAACTAGATTGCTTATTTAAAATGATAATAGTATTGTGGAAAGATAAATTTATTCACTAATATCTATTTTGTCCTTCTGGCAGTAAAAACAAAATCCCAAAGCAAAACTAAGCCCAGAACAGAGAGAAAAGAATGAACTTGACAATGAGTCAATGTGCAAATAGAAGTTTTGGTGCCTAGAATAATTTATTGTCACTGAGGTGCAGTAGAAGAAAAATAGTTACCCAGTGGCATGCTATAAATGGAAAGAATATATAAACATATTTAAAAACAACTAACTGACTTATCGCTATGAATAAAAAAGTTTTATTTCATTGATTTAATTTAAAACAATTTGATTGGAAAAATGCTTAGGAAAATCAAAGTACATACTATCCACAAGCCTTATAAACATAAATCAAAAGCTGAATTAAAATTGATTGAAGTTATATGATCAGTTTGGATCACAGAGTTGTACTTCTAAGCAATGTAATATTATCAAAATATTAACCTATTTATGAATTCACCAGAAGTTCTGGATGTCAGTTGCATTGGTGTCAGACTTTTATGGAATTCTTTATTATTCAAACATTGGTGCTTATAAGGTTTCTCATGTTTTATCTTTCCTAATGGGACCAGTATAACGATAGACATAGATTATATATTCTTTGAAGTCCTGGTGCGGTGCTGGGGGATAATGCACTGGACTGCAAGGTTGGTTTGAACTTTAAGATTGATGGTTCAAGCTCATCAGTCGCTCCTCAGAAACCCTATATGGGTTTGCTATGAGTCAAAACCAACTTGACAGTACTTAACAACAACAACAAATTAAGAAACTATTTGAGAAGCTGTACTATTTCAAGAAGAACAGTGCATTAGGATTTGAGGAAGATTCATTTACAACCTACAGCATGCAGATGCCTTAAAATGAAGAGGACTTACTGATGAAGATCAAAAACTACAGCTTTCAGTATGGATTATCCCTCAAAATAAAGAAAACAAAAATCCTCATAAATCAACCAATAAGCAATACTATGATACTTATTGTTATTTTTAAGTGCCGTCAAGTTTGTTCCAACTCATAGTCACCCTGTATAGAGTTTCTGAGGAGCGGCTGGTGAATTTGAACTACTGACCTTGCAGTTCTAGTGCTTACCCTACAGCACCACACTAGGACTCCAATATCACAATAAACAGAGAAAAGCCAGTTGGGGACCTGATTGGCAAGCAGTGCGAGGAGACCCGAGGACTCCGGGGCCCAGAGTCAGTGATGTGGCCATGGAGGACTCAAGTGGAGAATGGAGCTGCCAGCTGATGGGAAGAGAGGGCCTGTGCACAAGAACACCCACACTTGCAGATGCTACCCACGTGACCAGGACTGGATGACTGGATGATTGGAGCTCAACCAGGAGAAGAAAGAAGGGGGGGGGGGAGGAGGAAGATTGAGCTAATCCAAGCCGATGAATTTGACCTATGAATTCGAATGCAGTGACACAAAAGAGGCGATAAATCCTTACAGCAAGAAACATTCCCACCCCCTCCACACACAGAGTAGACATAGAGGGGCAACTTGGACATTGGATACCCAAATGGGGAGGGAGGGACTACAAAGGCAAGAAGTAACTGGCTTACAAGCCTTTAAGAGGGAACCTAGAGCTTGGGGGCATGGAAGAAGGCAGAATCACTAGTGAGTACTATCCAATCTGTCTAGGTGGAGCTGATGAAATGAAACACAGATGGGTAACGTGCGATACTGTAGTGAATAATGGTTATCAAGACAGATTGTGAGTGTTGGAAATGCAAGGGTAGATGTTTTGTAGCAAGGAAGAGAGTGATTATTTCTCCAGTCTAGGAGCGGAGGACTCTGGGACCACCAACATATAAGAGCTGAGAACGGGACCCCACCCAGAGAACTGGGGATGCCTGAGATGGAGACAGAGATGATGACATGGAGCTATGAAGTGGCTGGGGACTTTGGATCCAGAGAGGGAAAGGAACTGTGGGCTGAAGACTGAGGTGGGAGAGGGGAGGGTAGAGCACGGGCTTCTAGGATATGCCCTTTGGTTGGAAGACGAGGCATGGAGGGGATTGGAACCATGGCAATGTAATGATATACGATGGAATGAATATGGAACTGAGGTTCTCTCATGTAAACTATCATATAATTCACAATAAAACATTAAAAACATAAATAAATAGAGAAAAGATTGAAGTTGTCAAGGATTTCATTTTCTTTGGGATCACATCAATACTGATGGAAGCAAGTCAAGTAATCAAACAACATATTGTGTTGGGCAAATCTGCTGCAGAAGACCTCCTTAAAAAACAAAGACGTCACTTTGAGGACTAAAGTACACCTGACCCAAGCCATGGTATTTTCAGTTGCTTCATATGTATGTGAAAACTGGAGAATGGATAAGGAAGACCAAAGAAGAATCGATGCCTTTGAATTATGGGATTGGTGAAGAATATTAAATATCCTATGGAATACCTGAAGAATGAACGCATTTGTGTTGGAAGAAGTACAGCCAGAATGCTGTTTAGAAGTAAGGATGGTAACACTTCATCTTGAGTACTTTGGACATGGTGTCAGAAGGGACCAATCTCTGGAGAGAAGGACTTCCTGTTTGGTAAAGTAGAGGGTCAGTGAAAAAGAGGAAAACCCTTAAGGAGATGGACTGACATAGTGGCTGTAAGAATGGGCTCAAACAGATCATGGTGCAGAACTAGGCATTGTTTCCTTCTGTCCTACAAAGAGTCAAATGAGTCAGAAGTACCCACAACTCAACACAACTCTGTCCTATAGGTTCTGTGTTTTGAAATTAACTGATGGCAATTGGTTTGCTTTCATGGAACAGGTTTCCAAGCTTTTATCCCACGGAGCTGCTGTGTGTGGGAGTGGGTGGGGGGCTGGTTTTGAATCGTTGACCTTTTGGTTAGCAGCCAAGTACTTAACATTGTGCATTCAGGGCTCCTTGAAAAACCTATAGAAATTTAAATTTCACTTTTAGATCTAGTGTTCTGTGTGGGCGAGTAAAACAAAGAGAAATGAGGGTTAAAAACTAGAAAGTAAATAGAAGAAAACATGAGGTGTCAGTGAGTACAAGTAGATGAGGAAAAGAAGAAAAGTGTATACAAGTTAACTAGATGTAAAGAACAAGCTGAAAGGGTAGGTGGGGGACTGAGAGAAAATGAGGTTACTGCGCTATTAGTTGTTCAAGCACCCAGTGTTCCTTTTAAGAGTCCTTTTTCTCTCTTCAGCAAACTCATTCCATCAGACACTTTATATTAATATTTGTCACTCTGAGATCTGGTCAGCTCATTTACACTTGGTGATGGTGGTGTGCGGTGGAGTTTGTTCTGATTCATAGTGACCCTGTACAGGGTTTCCAAGGCTGAAAATCTTTATGGGAGCAGAAAGCCTCATTTTTCTCTCTCTGAATAGCTGGTAGTTTTGAACTGCTGAGGTTAGCAGCCCGACTCATAAGCATTATACTAGAGTTTAGGAATGTGAGGCTATTCTTCCCTTCAAGATTTTATTTTGAAAGAAGATATAAGGAGAAGGCACAAATATATTAATCATGTAGGCCTCTGATGGGAAAACTTGACTTCTTTTCTCTATGAGATTTGTTGTTGTTAAGTGCCGTCGAGTCTGTTCAGACTCATTTTTTGTTGTTGTTACGTGACGTCGAGTCGGTTCTGACCCATAGCGACCCTATATAGGGTTTCCAAGGAGCGGCTGGTGACTCATAGTGACCCTGAAAAGGGTTTCCAAAGAGTAGCTGGAGGGTTTGAGCCACTGACCATGTGATTAGCAGTTCAATGCTTATTCTATGGCACCACACCAGGACTCCTCTACTAAGAGTTTGTTGTTGTTGTTGTTGTTGTCAGGTGCCATCGAGTCAGAACCAACTCATAGTGACCCCATGCATAACAGAACGAAACAATGTCCGATCCTGGGCCAACCTCACTACGGCTGCCACATTTGAGTCCATCAATGATGCCACCTGGCCAATCCATCTCGTTAGGGGTCTTCCCCTTTTTCTCTGACCCTTCACCTTACCCAGCATGACATCCTTCTCCAGCGACTGTTCCCTCCGGACAATATGTCCAAAGTATGAGAGACGAAGCTTAGCCATCTTGGC
>NW_006408601.1:6850810-6852260 GCF_000296735.1 Chrysochloris asiatica | reverse complement strand
TTTCTCAGAAGTACAATGTGTTAGGTGCCATCAAGTTGTTCCTGACCTATAGTGACCTTATGTACAACAGAACAAAACACCCCCTCATCTGCACCATCTTGACAGTTACCACCACACTTGAGCCCATTGCTGCTGCCCCTGTGTCAATCCATTTCGGGGATCTTCCCCTTTTTCACTGACCCTCCACTGTACCAGAGGTAGAAGGGAACCTTTTCACCATATTCTACAGGCAATCACCTATTTATAAGCATGAATGGACAGGATGGAAAACTGGATGGTCTCTAGCTGCTTCTTTTTTTTCAAATTTCAAATAGAATTTTTTATTATTAACTAATAAAAAACAAACAAATGGTTACCCAGAAAGTAATTGAATATCCTTCCTAGAAAATTCTTTAAATTTTCTCTACCTTCTAAAAAATTCCTATAACTTTTTATTCTAATTTAATTATCCAGAGGATTTGAGTACTGAACTTGGCTTTTAATAAAATCTACCTTTTAAGATTGGGAAAATTTAGTTTAGATTTATCAACTTTATGAAACTACAGATTTGGGCATTCAGTAGAACTCTTGAAGTAAATATAATGGTCTATGAAGCATGGTGGCTCCATAGGATAAGCACTGGACTACAGACCATAAGGTCTGTGGTTTAAGCTCATGAGCCACTCAGTAGGAGAAAGATGAGGCTTTCTGCTCCCACAAAGAATTGCAGCCTCAGAAGCTCTACACAGGATCTCTATGAGTCAGAACCGACTTAATAGCACTTAACAACAACAACAAGGACCCATCTTAACATCTTCTATGTAAATTAGAGCACATCTGAACTTTATTCAGGTGTTGTTGTTGTTGTTATTAGGTGCCATCGAGTCGAGTCGATACCAACTCATAGCGACCTTATGCACAGCAGAACGAAACACTGTCAGATCCTGGGCTAACCTAACTATCGTTGCCATGCTTGAGTCCATTGATGCTGTCACTTTGCCAATCCATCTCACTGGGGGCATTCCTCTTTTTCTCTGACCCCCCACCTTACCAAACATAATATCCTTCTCCAGTGACTGGTCCCTCCTGACAATATGTCTGAAGTATGAGAGATGAAGTTTGGCCATCTTGGCCTCCAAGGAACACTTTGGTTGTACTTCTTACAACACAGATCTGTAGGTTCTTTTGGCAGCCCATGGCACTTTCAATAGTCTTCTCCAACACCATAACTCAAAAGCATCAATTCTTCTATGATCTTCTTTATTCACTGTCCAGCTTTCACATGCATATGAAGTTATTGAAAACACCATGGCTTGGGTTAGGCGCACCTTAGTCCTCAAGCTGACATCTTTGCTCTTCAACACTTTGAAAAGATCTTGTGCAGCAGATTTGCCAAATGCAATACATCCTTGATTTCTTGACTGCTGCTTCCTTGAGTGTTGATAATTGATCCAAGAAGAATGAAGTCCTT
>NW_006408601.1:6845279-6848945 GCF_000296735.1 Chrysochloris asiatica | reverse complement strand
TTGCATTCCAATCACCAGTAATGATCAATACATCTTGATTGCATGTTTGATCAATCTCAGATTGAAGAAGTTGATAGAATTCTTCTATTTCATCCTCATAGGCTTCAGTGGTTGGTGTGTAAATTTGAGTAATAGTGGTATTAACTGGTCTTCCCTGTAGGCACATGTTCAGGTAGAAGTTATTTATTGAAAACATGCTGTATGCCAAGTCCTGTACTAAAAGCCTCAGTTTTCTCACATTAACATGAGAATAATAACTATTTTGTAGAGTTGTTGTAAAGGTGTGTGTAAAGTATCTACCAAAATGTCTGATACAAGATGTTCAATAAGCAATTGCATATTTATTTTTTTGAAAAAAGCTTGCTATTGTTGGCTTTGGTTATAGTCACTTTACCACCCATTTGGCCTTTGCATTCTCTACCTTGCAATGAACAGAAATACAAATGAGAGAATAGGAAGCCTGTCTTACATATTATAGTACTTTTTATGTAGGAGCCTCTCATGGGCTTCTAGAGAGAAAATTCATCATAATTCTTGAACCAAAGGTAAGTCAATGATTTTCAAGTAATGAAGTGAAGATACTTTTTGCTGAATTGAGTACATTTCATTATGGGTTTCCTGGCAATCCAGAATAAACAAAAATCATAGTATTGTTATCTAATAAAATGGAAGCATGCTCTGTTTCTCAAAAGACACAAATGTTCGGAGTTTATTGCATTGATCTTTATGTAACTATTCTGAGTATAATTAACAGTGCTTTCTGTAGCAGATTAGATTTGTTATTTTGATATAGGAACAGAGGTTAGGCAGAAGTTTTTAAATTGAAATTAAGGCACTTCATTGGGCTCTATCCATTCATTCACCAAGTATTTATTGAGTGCCTGGTGGTGGAAGAAAAATAGAAAATATTAAGGTGTATGAAATCTATTTGTAACGTGTATTTCAGAGTGATACTGTAGAAATAAATACAAGTCCTTCTGTGTTGGAACTCACAACTAACGCTCTAGCAGTAAAATTTTAAAACATATGAGCAT
Source organism: Chrysochloris asiatica (assembly GCF_000296735.1). Classification (NCBI taxonomy): domain Eukaryota; kingdom Metazoa; phylum Chordata; class Mammalia; order Afrosoricida; family Chrysochloridae; genus Chrysochloris; species Chrysochloris asiatica. The sequence goes on along the minus strand of NW_006408601.1, from coordinate 6,847,911 downwards.
GCTATGAAAAAGATGAAATAACAGACAAATGCATATTTGTCTTTAAAAGTTTGTTTTTCTTGGGGTCAAAAGTCAAAGATCCATCAGGTTTGTTTTATAGTATTCAAGACAATGTCTTTCCCTCTCTGCTTTCTAGCTTTTATTTCCAGTTTACATGATTATTGAACATTTTGAGAAACTCAAAAGTAAAAAGGCCTTTGTGATTTAAATCAGTTTTTGTAATTAAAAATTCCTCCTGGCCTGGAACTTGGCATAGAGGTCTCCTTCTATTTTGAACAGTCTTTTTCATTAAACATATTCTCCAGCCAGTTTTTAATCAAACAAAAATTTAAGAGCGTTTCTGGTAGTGGTGAGACACACATTTATAAAAATAACAAAGTGTTTTCATTACCAGGTGCTCTGAGAACCTTACATTAACCACTTTACAAGTGTAATTTGATAATTTAACTTTAGCATATGAAATATTCTGGGGTACCCTCATGGTCATTAATTCACATTTGTGAACTATGTTTTTTACATATAGTATGTTACATTGATCATGTAGTAAAACACACACACTATGCACGTATTATGTAACTTATTAAACTACAAACATATGAGACATTCAGAATACTGCAGGAGAGTACTTTCAAATATCATGCCATTTGTGACCTTATAATAATTGCTTTTTGTATCTATTTATTGGCTGAATGTTCAAGGGAAATGTATCCCTTAAAGCAATGGGTGGGGTGTAGGGGGGGAGATTTTATAGACTGACACACACACATATATATGGCATACACACATACACACATATATGGCATAGGTAGGACTACAGTTGAGATACAATATTCAAGATTTTTCTATCCTTGTTCATAAAATATTACAGTACAGCACAGGCTTTCTGAAGGTCTCTGGGACATCAAACATCTTCAGAAGATTAGAGATTCAGGAAAACAAGAAGGGTGGCTAGTGGGCTTGAAATGGGGTCTGAATTCTCTATGGCCAGAGGGACTGAAAGAAGATACTAATGGAAAAAGAGTGACTGAGTTTCAGAGCTAGCTGTCCTCTTGGACTGGTTCTGATGTCTGTAGAAGTGAATTCCAGTATGACTCAGGAAGTAGTATAAAGCAAATGAATTTTTAACAGCTCTTCTAACCCGTTCAAAGTGGTTCAGTAATTACCCTCTCATAAACAAAGGCTGCATATATGTTGCATAGCAACCAAATCTATTGCCCATGGCTTTCTGACCTGAATTAAAAAAAAAAAATCCATACAACTGGACCAAAAAATAGCATCATGATAAATGAAGAAAAGATTGAAGCTTTCAAAGACTTCAATTTGGTTGACTCCACAATTAATGCTCGTGGAATCAGCAGCCAAGAAATTAAAGATGTATTGCGTTAGGGAAATCTGCTGCAAAAGACCTCTTTAAAGTGTTCAAGAGCAAAGATGTCAGTTTGAGGACTAAGGTGTGCCTGGCCCAAGCCAGGGTATTTTCAATAACTTCATATGCATGTGAAAGTTGGATAACAAGTAAGGAAGCCTGTAGATGAATTGAAGAATATGAATATTGAAAGTACCATGGACTTTCAGAGGAGCAAACAAATCTGTCTTGGAAGAAGTACAACCAGAATGCTCCTTAGAAGTGAGGGTGGCAAAAATTCAACTCATGTACTTTGGACATGTTGTCAGGAGGGACCAGTCCCTGGAGAAGGATAGCATGCTTATAAAAGTGGAGGGTCAGTGATAAAGAGGAAGCTCCCTAACAAGATGACACAATGGCAGTAACAATGGCCTTAAACGTAGCAACAATTATGAGGATAGTGCAAGATTTGGCAGTGTTTTATTCTGTTGTGATAGTGTCATTATGAGCTGAAACTGTCTTGATGACACCTAACAACAACAAGAAGGAACAAATAGCTGTCTCCTACTCTGGTCGTGTCGTTGTTGTTGTTGTCAAGTGTCGTCGAGTTGATTCCGACCCATAATGACCCTGTATAGGGTTTCCAAGGATCAGCTGGTGAGCTTGAACTGCCGATCTTGTAGTTCAAATGGCTTTGCAGTCTGGTGCATTAACCCACAGCACCACAGCGTAGTGGTTGCAAATCAGGTTGCTAATCTCAAGGTCAGCAGTTTGAAACTACCAGCAGTTCCGCAGGAGAAAGATGAGGCTTTTTGCTCCCGTAAAGATTTACAGCCTTGGAAACCCTGAGCAGGGTCGTTATGAGTTGGAACCGACTCGAGGGCACTTAACAACAAGAACTCAAAGATGGATTTGAATGCGTGTTGCTCTCCAGAGTTCTGCCACTAATCTAATGTCCCACTTCAGGCTCCTGAAGCTTTCAGGAAGAACTGTAGTAGGACTTTTGGAGAACAATATTGTACTGCAGTGAATTATTTAATACATCTTTTCTATCCTTAGTCTTTGTAACATCCACCAAATGATTTTTCCTGTTGGGACTGAGTAAGAGATGGTGGGAGAAGATATTAATGGCATATGATTCAGTTGTGAATGATTATTAACAAAGTTATTGTGATTGTGAAAACTTGGAACTCTAACATGGATGTAAAATGAGCCATCTCAGAAGCAGGAGTGGGGATTTCACTGAGATTCCTGTGCATTCAACCCTCCTTGACAGAAAGCTGTGAC
>NW_006408601.1:6841957-6845179 GCF_000296735.1 Chrysochloris asiatica | reverse complement strand
AGTGGGCTTTCCAGCCCAAGGAATAAATAAAGTTGAGTTATTTTTGGCAAGAGGCTTGCTTGTAGAGTAGGGTGCCTCCAGGCACTTAATTAGGGGAGTTAGGTTTGCTGACTTACAGAGCTAGAACTGAATGCCTTCGAGCTGAGGCTTATGGTGAAGTGGTTTGTCCTGTGAACATTTATTAACATCCCTTAAAAATCTTTGTGGTATTTCCCTGGCAGAGAAAAGCCTGCCTGTGGGCATGGCAGAGGAGAGGCTGGTCTGACTGGAAGAAATGAGCCCTGAGAATTTCTGAGCCTGAATTGTAACCGTTAACTTCTCTTATTAATAAGCCCTATGCTTGTGAGTTTGGCATCTTGAGTGTTGTGTAGCTTACTGCAATGAATTATCAAACCCAGATGGACAGTAGAGTGTGCTGTGGGAGGGATGCTTCGTGCATTTTGTTTTACAAGTATTACTGGCAGGATTCTGGAAAGCAAGACACAATCAAAGCAGGGCAATTCAAAGCTAGGGGAAATTGTCCATATTGTCGTATGCCATTGAATCGATTCTGACTCATAGTGAATGATCCTATTTAACAGAGTAGAATGCCTCATAGAGCTTCCTAGGCTATAAATCTTTACAGGAACAGATTGTCAGGTACTTTCTTCTATGGTGTCACTGGGTGGGTTCAAACTTCCAACCTTTTGGTTAGCAGTTGAGTAACACTATCATGCTACTAGGGCTCCAACAATTTACATAGACACTATTTTTCTTAGGTAGCATCTTCATTGGAATGTTGATATGGCACTGTAGGATCAGCACTGTACTGCTAACCACATGCTCAACAATTCAATCCCACCAGCTGCTCTTTGGAAACCCTATACAGGATCACTATGAGTCAGAATCGACACAATGGCACTTAACAATAACCAAACAACAGTATCTTCATTATTTGCTGGTACTTGGATGCATGATTCTTTTCTTTTTTTTAATTTTTTTATATAAGGATTAAAGCAATTCAGAGAAGTTGCCTCTTGTAATAAACACCAGTATTGCATTAAAAAAAAAAATCATGGAAGGTTTTCTTTAGAAGTCACAGATAAAAAGGACTTAAGAATTTGTTTTGACTATGTATTGTTGTTGTTGTTAAGTGCCATCGAGTCAGTTCTGACTCACAGTGACCCTGCATAGTATTCCATGGAGCAGCTGGTGAGTTTAAACCACTGACTTTGTGGTTCAAACTAAACTTGTGGTCCAGTACTTATCCTACTGTGCCACACCAGCACTCTAACTTTGACTGTGTATGTTGTGAAGTGCCTTCAAGTTGGTTCTGACTCATAGCAACCCTGTGTAGTGTTTTCGAGGAATGGCTGATGAGTTTGAACCGCTGACCTTGTGATTCAAAGTCACCTCACGGTTCAGTGCTTATTGTACAGCAACACCACCAGGACTCCTTAACTACGTACTGTTGTTGTTGTGAAGTGCCGTCGAATCGGTTCGGACCCATAGCGATCCTGTATAGGGTTTCCGAGGAGCAGCTGGTGAACTTGAACTGCCGACCTTGCAGTTCAAATGGCTTCGCAGTCTGGCGCATTAAACCACAGCGCCACACCAGGACTCCTGTATAGTGGCTAGCAAAATTGCATGAACATCAATGTACATATTAGATATTTTTATGATAAAGAATACAGTCACATAGTTAATCTATCAATTTTTACTTTTATTAGTTTGTAAATCATTTGTGAATTTTCTCAAAATAAAGTATTTCCTCCCAATTTCAAAAACATTTTAATAATTACATGAAAATTTTGAAAATTTAAGTTTAGACAAGTTCCAGGAATCAGATCATGAAATGTTTGTTATTTTAGAAAACTTTCAAATTAGTATCTTTTTTTCACAGACTTGAGTTTGGATCTTAAATCAGGTTAGAACTGCATGCTTATTATGTTGTTGTTGTTAAGTGCTGTGGAGTCATTTCCAACTCATAGCTGTATAGGGTTTCCGAGGAGCAGCTGATGAGTTTGAACTGCTGACCTTGTGGTTCAAAGTGACCTTGTGATCCAGTGCTTATCCTGTAGTGCCACACCAGGACTCTGCATGCTCATTATAATGAATGTTAATACATCACTTCATTTTGCAGAACCATTTTCAAGTACCATAAGATCCTTGTTAATATCATGGTAAGCATCAATAATAGAAATATGTAACATTTAAAAGTTTATTTTGTGTTTAGAATTTGTAACATTGGAGCTGATAAAAAATTGTGAGTTTAAAGATGTAGAAAGATAATGAGAGACCTAGGTTTATATTATTGATGTACATTGGATGTAACTTAACTCAGTAGGTCTCCACTTTAGTTGGCTAGTTTCTAAAGCAAAAACTGTTTTTGAAAGCAAAGCACAACACAGAAGTCCACACCATAATGGTAATTAATTATAGTTGACTGTTTATATATAACTAATGTTGTTATTGTTGTTACATGCCTTCAAGTCAGTTTCAACTCATAGCGACTTTGTATGGGGTTTCCTAAGAGCAGCTGGTGAACTTGAACCACTGAACTTGCAGTTTAAACCAACTTTGCAGTCCAGTGCATTAACCCTCAGAGCCACATCAGGACTCCAAATATAACAAATGCTGTTGTTGTTGTTAAGTGCCATTGAGTTAGTTCCAATCCATAGCAACCCTATATAGGGTTTCTGAGGAGATGTTGGGGAGCTTGAACCACCAACTTGGTGATTCAAACTGACTCTGTAGTCCAGTGCATTAACCCATAGGGCCACACCAAATCTGTGTTGGAAGAAGTAAAGCTTCCAGAATGCTCCTTAGAAGCCAGGATGGCAAGACTTCGTCTCTCATACATCAGACATCTTATCAGGAGGCACCAGTCCCTAGAGAAGGATATCATTCTTGGTAAAGTGGACGATCAGTGAAAAAGAAGAAGAACTCCAATGAGATGGATTGGCTCAGTGGCAGCAGCAATGAGCTCAAGTGTAGCAGCAATTGTGAGGATGGTGCAGCACCAGGCCATGTTTCATTCTGTTGTGCATAAGGTAGCTATGAGTCGGAACTGACTCTACTGCACTTAATAACAACAAGAGTATATAAAATCAGAAAAGTTTATCACAGACTCAAAGTGTATTTCAAGAAAAGCAAACATCTAGGCCTGTAATGACCAATATAGTAACCATTAGCCACCATAAGGAAGATCATAGAAGAATTGATGCATTTGAGTTATGATAT
>NW_006408601.1:6837241-6841776 GCF_000296735.1 Chrysochloris asiatica | reverse complement strand
TTCCTTTTATATCTTATATTTCACAAATGAACAATGAAAAATATTTGATTTACACATACAAAATAAAAAATATACATTCGTGCAAATATCCAGGGCATATTCTACAAGCCAGCCTCCTGCCCACAAGGACACAACCTTATTCAGTCCATTGACCTAGTGCCCGCAGCTGCTCTATCTCTCCATGCCATTGTCTCTGCTGTTGCTGGTTTACTAGGTAGGATCTCATGCTCCAGTCCTGCTCTTACTTTTTGATGGTCCTGGAATTGTCTATTCCTGAAATGAAGGATTAACTACTCTCCCCTTTTAGATACACATCTACCAGTAGCTCTGGTAGTGTAGTGGTTAAGAGTCGGGCTGCTGACCTCAAGGTCAGCCATTATAAATGACCAGCAGTTCTGTGGGAGAAAGATGAGGCTTTCTGCTCCCATAAAGACTTATATATAAAGTTGTTAATTTCTTCATAGTTTTACTGTTTCCAAAATCTTCCTTGATTTTTCTTTTCTTAATATGATATAAAGGTGTATTAAGTTTCCTTGAAATTACCCTGTACTTTATTAATTTCTTCTTCATTTAAAAATAGTCCATTTTATCCTAAAATCTACCTCATCTCCTGACCACCTGGAGCCCTGTGACTATACTTTTTCTTCCCTTCAGTTTGCATTTGTCCTGATCATAGACTGACATTCCAGATTTCCTATTATCAGTCTTGTAATTTTGTTCTATTCTGCACGCTTCCTTATCTGCACTGAATTCTGGGTGGTGTTGCCAAACCTGTCAATCTCTGGCTGTTGTCTGCTCATGTTCATTCTCAGTCTAAAACCTCTCTTTTAATATATTTTGGAGAACTGGATTGGCCTTTACAAAGTCCTTTAATTTTAGTTTATCATGAAATATTCTAATTTCGACATCATATTTGATGAACAGCTTTGCTGGGTATATGATTCTTGGTTAGCAGCTTTTTCCTTTTAGTTTTGTACATGTCTCTCCCATTGTCTTCTTGCCTGCATGGTTTCTGTTGAGAGATCCGAGCTTAATCTTACCAGTTTGCCTTTATAGGTAACATTTCATTTTTCTCTAGCTGCTTTTAGGATCCTTTCCTTATCTTTGGTTTTTTAAAATGGTTTATTGTGAATCATGTGATAGTTTACATGGGAGAACATTAGCTTTACATTCATCCTATCGTATATCATTACATTGCCATGGTTATAATTCCCTCCATGCATCATCAACCAACCAAATGGTACACCCTGCAAGCCTGCCCCCTGGTCGTCAGCACACAGCCCCTCTCCCTCTCTGGGTCTATAGTTCCCAGCTGTTCCATCTCGCCACATCATTGTCTCTGCCTCCATCGCTGACATCACTGTTTCTCTAGGTAGGGTCCCACACTTTGCTCTTCTCCCATGATGGTCCCAGGGCCCTCCGCTACTGGACTGCAAAGTCAACCACTCCCCTCCTTTTGCTACAAAATGTCTACCTTTACATTTCCAACCCTCACAGCCAGTCCTGATAGTAATTATTCACTATTGTACCACATGAGTGCTATCCACATCTCCTTTCATCAGTCCCGTCCAGACAGATTGTATACTACTCAGTAGAGATTCTACCTTCCCCCGCTCCCTCTGGATCTATGCTCCCTTTTGAAAGCTTGTAAGCCAGTTAGTTCTTGCCTTTGTAGCTCTAACCGCCCCCCCCTCCCCATTTTGGGTAGTCAATGTCCAAGCTGCCCATCCCTGTGTACCCTTAATGTTTTACAATAAATAGTCATTTGCAATATTTCTCCTTTTGTGACTGACTAGTTTCACTCAGCAAAATGTCCTCAAGGTTCATCCATGTTATGCGGTGGCTTGCAGTTTCCTTGTTATTTTTCAAGGTAGCATAATATTCCATTGTGTGTATGTACCACAGTTTGTTTATCCATTCTTCCATAGATGGCCACTTAGGCTGGCTCCATCTTTTTGCTATTGTAAATAGTACTGCTGTGAAAATTGGTGTGCATATATCTACTCGTGTTATGGCTTGTATTTCTTGTGGGTGAATTTAAGTAGAGGAATTGCTGGATCATAAGGTATTTCTATTTCCAATCTTCTGAGGAAGCGCCATGTTGCTTTTCAGATAGGTTGGACCATTTCGCAACCCCACCAGCAATGCAGGAGCATCCCAGTCTCTCCACATCCTCGCCAGCATTTATTGTCCTCTACTTCTTTGCTTATCTTCGGTTTTGGAGAGTGTGACTATGATATGTCTTGGTGATTTTCTTTTGGTGCCTATACTGTCTGGGGTTCATGCAGCTTCTTGAATGTTATCGTCTCATTCTTCATGATGGTATAGAAACTTTCTTCCAGCATCTCTTCAACTATCTTTTCTGTTGTTTACGTTGTCTCTTCCTGCTCTGTAATTCCAGTCTCCCATAGCTTATTACTTTTCTTGTTGTCCCACATAAATCTTAGACTTTCTTCAGATTGTCATTCTTTTTTTTTCTTATTATTTGTCTATCTTAGCAGTATTGAGAGATTTATCTTCAAGCTTGATAATTCTGGCTTCCATTGATTCAATTCTACTCTTTTGCCCTTTTAATGTATGCTCATTTCTGATATTCTAGTATCGATCATGGAGATTTTGTATTGTCTCCAATGCTGTACTTATTTTGTTTGGTTGTCCCTGTAGCATTTTTCTGAAATTTTCTTTGTTTTCCTTGACCTTTCGGTGAAACATTTAAATGTACATGAGTATCATTCTCCTGAATTCTTTTCAGGCAGTTCCAGTGCCTTTTCTTCCTCAAAAGCATTTTCTAGCTCTTCCTCTTTGTCATTTGTTTTAGTTATTCTGTCTTGTTTCTGCATATGAACAGAAATTTTATGCTGCTTTTTAGGCATTGTGGTGTTGTTATATTTGTATTAAGTTGATGAAAGTTTGTTGGTATACTCTTAGGTACTCACCAATTGCTTCTTGGTGGATGTGATCAGGAGATGAGCTTCTTTACTCACTGTTTATACAATTCAATTCTGAGTGATTGTAGCAATGTTGGTTGTCGTCACTGTTTTGGTGCAAGTTGTTAACTGCCATCAAGTCAGTTCCAACTCATAGTGACCTTGTCCCTAGAGGAGTGGCAGATGAGCTTGAATCACTGACTTTGTGGTTTAAGCTGACTTTACAGTCAAGCGCATTAACCCACAGCACCACACCATAGCAGCTGCTATTGGCTCTTGCTCAATTGTGGGGGCTGTAGAAACAACTGTGGCTTAGCTGTATAGCTGTAGTTGCTGCCTTCTGTTGGCTGATACAAGAAGAAGGGATAAAAAGAACCAAAACCAAAAACTAGCCCTTATAGGGAAAAGAAAGAAAAAAAACCAAGTCCCAAAAATAATCCCTGAAAATCAATGTCTTTCTCTGCCAACAGGCAGTGTGCTCTGCCACCTACTGGCCAGGAAAGTTCAAATTGGCCATGATGCATCAGGAGGACCCACATAGATTACCAGCCTCCTTTCCTTCCTCTTGTTTTGCCCCTTTACCCCATGTATCCTTCCAACCCCCTCTCCTAGTGACAGCCAGTCCAGGGCTGGCCAGGGTTGACTTTGCAGATTTGGATCTGAAAATAAATAAACAAATAAATCTTACTTTTGTTTCCATGAGCCTCAGGTGGATAATTACAACACAAATATGCTTTCTTGTCTCTAAAGCCATTCACAAACTTTGAAAATGACTGTGGCAGGTTCCGTTAGCTGCCTCTGCTTGTCAGTCACCTGGTCTCTTGCTGCATCTAAGCATTTGATCTATTTTTCTATGCATTACTCTAGATCATATAGCTCAGGACTGTCCTCTGTATCTGTCTTGTCTGCTTTTCTGTATCCTTGCTGCAGAGAGCCCACACAGGCTTTCTGCCTATTCCACCATCTTTTCCTGCTCCTTAAATTTGAATTTTATGAGAAGAAATATTAAATAAAATGAAAAATTTAGGCTTCTTAGTCAGATTTAGCCACATTTCAAGTTTTCAATAGTCACACATAGTAAGTGGCCAGACAGATATAGAACATTTCCATTATGGCAAAAACTTCTATTGGACAGCACTGATCTAGGTGTTTAGTCAAATGGTATCCATCTCTGTAGGGGTAACAGGGTCATTATAGGTATTGTCTATAATTCAGAGTTTCTGATATTGGCAAAGAATATGCAATATACCATGACCTGATAGAAAAATGAACAAATTAATCTTAGAAAAAGTATAGCCAGAATGTTCATTAGAAGCATGAATTAAGAGACCTCTTCATCCTTTGTATGTTATGTGCTATGAGATGTTCCACGGATTCATTCTTATTCTTCAATGTTGCATAATAGTCCACCATGTGTATGCACCAAACCTTGTTTATCCATTCTTCAGTTAATGACCATTAAGACTGTCTCCATCTTTTTGCTATTGTGAATAGTTCTTTGATGAATATGAGTGTGCATTTATCTATTCATGTAACAATTCTTATTTCTTCAGGATATCCAGTAGTGTTGTTGCTGTCTTTAGGTGCCATTGAGTTGGTACCAACTCA
>NW_006408601.1:6831289-6836116 GCF_000296735.1 Chrysochloris asiatica | reverse complement strand
CCCTGTGTAGGGATTCCAAGGAGCAGTTGGTGGGTTTGAACCACTGACCTTGTGGTTCAAACTGACTTTGCAGTCCAGTGCTCATCCTACAGCACTACACCAGGACTCCTTATTAAGCATAATGATCAGCTATATATCAAAGCTCTGGGAAATATTTAGATCCTGGAAAAGCAATTCTTGACATTAAAAAATTTATAAACTAAAGGTGAAAAAGATATTTTACATGGACAGTTTAAAAAGCAAGATAATATGGTTAAATGTGAAATAAAATATATTGCACTACATGTATTATAGAAGTTACACAGAAGGAGTGATCTGTAAGCTTGGGTAGTTGAAGAAGTAAAGGAGGAAAAGGACTTGAAATTAAGTATATTAGAAAGAACTTTCCAGCAGGGAGATTCTGTGAGCCAATGATCATATAAGGTAATCAACAAGGTATGGAAGGAGCCTAGACTTAGTAATTGTTGTTGTTGTTGTTGTCAGGTGCTATTGAGTAGGAACCGACTCATAGCGACCCCATGCACAGCAGAACGAAACAATGTCCGATCCTGGGCCAACCTCACTACCGCGGCCACACTTGAGTCCATCAATGATGCCACCTGGCTGATCCATCTCGTTAGGGGTCTTCCTCTTTTTTTCTGACCCTCCACCCTACCCAGCATGACATCCTTCTCCAACGATTGTTTCCTCCGGACAATATGTCCAAAGTAGGAGAGACGAAGCTTAGCCATCCTGGCCTCCAAGGAGCACTCTGACTGCACTTCTTCCAAAACAGATCTATTGGTTCTTTTGGCAGTCCATGGCACTTTCAGCATTCTCCTCCAACACCACAACTCAAAGGCATCAGTTCTTCTACGATCCTCCTTATTCACTGTCCAGCTTTTGCATCCATATGAGGCTATTGAAAACACAATGGCCTGGGTCAGGCGCACCCTAGTCCTCAAGCTGACATCTCTGCTCTTCAATACTTTAAAAAGTTCCTGTGCAGCAGATTTGCCCAGTGCAATACGTCGTCTGATCTCTTGACTGCTACTTCCGCGAGTGTTGATAGTTGATCCAAGAAGAATGAAGTCCTTGACAACTTCAATCTTTTCTCCATTGATAAGAATGTTGTTTATTGGTCCAGTGGTGAGGATTTTTGTTTTCTTGACATTGAGATGTAATCCATATCAAAGACTGTGCTCTTTAATCTTCATAAGTAAATGTTTCAAGTCCTCTTCACTGTCAGCTATCAAGGTTGTATCATCTGCATATCGCAGGTTGTTAATGAGTCTTCCTCTAATCCTGATGCCACGTTTTTCTTCATAGAACCCAGCTTCTCGTATTATTTGCTCAGCATACAGGTTGAATAAGTATGGTGAAAGAATACAACCCTGTCTCACATACATATCCTTCTCTAAAGTTTAGAGCAAACAGAAAAGTTCTGTCCTATTTGCTTCTTTTTTCTCCCTATCTTTCTTCTTCCTTACTCTTAGCTAATTAATCATTGTATTCTATAGATTCTTCATTTCTAGGGGTTGTTGTTGTTAGTTGTTGAATGCCATTAAGTTGGTTCTGACTCAGCAACCTTATATATGAACTCCAACTCAAAACTCATTGCTGTTGAGTTGATTCCAACTCACAGTGACCCTGTAAGACAAAGTAGATCTCTCCCATAGGCTTTCCAAGACTATGATTTGTATATAAGCAGATTGTCCCAACTTTCTTCCACAGAGTGGCTGGTGGATTTAAACTGACATTTTGGTTAGCAGCCAAGAGCTTTACCACTGGACCACCGGAGCTCCTGGTATGAACCGGTGGCTTTATTTCTAAAAATGCCTAATGACTCAAACACAATTGAAATTTACTTCTTATTTAACAGTTCAAAGTAGATAGTCCATGTTGGTGAATGGGTCCCTGGGTGGTACAAACAGTTAAGTATATTCATGTTAACTGAAAGTTTGGCAGTTTGAACTCATCCACCAGTGCTCTAGAAGAAAGACTTGGCAATCTGCTTCAGTTAAGATTACATACAGCCAAGAAAATCTTATGAAGTTCAGTTCTGTTCTATAACACAAAATGCATGGTGTCAACATGAACCAGAATCAGTTTAACAGTGATGAGTTTATTTTTATTTATGTAGTATCAGACAGAAGGGAAGGGTTTAGAAGATCATACATCGTAATAAATGCTTTGTCCTAGAAATGGAACTTAAAATTTCTGCTTATATTTCATTGGCTAGAATTCTGTTACATGGTCATGCTTAACATGAAAGGCGACTGGGAAATAGTCTAATTGTGTGCTCAAGAAGGGAAGCATGTGAATATGATGGTAATCATTTTGCTGTCTTTTTCATAGGCAGCCAGTAAAACTAAGTTGGCTAAAGTGGAAGGTATGAGAGAACAATGAGAAATAAAGCTGGAAATTTAGCATGAGTCCAGATTGTGGCAGACAGTCTAAGCATGGTGAACTTCCTGCCATCATTTGGGTGCTATTGAAAACTTTCGTACAAGAGAAAGATGTGTTGAAAATAGTGTTTTACAAACATTAACCCAGCATGTAGAATGGAAGACTGAAAGGTTATTGGGGTAGACTGTGTTTGAGGTGAAGAGGAGCTGGCCTAGGGCAGTAGTAATAGAAATAAAGGCATTAATTCATAGCCCACTAGAAAGAATTTATATAATATAATTATTGATTAGTTTGAGTCCTATGGAAGAAGGAGGAATTTATGTGGTGGTGACAACAGAGTCAATTGGCATAATGAAGATAATGTTCTGTGTTCTACTTTGCTGAGTAGGGAAGGATGGTGGTTGGTGGTTATGTGTGTGGAGTCGGTTCCAACTCATAGTGACCCCGAACAGGGTTTCCAAGGCTGTAAATTTTTACTGGAGCAGAAAGCCGCATCTTTCTCCTGCGGGACAGCTAGTAGTTACTAGCTGCTGACTTTGTGGTTCGCAACCCGATTCGTAACCACTACGCTTCCAGAGGGAGGGATGTTGCTGTTGTTATGTACCGTGGAGTCGATTCCGACTCATAGCGACCCTGTACAGGTTTTCCGAGGCTGTAAATCTTTACGGGAGCAGAACGCCTCATCTTTCTCCCGCAGAACAGCTGGTAGTTTCGAACTGCTGACATTAAGGTTCGCAGCCCGATTCATAACCACTACGCTACCAGAGCTCCATTGGAGAACAAATGGAGCATTTACCCTAAAACAAAGGTCAGAGTGTTAGGAAAGTAGTAGGAATGGAAACAGGAAACAGAAAATGGGATCAGTGATGCTCCATTGGGGCGACTGCAATCAATGAGATGAAACAAACGATGTATGAATGTTGAATGGAAAACTGATCTGCTCTGTGAACCTTCACCCAGTTTACAATACAAAATTAAAAGAAATCAAAAATTAAAAAAGACATTTTACCAAATTATTTCTTAAATATTGCATAAAGCATATTTTCTAAAACGATGCAGTTTTTAAACATTAAATATGATAAAAAATTCAATACCATGAGGATACTCCTATAAATATTTTTATAGGAGTGTATATTTATAGGAGTATATGCACATATACTTCTATAAATATTTACAGCAGAAAGAAAAATTCTCCCTCATGTCATCGCTTTCTTTTTTCTTTAAAGTTTTTATATTATCTTGATTGATATAATGTGATAAAAAATGGAATAATATCAATGAGTTATCCCCATAGTATAGAATTTCTCATAATATTTAATGTTTAAAAACGTGTATGTGGAGTTCTAATGTGGTGCTGTGAGTTAATGCATTGGGCTGCAAGGTTGGTTCAAATCACAAGGTTGACAGTTCAAGCTTCCCAGCTGCTCAATTCCAGAATCCAGATCAAGAGAGCAAACTGTGCCTAAGTGTTACTGCAATCTCCCAGGTCTCACTTGGTGTGACTACAGAGGCGCAAAATGGCTGAAAGTAAAACAGGTTATTACTTGGTTGGCCAAGCAAAGGAGCACATTGGAATTCTCCAAGTCCTGGGCTAGAGGTCTTTTATTAGGGTCTTCTAGGGCAGTTACTCCACCACTCATCTGTTAGTTGTACTGTGGTGACTTGTGTGTTGCTGTGATTCCGGAAGCTATGCCGTGGGTATTTTAAATATCAGCAGGGTCATCCATGGTAGACAGGTTTTAGATGAGTGTCCAAATGAAGACAGATTAGGAAAAAGGAGAGACAGACTACTTAAGAATATTTGTTGTTGTTATGTGCCGTGGAGTCGGTTCCGACTCATAGCAACCCTGTATAGGGTTTCCGAGGCTGTAAATCTTTACAAGAGCAGAAAGCCTCATCTTTCTCCTGCGGAACAGCTGGTAGTTTTGAACTGCTGACCTTGCGGTTCACAGCCCGATTCGTAACCACTACGCTACCAGAGCTCTGTCACTGAACACCTTATGAATAGCAGTGGAACACTGTCAGCACCAAATTATTGAATATTGAAACATAATGAAGAACACCAGATTATTGTCAGATATAGTGCTGGCTGATGAGCCCCTCAAGTTGGAAGGTATTCAAAATGCAACTTGGGAAGAGCTGCCTTTTCAAAGTAGAGCTGACTATGATGATGCGAATGTAGTAAAGCCTTTGGGACTTTCATTTGCTGATGGGGAACAACTTAAAATGAAGAGAAACAGCTGTAAACATCCATTAATAATCAGAACATGGAATGTACCAAGTATGAACCTAGGAAAATGGGAAATTGTCAAAAATGAAATAGAATGTGTAAACATCAATATATTAGGCATTAGTGAGCTGAAATGGACTGGCATTGGCTATTTTGAATCTGACAATCACATGGTTTACTAGGCCAGGAAAGACCAAGTGAAAGGAATG
>NW_006408601.1:6829114-6830909 GCF_000296735.1 Chrysochloris asiatica | reverse complement strand
TGAAAATTGGACCGTGAATAAGGAAGGTGGTAGAATTGATGTTATGGTGTTGAAGGAAAATGTTGAAGGTGCCATGGATTGCCAAAAGAACAAAACAATCTGTCTTGGAAGAAGCACAGCCAGAGTGTTCCTTGGAGGCCATGGCCAGACTTCATCTCTTATACTTTGGGTATATTGTCAGGCGGGAGCAGTCATGTTTGGTAAAGTGGAGCATCAGAGTAAAAGAGGAAGACCCCCAACAAGATGGCATAGTGGCAGCACCAATGGGCTCAGGTGTAGCAACAATTGTGAGGTCAGTAGGACCAGACAGTTTTTCTTTCTGTTGTGCATAGGGTCTCTATGAGTTGGTACCAATGCCATGGCACCTAAGAACAAGAGTAACGAGGCAGTAACTGGTGTCTGATTGGGATTCATCAGGATGATTCAGCATAAGAATACTCAGTCAGTAAAGGAGATTCACAAAGATGGTGTTTTGCCCACATCTGGGGTGCTGATGGAGGTTTGTTTCAGTCTCATGACATCAAAAGGTCAGTCTGAGGACATGCTGGTCATCACTGCACATATTAGGTGGGCCAGGTCTGGTCTCAGTCATTTCTGAAATCCCAGCCTCTAGTTTTTTTCAATTAAGCAAGAAACTGGAGGTTGGTTTTATAAGGGAACAGCTTAAAACAAGAAACTAGTTCTTGTTTTCACACAGATACCAAATATGGTGGCTAATTTGCTGGTCCATAAAACATTCCTATGTATTGGCTGGAGACCCTACTCTCCAGGAAACTTAGGGAGGTGACTTGAGTCACACCCTCAAGTAAGGTGAGAACTCAAGATACATTCCACCTCAATCCCACCTCATTAACACAACAGACAACTCACTTCAAAATGGTACCATAGCAACAGGCATAGAGACTAAGATTCACAATACATCACAAAATGGAGGACTATACCTGACCATAGGCCAGTTTGAACTACAAGGCCAGTGGTTCAGATTCACCAGCCGTTCCTCAGAAACTCTATACAGGGGTATTATGAGTTGGTACTTAATAACCACATGACTGGAAGGATGATATTAAGTAATTTACTGCATTACAAATATTGTTCCTACCACCCATCTGTCATTTTGTCATACTGTGGTGACTTGCATGTTGCTATGATACCAAAAGCAATGCCAGAAGTATTTAAATATCAGCAAGGTCGCTCTTGGTGCAGTGGGCAGTTTTCAGTGGAGCTTCCAGAATAAGAGAAGAAAGGTCACTGATCTACTTCAGAAATTAAGCAACGAAAACCCCATGGACCACAACAGAATATTGTGTGATATTGTGGTGAACAATGAACTTCCTGGACTTCTGGTGTGATGCTGTAGGGTTAGCGCAGGACTGCAAGGTCAGTTTGAACGAAAAGGTTATCTATTCAAATTCACCAGTTGTTCCTAGGAAACCTTATACTGGGTCGATATGAGTCGGAACCTATATGAAAGCACTTAACAACGACAACAAATGAACTTCCCAAGTTGGAAGGCACTTAAAATCCACACTGGTTACAACAATGGACTTTAATGAAAGGATTACTTTAAGAGACACTGGCAGAGTTAAGAACATCAAGAGATGCCAGACACCTAAAGACACCTAAAGCCCTGATTATCTTTAGGCCTGAAGGAAGGAACAAGAAGATGAACCTGTGCTACTGGGAACTAGAGCCCTAGAGGAGGATCTGTTGGGAAGATGGCCAAACTTCGTCTCTCATACTTTCCACACATTGTCAGGAGGGACCAGTCACTGGAGAAGGATATCATGTTTGGTAA
>NW_006408601.1:6815491-6828264 GCF_000296735.1 Chrysochloris asiatica | reverse complement strand
TACCAGTTGCTCCGCAGGAGACAGATGAGGCTTTCTGTTTCTGTAAAGATATACAGCCTCAGAAACCCTATACAAGATTGCTATGAGTCCAAATGGACTCTATAGCACACCACCACCACACCTTTTCTTTGTATAATGTATCATTATAATGCATAATGTGTATATAGTGTATAATATACATTTACTAGATTTATCTGATTATTTGATCAATGGTGTATACTATACCAAAAGCTCCATGAGATCAGGTGCCAAATTTGGTTTTGGTTACCACTTTGTTATTATGTTGTCGTTTAGTGCCGTTGAGTTGGTTCTGACCCATATCAACCCTATATGTTGCTTCTGAGGAGCTGCTGGTAAGGTTGAACCACCGACCTTGCAGTTCAAACCTACCTTGCAGTCCAGTGCATTAACCCACAGCGCCACACCAGGAAACTCCAAACTCACTGCTTTTGATTCCAACTCACAGTGACCCTGTATAGGATTTTGGAGGCTGTAAATTTTCAATGGAGCAGAAAACCTCATCTTTCTTCCGAATGAAACCCTGCTGCTGCTGCTATACACGGTTAAGTCTGTTTCGGCTCATAGGGACCACTGAGTAGGGTTTCTGAGGCTATACATCTTTATGGGAACAGAAAGCCTCATCTTTTCCTCAGGAAAGTGGTTAGTGGACTCGAATTGCTGATCTTACGGTTTAAAGCCCAGTGTGTAACCCACTACTGTACCAGTTGTTGCTGTTGTTGTAGTTAGGTGCCGACAGTTTGGTTCTGACTCATAGCAACCCTGTGCACAACAGAACAAAACAGTGCCTGGTTCTGCACCATCCTCACAATCGGTTTTATACCTGAGCCCATTGCTGCTGCCACTGTGCCAATCCATCTCATTGTTCTTCTTTTTCACTTTCCTTCAACTTTAAGAAGCATGATGTTCCTCCTGTTAATATGTCTGAAGTATGAGAGACGAAGTCTCAGAAACATACTTCTTCAGCATTCTGGTTTTTAATGGATGTTTGCAGCTGTTTCTTCTCATTTTTAGTTGTGGTTCATCAGTATCTGAAAGCTTTGTTCCATTTGCGCCATGATAGTCAACTCTACTTTGAGGAGGCAGCTCGTCACCGGTTGTATTTTGAGTGTCTTCCAACCTGAGGGCCTCATCTCCTGGCAGTATGTCAAAGTTCTGCTGTTATACTTAAGGTTTAACCATTCAGAAAGGGTCTACCTCTCCTTCGTCTTAGTCTGTCTTAGTCTAGAAGGTCTACTGAAACCCATCCACAATTGGTGACCCTGCTGATATTTAAAAACTGGTGTCTTAGCTGCCATCATCACATCACAGTGTGACAAACTGACAGGTGAGTGGTGGACTTGTACATAGTGGACACTTATTAAATACTTAATAATGATGAAGACAACTTATAAACAGTCTAGTTATTGTTGTAGGTTCCAACTCATAGTGACCCTGAATAGGGGTTCCAAGACTGTAAGTCTTTATGAGAGCAGAAAGCCACATTATTCTCACACAAACTATCAGTAGGCTTCCAAATGACTGTGCAAATAAAATCATCTGAAACCTGAGACCCAAAGAACCAGATGCCTGGCTCTCACGATCAACCTCTCTGATGGCAATAAGAATAGAAGCTCATCCAACAGAGTGGGGAAAAATGAGAACAAACTTCAAAATCATAGAAAGCCCAGATTTATAGGTCTGAAAGAGACTGGTAGAATCCTGAGACTGTGAACCTTAGACACCCTTCAAACCTGGAAACGAACCTACTTCGAGAGATTGCCCATAAGCCAGACAGTAGACAGGACTAGGAAGTAACAATATGAGATGTGCTCATTTGGACCTAGTCTCATGTGTGCTTGTGTTTTTTGTCTTTTAGTCTTGGTCGGTTTTTTTTTTTTTTGTTTTGTTTTTTTTTAAAGTCAGCTGAAAACCAAACCAAACAAAAATCCTGAACACACTATGCATACCTGTGAGGCCCTGAGCTTAATCCGGCCCTGAGATTTAAAAAAGACAAGCAAAAGTAAGACACCTGTGAGGAATGTGTTCCTGAGGACGAGAAAGCTTATGAGACAAAAAGGGAAGTATTTGCCCAAAAAGAGCATTCAGAAGGTAGGAAGGATCAGGAAGGATGGACAAATGGACAAATGGAAACGGGAACCCAGGGAGGAAATGGGAAGAGTGCTGCTACATTAAGGGATTGTAACTAGCGTAGTGGTTACGAATTGGGCTATGAACCTTATGGTCAGCAGTTCGAAACTACCAGCTGTTCTGGGGGAGAAACATGAGGCTTTCTGCTTCTGTGAAGATTTACAGCCTCGGAAACCCTGTACATGGTCGCTATGAGTTGGAACCGACTCCACGGCACATAACAACAACAACTGTATAATTGTAAACTGATGTTTTGACTGTATAATACCATTATGTAAAGATGTAAATAGTATCTCTGTACTTTTCTGAGACTGATAACTATCTCATCTGGAAGATTGGTACATGGTCTTTCATTTGTTTTCTGCAGTACAGAAATCATGACCTTATGCTGAATCCTTATTTCTTAAGTTTGGCAAGACTGATTAGAAAGAGATTTTTTGGGACTGATTAATGGTTTCCATAGGTGGGACTCATTTTCTGTGCTAGGTAGATGTCACATCCATATTCACTCATGTTGAAATGAGTTTAGGAAGAAATGAAGGGTAATGCACAGCTATAAGAATTAATTACTTTCCTAGCATAAAACATGACATAAATTTATTTTTAGTACCAAAAAGTTTCTAAAATAAATATTGAGATTGATGCCATGAACTGAATAAAGCTTGAGTTAGAGGAAAATGTCAGGTATCTATGAGTGAGTTGCTAGTGCTTTCCTCTCTAAATGCAGATGGAGTTTTTGCTGTACTACCAGAAGGGAGTCCTGGTGTGGTGCTGTGGGTACAATGCACTGGACTGAAAAGCCGGTTTAAATCACAAGGTCGGCAGCTCAATCTCACCAGCTCAATCTCACTATACAGGGTTGCTATGGGTCAGCGCCTACTCTAAGGCACTTAACAACAGCAACCAGAACATGGACTTAGGTACTTTTTATTCAGATATTAAATGGTATTCTTGTGTGATTATTCTTATTCCTTAATGTAATATATATATAAATTCTCAATATGCTTATTGTTGTTATTGTTAGGGTCACGGAGTCAGTAATGACTCAGCAAATCTGTGTAGGTTTTTCCAAGGGTGTATACCTTTGTGGGAGCCAAAAGCCTTATATTTCTCCTGTAGAGCTGCACAGACCTTGCGGTTCACAGTCCAGTGTTTGTTGTAAGATAAGCTTATAGATACACTTACATTTTCTCATCTGCTCTAATCTTGTGAACCATAGAAGAATTGTTGCATTATGGTATTGGAGAAGAATATTAAAAGTTCATTGGATTGTCAGAAGAACAAACAAATCTGTCTTGGAAGAAATACAGCCAGAAAGCTCTTTAGAAGCCAGGATGGTGAGACTTCATCTCTTATATTTAGGATATATTATCAGGAAGGACCAGTTCCTAGAGAAGGATATCATGCTTGGTAAAGTGAAGAAAAAACTGCAGGGAAAAAAAAATTCACGGGACACAAATTGAAAAGAGGAAGACCTGCATTTAGATTGATTGATACAGTGGCAGCAATGGGCTCAAAGGTAACAATGATTGTGAGGATGGCACAGGACTTGGCAGTGTTTAGTTCTGTTGTGCACAGGATCACTAGGACTCAGAAGGAACTCAACAGCACTGAACAACAACAACAGAGAAAAACTCACCTTTGGAGTATGAAATCAATGGCATGTTATCACTAATGGCCACTTCCAAGTTGTATTAACTGGGACAAGTTACTCAGAATATATTAGTTACTATGTATCAAGTACCTGACACAATATCTAATTAATAATAGGTGATGTTGTTAGGTGCCATGAAGTCAGGTTTCAACTCAATAGTGTTATTGTTGCTAGGTGCTGTTGAGTCGGTTCCAACTCCATGGCTGCCTGGTCCTGCACCATGCTCATCATTGTTGCAGTCATGTGTCAGTCCAGCTCATTGCGAAGCTTCCTTTTCTTCCTGACCCATTACTTTAGCAAGCATGATGTGCCTTTTCCAGTGACTAATCCCTCCTGATAACTCTCTCAAGTACATGAGACAAAGTCTTACCATCTTCATTTCCAAGCAACATTCTGACTGTATTTCTTCCAAGACAGATTTGTTTGTTCTTCTGGCAGTCCATGATATATTCAGTATTCTTTAACAACCCCATCATTCAAAGGCCTCAGTTCTCCTTTGGTCTTCATTACTCTTTGGTTAGTTTTTACATGCATATGAGGCAGTTGAAAATATCAGGGCTTGGGTCAGGTTCACCATAGTTCTCAAGGTGACATTTTTGCTTTTGAACACTTTAAAAAGGTTTTTTTTTTTTTGTAGCAGATTTGCTCAACATATACATCATTTGATTTTTTTGACTGCTGCTTCCATGGGCATTGATTATGGTCCAAGTAAAATGAAAGCCTTGATAACATATATATTCTCCATTTATCCAATGTTGCTACCAGAACTCTCTCTCTCCTTCTCTCTCATAAAAATAAACTTATATATGTAAGTTTATTATCAAGAAAATGGCTTACAACTCCAGAGTCACAGGTCCCCAGTGGAAGAGAGAGAATTCCTCCCGTATGTCCATTATATTGGAAACAGGCCACACCCCCAAAGAAGCATCCCTTCCATTGGTTGGCTCCTCATAGTCACTCATCATAGAGCTAACTATGCCTGTATTAGGTTTCATCACCATGGGAATAAGCACATCCCAACTGCTAAACCTCTGGAAATCCCAGCCTAGTCAAGTTGACACAAAACCCTAACCATTACAAACCCCAAGTCCAAATCCACTGTCATTGAGTTGATTCTGACTCGTAGTGACCTGATCTGACAAAGGAAAAATGCTCCACAGGGTGTCTAAGACTAAATCTTTCTGGAGCAGACAGCTTTATCTTTCTCCCATAGAACACGTGGTAGATTTGAACCACCAGCCCACTATGCCACCAGGATGCTTATGTAAGCCTGTTGTTAAATGCTGTTGGGTTAGTTCTGACTCTTAGCGATCCTGCATAGGGTTTCCAAGGAGCAGCTGGTGGGTTTGAATCACTGACCTTGCAGTTAGCAGTCCAGTTCTGATCCTACAGTACCACACTACTCCTTATCAATTTCAAGGCATGGTGCTCCCAACAGGACCACAAGTTAACCAATCCCCTCAGTAGACTGTAATCACTTACTATGCATAGTAATTAACCAATTTCCACAAAGTCATTCAATCCTATTGGGTGATTTTATCTACCATGTGGACTCCTAGTGTGGCATTGTAGGATAAGCACTGGACTGTTAACAACAAGGTTGGCAGTTCAAACTCACCACCAGCATATACAAGGTCACTAACAACAAGGTTGGCAGTTCAAACTCACCACACCTATACAAGGTCACTATGAGTCAGAACCAATTTTATGGCACTTAACAACCAGCCAACCAAATTTGCTCAGTAGATTAACTAATTTCTTTGCAGGATTGTGGTCTTGCCAGTCATTTTGGCAGAATTATGAACCCAATGCCAGAAAGACCATATATAAGTGAAACTCATTGCAATGCATCATGGGATAGTAATTTGAAATATTATATAAATTTGCCATTCTTGGTAATCACATGGTACAAAGTGGGGGGAAAAAATAGTCCATTTTCACTTTGTACCATGTATACTATTAAAATTAGACTCTTTTACCTCAGTGAAGGGAAGACAGAAAATAACCCAGTAAGAATAAAGTGCCAAATTCTTGGATTGAATTCCAAAACTGACTGTAGAAAGCTGATGAAAGACGTAGTAGCAAGAACCCTTGAGTGTATGCCATAAGCCAAAGAGTAAGGAATGGTGCTTTTTCGGTGCATGCAGAGAAGAAAAAAATGTGAAGGGGAAAAAAATTCAGGGACAAAAATTGATTAGAATCCTAGTGACAAAGAAACTCTTAATAAATTTCACAGAGATACATCTTTGATAAAAGTCACTAACCTTAGAAATAAACAATTCAATTATGACCTTTCTAAAGTTCTACTGACTTGGAAAGTAAACAATCTCCTTAAATAGAAAATAAATAAAAATAGCATATTATTTACATAGCATACTAGAAAGTAATGAAAATGAACGGCATTATGTATGAAAGACTGTGACTCAACTAAAGTTGTTTTCAGGGTATGTATATTTTTATAAATTTTTATTAAATTTTGAATAGATATTTATCGATTCAGTAAATACCAAATATGCTGCAAGGGTAATATCATAACTTCACTGTCTGAGTCTTCTTATTGTTGCTGTTAAGTGCCATTGAGTTGGTTCCAACTCACAGAGACCCTGTATAGGATTTTCGAGGAGTGACTAGTAGATTTGATCCACTGACTTTGTGGTTCAAACTGACCTTACGGTCCAGTGCTTATCCTACAGCGCCACACCAGGACTCCAATATGGAGTAGCAGGAACCAGATTTACGTTTTAACTTAAAACTACTTTTTAAAAATCTGACAAATATATGAAAAACTGGTTTTCAAGACATTAAATGCCAAACAATGAAGGCTAGTGATCTCAGAAACATTGGAAATAAACAAGTAAACCCTACAATTTTCTCAGATTACTGCCTTGAGAGAATTTCTAGACTATGGTAAGGTAAGGAGAAGGGACCCAGAGTTGAAAATATCAAACTGAGAATCTGTGAGGAGAGAAATGCATAGAGAGAACTGTGGGGCATCCCCTTAGCATCTTTGGTATTGTAGTTGTCAGTGCATATATATAAGAAAACTAGCCAAGAGAAAGAACCACACAAAAGGATTTGAAGGGAAAACAAAAATTGACCAAACAGGGATGTGAACAGTTCTAGTTCCCACCAGTTGAAATGGAAAATATCACAATCCATAAGCAGTAAACTCAGAAGGGGCTTACCTTGTTGTTCAGTGCATTTGAGTCGGTTCAAATTCATAGGGTAAATCTTTGCAAGAGCAGAAAGCATCATTTTTCTCCCACAGAGTATCTGGTGGGCTCCAATTGCTGACCTTGTGGTTCACAGTCCAGTGCTTATCCTATAGAGCCACGATACTCTACTTTTTGTTGTTATTAAGTGTTGTTGAGTCAGTTCTGACTCATAGCAATCCTGTATAGGGTTTCTGATGAGCAGGTGGTGGATTTGAACTGCTGACTTTGTGGTTCGAAGTCCTGTGCTTATCCTATAGCACCACACAAGAAGTCCCACACTCCCCTTGTTGATGTTGTTGTTGAGTGCTGTTGAGTTGGTTCTGACTCATAGCAACCCTGTATAGGGTTTCTGAGGAGTAGTTGGTGGGTTTCAACTGCCAACCTTATGGTTGGTTCAAAGTCCAGTGCTGATCCTACAGCAGCCACACCAGGAGAAAATATTAGCTCTAAACTAAATATTGCTCTTCCTTCTGATGAAGTCTCAAAGGGATTAAACTGGTTCCAAGTAATTTACTTGTGTCTTAGAACAAAAATTCAAGGATATTTATAAGAATACAAAAATATACAGTATCCACCAAGGTAAAACACACAGTATCTATGTTTTACCTGGCATCCAATAAAAATTATCAGGGATATATATAATACAGTAGGATAGCACAACCTATACAGAAGAGAAAAAGATCAATCAATTGACACCCAGAAACTACACAGATGAATAAATTAGTAGAGAGAAGACCATTAAACAGCTATAATAACATTACATAAGTTCAAGAAACAAGAGAAAAAAATTAACCAGACACAAAAGATACACAGGCAGTACCCAGATTACAAATGAGTTCAATTCCTAAATCTGTCTTTAAGTCAAATTTGTATATAAATCAGAACCATCAGGTATGGTTCATATCTAATATCAGTAAATCAAATGTTTGTCTTAATATATACTAGATAGTGTACCTTAATATGCATTAAAAAACTCAAGAAATGCTTCCAGATACACTAAACATCTTTAACATAATAATACAGTAACAGCAATAATGTTTTGTGCATGTCACAAAGTTGTTGTTGTTAAGTGCTGTTGAGTCACAAAGTAGCACCTGTTTATTATTACAAAACATTGTATACAACGGGACTTCCAAAAATTCATGGAAAATGGAATTGAAAGATGATGGATTTTTCCCATGAATCTGTGCGTACCTCAGGCTGGCTGCTGCCAATGAGGAGTGGAATAAGATCACTGAGACGCTGGTCCTGCTGCTATGCTGTGGCCACTGCCAGGCAGTGTACAATGAGGCTGACCTGCACTGCACAACTATACCGTCCAAGCATCACCACATGCAGACCATCAACAGGTGAGGGGCCAGACCTAAAACATTAGGATTGACGTGTGACTAGTCAGCAGTGGGGAGAAAACCTGGGCCAGGTTTGAATTCCCTTCTACCATTGACTGACTAGCTGCCTCCCCTGAGTTCTTGTCTTTGTCTGAATATCTGGTGTTCAATAAATTCCATTTTTCTTCTTTCCTTTCTCCTACTTTACCAATTTCACAAGACATTGCAGCCTTGTCATTGTTGTTGTTAGGTGCCATCGAGGTGGTACTGACTCATAGCAACCCTATGCACAACAGAAGGAAACACTCATAATCATTGGTACGTTTGAGCCCATTGTTGCAAACACTGTGCCAATCCATCTTGCTGGGCATCTTCTTTTTTATCCAACCATCCACTTTACCAAACATGATATCCATTGCAGCCTGAGGGAAGTACATTAGAACTTGGAGGTAGAAACTGACAGATTTGGAAACCTACCTTGTTCTTAATACTACTCTGACACTAGTTTATTTAACGATTAAGGAATTGTTCTTGGATGCTTTTCAGGATTGGTCCATCAGGCGTTCATAGCTTGTGTACCATTTATATAATAAAAAGACAAAAATCAAACTCCTAGAAATGAAATATCTATAAATACAAATAAAGAAATAAAATTACAATGTCTAAGATTTTAAAAAATCTACTGGATGGGACTAAAGGTAGATTAGACATTGCAGAAGGAAAGATTTGTGGTTGTTAGGTGCCATCCAGTTGGCTCTGAGTCATAGCAAACCTCTGCTCAACAGAATCAAATACTGACTGGTCTGGTGCCATTCTCACAATAGTTGTTATGCTTCAGCCCGTTGGTACTGCCACTGTGCCAATCCATCTCATTGGGGATTTTCCTCTTTTTGCTGACCCTCTACTTTACCAAGCATGATGTTGTTCTCCAGGGACTAGTCTTCCCTGATAACATGTCCTAAGTTTGAGAGAGGAAGTCTCACCATCCTGGCTTCTAAGGAGCATTCTGACTGTACATCTTCCAACACAGATTTGTTTGTTCTTCTTGCAGTCCATGGTACTTTTAATATTCTTCTCCATCACCATTATACTTCTATTATCTTCTTTATTCACTGTTCAACTTTAACATGTATAGAGACTATTGAGAATATCAAACTGACATCTATGCTCTTGAACTCTTTAAAGAGGTCTTGTACAACAGATATACCTAATGCAATATATCATTTGATTTCTTAACTGCTGCTTCCAAAAGTGTTGATAGTGGAGCCAAGCAGAATGAAGTCTTTGATAATTTCAATCATTTCTCCATTTATCATGATATTATTTATTGATCCAATGGTGAAGATTTTTGTTTTTATATGTTGAAGTGCAACTCACACTGAAGGCTGTGGTTCTTGATCTTCATCAGTAAGTACTTTAAGTCTTTATTGCTTTCAGCAAGCAAGGATGTATGTATCATCTGCATATCACAGGTTGTTAGTGAGTGTTCCCCCAATCTTGATACCATGCTATTCTTCATATAATCCAACTTCTCAGATTATTTCCCTGGCATACAGATTGAATAAGTATAGTAAAAGAATACAACCCTGGCATACACCTTTCCTGATTTTACACTATTCAGTTTCCCCTTGTTCTATTTGAATGAATGTCTCTTGGTCTATGTACAGGTTTCTCACGAGCACTTAAGTATTCTGGAGTAACCATTATTTGCAACATTATTCATAGCTTGTCATGATCTACACAGTAAAAAGTCTTTGCATAGTCAATAAAGCACAGCTGAACATCTTTCTAGTATTCTCTGCTTTTAGCCAAGGGCCATCTGATGTCAGTAACAATAGTTTTCATTCCATGTCCTTGCCTAAATCTGGCTTGGACCTCAGGTAGTTCCCTGTTGATATACTGTTGCAGCTGTTTTTAAATTAGCTTTAGCCCAATTTTACTCCCATGTGGTATTAATGATATTGTCTGATGATTTCCACATTCTGTTGGGTCACCTCTTTTTTGGAATGAGCACAAATATGGATCTCTTCCAATTGACCAGGTAGCTGTCTTCCCAATTTCTGGGCATAGATAAGTGAGTGCAACCAGTGCTACATCAGCTTATTAAAAGATTTAAATTTGTATTCCATCAATTTCAGGAGCCTTGCTCTTTGCCAATGCCTTCAATGCACCTTGAACATCTTCCTTCAGTACCACTGGTTCTTGATCATATGCTACTACCTCTTGAAATGGTTGGACGCTGACCATTTGTTTTTGATACATTGAATCTGTATATTCCTTACATCTTCTTTTGATCCTTTCTGCATCATTCAATATTTTCCCTATAGAATCCTTTAATATTGCAAATATCTTTTTTATAGTTTTTTTTTTTTTAGTTTTTATTGTGGATTGAGTGAAAGTTTACAGGGCAGATCATCAGTTTTACATTCACCAAATCATACCCCTTGTTTCATTACAATGATTAAAATCCCCTCCATGTACCATCAGTTAACAGTATTTCTCTCTATCCACTTTAGCTTTTTTAAAAACAAAAAACACCCCCACTGAGGCATATATAATAATTTACATCTCCAAAGGGCACATTCTGCACAAGTCTGTCTCCTGGTCACCAGCTCTTAGTCCCTCTCTTCCCATAAATCTACAGTCCTCTGCTGCTTCCCCTCTCCATAACCCCATCTCTGCCTCTGTCTCTGGTGTTGCTGCTTCTCTGGATAAGGTCCTGCATTCTGCTTGTGCGCTTTTCCCTTAATGGTCCCAGGGTCCTCTGTTTCTAGACTGTAAGATTAACCATTCCCCTGTTTTTGTTACAAAACTTCTACTTTTGCAGGTGTGACAGTCACAATTACTCACAATAACAATTATTCACAATTGAATCATATGAGTCTATCCCCATCTCTTTTCACCAGACCCATCTAGACAAGATGAAATCTATTCAGTGGGGGCTCTTTCTTTCCACCCATACTCTTAAACTAAATTCCCTCTTGAAACCTTGTAAGCCAGTCACTTCGTGCCTTTATTGGTCCCTCATTTTAGGTAGCTAATGTCTAAGTTGCCTGTCCTTATCTACCCTGTGTATAGAGGGGATAGCATTGATACTTGATGTGAAGACTCCTTCCCTCTCTGTTGGTATTTAGAGTAACTACCTCTCTCAGTATAGGTCAGGTTCATCAAATTGTAGCAATTTACCCTTGTTTCCTTTATCAAAAATTTTTTTTTTTTTTTTTTGGTAATCTTCCTCTAGTGGAGTTCTAATTATTGAGCCATTGAGGCTAGGTCAAATGAGTACTGTCTGCAGGTTTGGGTGTTCTGGTTCATCTCCCTTCACTTCATATCAGCTGGATGCTTCACTCTCTGCTCTAGCCTGTGTGGCTATGTCCTTGTCCATGGGCTCAAGTGTCCTCAGGTCTCACCACACTTTGGACCAACCAGCCCTTCCTCTTCTTTCTCTCATATCCAGGTCAACGGGAGTCAATGGACTGTGGTTGAACTCAGCCCATTTCTTCATTGCTGCCTTTCCCCCTCTTCCACTCACCAGTAAACCACGTGGTCGCCAGCAAGTTTACATGCTTGTTTGTGTGTTCCCTTTGAGTTTCAATCTTAGAGGGGAATTTGTCCTGAAGGAACTTGATTGCTTGCCTTTATGTCTTCCTGGCAAACAGTTTGCTTATTCTTGTAGTAGCCAGTCATGGTGACATTTTTGTATTGGGTTTTTCCTGATGATCGTTCTTTGAAGATGTATCTTCTGTCACTGTAGCTGTTCCAGGCTGGTCTGCTTGTCTTTTCTAGTGGAAATGTCCCATCTCATATGGTTCTGGATGGGACTCAGGATTCCACCTGGAGTCCTATGCTCTGTAAAGGCTTTACAAGAAGTCTATTTCACTGGGCAAGTTCTAGAACCCCTTTTAGGTATTCTAATCAGTTATAGACTGAAGACAGGCTTACAACTTTTCTCTGATCATGTTTCCCAACATTCCTTTCTATCCCACTCAAGTGTCTATTTTACAATAGTAGGCAAAGGAAACTAATATTCATGAGACAGTCAAGCATTTTAGTATTATTTCCCCTCTTCAAGCTGTACCTAGATCCCTGTATCCCAGAGCCCTGTTGTTCCTAGGTTAAGCATGCATCACTATTTACCTCTGTCCCACTTAGGACATGCAAACCTGTCTCAGTGTTCCCCTATCTATCTTGTTCTACCACCTCTTCCCCTTTCTTGTATTGCCCTCCCCAACACCCGAACTAACTCCACCCCCCACCCCCAACCACATTGTTGTGGTTACCTTATATTCCATTAATTCTTCCCTCCATTTAAGACAGTCTATCTTATCCTGTAATCTACTTGACCTTTTCACCATCTGGATCTCTATTCCTCTGTGTTTACCTTCTTTCACATTGTAATTGTTTTGATCATAGACTGACCTCCCAGAT
>NW_006408601.1:6796653-6812848 GCF_000296735.1 Chrysochloris asiatica | reverse complement strand
ATTGGAGAAAAGATTGAAGTTTTCAAGGATTTCATTCTTCTTGGATCAACTATCAACATTCATGGAAGCAGCAGTCAAGAAGTCAAACGACATATTGCATTAGGCAACTCTACTGCACAAGACCTTTTTAAAGTGTTGAAGAGCAAAGATGTCAGCTTGAAGACTAAGGTGCGCCTGACTCAAGCCATGGTATTTTCAGTAACCTTATATGCATGCAAAAGCTGGACAGTGAATAAGGAAGACAGTAGAAGAACTGATGCTTTTGAGTTACGGTGTTCGAGGAGAATATTGAAAGTCCCATGGGCTGCCAAAAGAACCAACAGATCTGTGTTGGAAGAAGTGCGGCCACAGTGCTCCTTGGAGGCCAGGATGGCCAAACTTCATCTCTCATATTCTGGACATATTGTCAGGAAGAACCAGTCACTGGAGAAGGATATCATGCTTGATAAGGTGAAGGGTCAGAGAAAAAGAGGAAGACCACCAGTGAGATGGATTGGCAAAGTGGCAGCATCAATGGGCTCAAGCGTGGCAACAATAGTGAGGTTAGCCCAGGATCAGGCAGTGTTTCGTTCTGCTCTGCATAAGGTCACTATGAATTGGTACTGACTCGATGGCACCTTACAACATCAACGTCAACAACAAGAAGAAGATCTACTATTTTGAAGAGGCAGTTCTTTACCAATTGTATTTTGAATGCCTCCCCACCTGAAAAGTTCATCTTCTAGCACAAAATCAGACTATGTTCTATTGTTATTCATAAGGTGTTAAATGGCTAATTTCTGGAAGAAGATCATTAGGCCTTTCTTTCTATTCTGTCTTATTCTGGAAGCTCTGCTGATTATAAGGTAAACCTGGTGGCTTTTGAAATACTGGTGCCATAACTTACAGCATCACAGCAACACATAAGCCACCACAGTACCATAGATAGGTGGTGGTTTTATTTTCAAATCTCTGTACATAATTAAATAGGTAATTGATTGTATAAAGCAAAAATATTAACAGTGTATTCAAGAATTTATATTGCATATCAAAGTCAAACGTATGACAACAATAACAGAAAAGTAGAAGGAAGTATACTGTTATAAGACTCTTAGGTGTTAGGTGAAGAGGGAAAATATTTGAAAGTAGTCTCTGATAACTTAAAGTTACATACTATACAATCCTAAAGTGACCACTAAATAGAATACAACGAAGAATTTTACCAAATAAGTGAACATAGATAAAATGGAATCACATTTTTTTTTTTTTAGAAAGTCAGAAAAAGATGAGAAAGGAAGCAAAGAATAGATAAGACAAAAAAATTAGCAAGATCATAGATGTAATGCTAACCATGTCAATAGTTTCTTTGAATGTAAATGGTCTAAGCACACTAATTAAAAGAGTGTCAGAATGGATAGAAATGCAAGATACAACTATATGCTGTCTTCAAGAAACCGATTTTTTTTTAAACCTTTGTATTGTGAATTGAGAGAAGGTTTTCATAGCAGATCATCAGCTTTGCATTCAATAAATCATAGACTTTGTTTCATCCCCTTCATATAACAACAATTATCCCACTCACTTCCTGTGCTTCTAATTTCTATTCCACCCTCCTTCCAAACCCTGCTGAACTTTGTCCTTATGTAAATGTTGCCCTTTTGATCTTGAATGGCTTACTATTCCATGGTGAACATATTTTACTAGTGTTGTTGTTGTCCCTCCTATATAGCTATATGTTGTTGTTGTTAAGTGCCATTGAGTCAATTCCTACTCATAGTGACCCTGTATAGGGTTTCTGAGGAGCAACTTGTGGGTTTGAACCACTGACCTTGTGGCTCAAACTGACCTTGAAGTCCAGTGCATTGTTCTGCTATGCCACACCAGGAATACTGTTGTTGTTGTTGTTAAGTGCCATCGAGTCGGTGCCTACCCATAGCGACTCTGTATAAGGTTTCCAAGGAGCTGACCTTGCAGTTCAAATGGCTTTGCAGTCTGGTTCATCAACCCACAAAGTCACACCAGGACTGCACACCAGGACTATTGTTGTTGTTGTTAGGTGCCATCGAGTTGGTACCTACCCATAGCGACCTTATACACAACAAAATAAACACTGCCTGTTCCTGGGCCAACCTCACTACTGTTGCCACGCTTCAGTCCGTCGATGCTGCCACTTGGCCAATCCATCTCGTTGGGGGTCTTCCTCTTTGTCTCTGACCCTCCACCTTTACCAAACATGATATCCTTCTCTAGTGACTGGTCCCTCCTGACAATATATCTGAAATATGCGAGACGAAGTTTGGCCATCTTGGCCTCCAAGGAGCATTCTGGCCGCACTTCTTCCAAAACGGACCTGTTGGTTCTTTTGGCAACCCATGGGACTTTCAATATTCTCCTCCATCACCATAACTCAAAGGCATCAATTCTTCTATGGTCTTCCTTATTCACTGTCCAGCTTTCGTATGCATACGAGGTTATTGAAAATACCACGTCTTGGGTCAGGCACACCTTAGTCCTCAAGCTGACATCTTTGCTCCTCAACACTTTAAAAAGGTCTTGTGCAGCAGATTTGCCTAATGCGATATGTCAATTGATTTATTGACTGCTGCTTCCGTGAGTGTTGTTAGTTGATCCAAGAAGAATGAAGTGATTGACAACTTCAATCTTTTCTCTGTTGATAAGAATGTTGTTTATTGGTCCAGTGGTGAGGATTTTTGTCTTCTTGACATTGAGATGTAATCTATACTGAAGGCTGTGCTCCTTGATCTTCATCAGTAAATGTTTTAAGTCCTCTTCACTTTCAGCAAGCAAGGTTGTATCATCTGCATATCGCAGGTTGTTAATGAGTCTTCCTCCAATCCTGACGGCACGTTTTTCTTCATATAACCCAGCTTCTCAGATTATTTGCTCAGCATACAAGCTGAATAAGTATGGTGAAAGAATACAACCTTGTCGCTCACCTTTCTTACTTTTAAAGCATTCAGTGTTCCCATGTTCTGTTCGAACAACTGTCTCTTGGTCCAGGTACAGATTCCTCATGAGCACAAAGTGTTCCGGAATACTCATACTTCACAATGTTGTCCATAGCTTGTCATGATCCACACAATCAAAAGCCTTTGAGTAGTCAATGAAGCATAGATAAACATCGTTCTGATATTCTCTGTTTTCGGCCAAGATCCATTGGACATCAGCAATGATAGCCCTCATTCCATGGCCTCTTCTGAATCCGGCTTGAACCTCTGGAAGTTCTCTGTCAATGTATGATTGTAGCCATTTCTTTATTATCTTTAGCAAAACTTCACTTACATGGGGTATCAAAGAGATTGTCCGATGATTTCCACATTCCATTGGGTCACCTCTCTTTGGAATGGGCCCAAATATGGATCTCTTCCAATCAGTCAGATAGTTGTCTTCCAAATTTCTTGGCAGAGATGAGTGAGTGCCTTCTGTGCTGCATCACTTTCTTGAAAGATTTCAATTTTTATTCCATCAATTCCTGGAGCCTTGTTCTTTGCCAATTCCTTGGACTTCCTCCAGTATCATTGGTTCTTGATCATATGCTACGTCTTGAAACGGCTGAACATTAACCATTTCCTTTTTAGGGAGGACAATAACCTGGTGTGGCACTGTAGGATAAAGCACTGGACCACAAGATCAGTTTGAACCAAAAGGTCAGTGGT
The DNA here is from genome assembly GCF_000296735.1 of Chrysochloris asiatica. Classification (NCBI taxonomy): domain Eukaryota; kingdom Metazoa; phylum Chordata; class Mammalia; order Afrosoricida; family Chrysochloridae; genus Chrysochloris; species Chrysochloris asiatica. Next base: position 6,809,192 of record NW_006408601.1, on the reverse strand, counting down.
TCTACTCAGCAGCTGCTCCTTGGAAACCCTATACAGGGTTGCTATGAGTTGGCACTGACTCAATAGTACTTAACAACAACAAAGCATAACTACCTACCATTTGGCTGAAAATTGGGCCACAAGAATGTTCCAGACCTGAAGAGTAGCTGAGGGCCATATTTTCAGATTTCTCCAGGCTCTTTCTGACCAGTCAGCCTGGTTCTTTTTTTAATTTTTAATTTTGTTCCACATTTTCTCCAACTCTATCTGGGACCTTCTAATGTGATCCCTTTAAGAAGAGTTGGCAGCGGTAGCTGGGTACCATCTCATTCTTCTGGCCTTAGAGTCATGGAGACTGATGCTCACATATTCCATTAGTTCACTAGACTAGTTGATTCCAAGCATCTTTAACTTTCATCATTCTCTTTTTTCCACACATGGAGAGACCAATAGTTGCACCTCAGATAGATGCTCATGAGTTTTTAAAGTCCTAGTCACTGTTCACCAAAGTAGGATGTAGAGCATTGTCTTTGTGGACTGACAATTGACAATGGTGTCCCTCCAGACTGTGGTCCTGAGACACTAGGGCCAGTAACTTGTTGCCTCAAAATGTTTGGTAATGTATAAGAAGTTTTCATCAATTTGCCCACTATATGCTCTACCACATTCATAAATGTGTTTGCAGCAAAGGTGCATAGCTATGTACAAATATCCTGTCAAACTCTTATGTATTTGTGGGCATACGCCCACTTTCCCTCCCATACCCATTCAACCTGTGTATCTGTCCATGTATCTATCCATAGAACACCATTATTGCAGGCTTGTGTATATAACGGTATTTACCTCTATCCCCTTTAACCCTAGCATTTCTCCCTGTGTCTTCACTTGTCTTCCTCATTCTTCTGCCAACCTCCCTCTTGTTGTATATTGCTTCCCTGTCACATCAGTTATATGTGTTTCCCCTCTACCGGTGAATTACTCTTCCTTCCCTCTCACCCTGGTAAGCACCAAAGAATGAAGAAACCCATTTTTAATAGGTTAAAAAATATAGACCATGTTAACATGAGCCAAAAGAAAACTGGAATGAATATCAAACAAAGTTGATTTCAGAGGAAAGAATTCTACTAGTGATAAAGTTTCATTTCATAATGATAAGAAAGGTCATTTCATTAAGAAGATATGACAGTCTTACATGTTTATGTACCCAATAACAAAACTTGAAAATACATGAAGAAAAATCCCCAAGAGAATGAATGTAAATATCAACCCAGTGCTGTTAAGTCAGTTCCAACTCATAGTAAACCTATAGGGCAGAATAGAACTTCCCCAGAGGGTTTCCAAGGACTTCTTTTTAAGGAGTCCTGGTGTGGTGCTGTGGGTTAGTTAATGCGCTGGACTGCAAAGTCGTTTGAACTGCAAGGTCAGTGGTTCAAGCTCACCAGCCGCTCCTTGAAAACCTATACAGGGTTGATTGCAACCAACTCGATGGCACTTAACAACAATAATCTTTATCAACACAGACTACCACATATTTTCCCCACTGAGCAGCTGTTGTTGTTCTAAGTGCTGGCAAGTTGGTCCTGACTCATAGCCACCCACTATAGCGTTTCTGAGGAGTGGCTGGTGAGTTTGAACCAGAGACCTTGCAGTTCAAACCGATCTTACATCCTGGTGCTTATACAATGGATCCAAATTGCTGACTTTTAATTAGCAGCTGAGTACTTTAACCACTTATGCTCCTTGAAAGTAAATATAGGAATCCAAAATTATAGTTGGAGTTTCAACACATTCTCTCAATAATTAATAGATCGAGTAGATAGAAAGTCAGTGATGATATAGAATATTTGAACAATGCATGAATTGACTTGACCTCATTGACATTTATAGAACACTGTACCCAATCACAGAGAATATACATTATTTATAAATGTGCAGGAGACATTTGCTCAGATAGATCATACTCTGGACCCCAATTTTTTTCCATTGAGTTTAAAAAGATTCAAATTATACAAATATATTCTATCATCACAATGGAATTCAACTGGAAAGCAATAACAGAAAAATATTTGTGAAGTGTAAATCATTTGAAAACTAATATTATAAATAAAACACAGGTAAACAAACAAACAAAATAAAGACATTAAACAAACAAAACCCCAAAAGGGAAATTTGAAAACATTTTTAACTGAATGAAAATGAAAGCACAGCATACCAAAATTTGTATTGCTAAGTTAGTACTGGAATCCTGGTGTGGTCCTGTAGGATAAGCACTGGACTGCTAATCAAAAGGTCGACAGATCAAACCCAGTAGTCGCTTCTAGGAATGGTTGCTACGAGTTGGAACTGACTTGACGGCCCTTAACAATTAGTGCTTAGAGGGGAGTTTATAGGCGTAAAAAATTGTATTTGACTATATGCTAAAGTGACCACTAAAATAATTTTTGTGGTTTTAGCCATTTTAACGAGGAGCTCTCATAGCGTAATAGTTACTAGTTGGGCTGTTAACCTCAAGGTCAGCAGTTAGAAGCTACCAGACATTCTATGGGAAAAAGATGAGGCTTTCTGCTTCCATGAATATTTGCAGTCTCTGAAATTGTATTCAGAGTCACTATGAGTTGGAACAGACTCCATGGCATACCACCACCACCACCACCAAAAGCTAATAAGGAATCTTGGCGTGGCGCTGTAGCATAAGCACTGGACCACAAGGTTGATGGTTCAAATTCACCAGCCACTCTTTGGGTGCTATGAGTTGGAACTGACTTGACAGCACTTAACAACAACAACAACAACAAAGGCTAATAATGTTAAGCATCTTTTCATGTACTTCTTTATCATTCATGTGCCTTTTTTGGTGGGAGATCTATTCGAATCTCTGCATATTTAAAAGAATTGGGTTGTTTGTATTATTGAATTTGAGAGTCCTTATATATTACGAATTGTCAGACATATCATTTGCAAATAATTTGTCCTAATATATACCTTTGTATTTTCACTTTCTTAACTATGACTTAAGGAGCTTTGGTAGCTATAGCGGTTACGAATTGGGTTGCAAACCCCAAGGTCAGCAGTTCGAAACTACCAGCTGTTCCGTGGGAGAAAGAGGAGGCTTTCTGCTCCCGTAAAGATTTACAACCTTGGAAACCCTGTACAGGGTCGCTATGAGTCGGAACCGACTCCATGGCACACAACAACAACAACCGTGACTTTTGCAGAACAGAAGTTTTAAAACTTTGAAGAAGTCCAATTCTTTACAGGAATATGTTTTAGGTGTCACATCTAAGGATTTTTTGGTCACAAGGAATTTTCTCCTAAAAGTTTTATAGTTAGATTATGACACATTTTGGGTTAATTTTTGTATAAGATATGAGGCACAGCTTAAGGCATATTTAATTTTTTTTGCATGTAAATGTCCAATTGTTACAATACCATTTGGTGAACAAAAACCTATCCTTTTCTGTGATTGAATTGCTTTTGAAATACCCTAGCCTTAATTATTCAAATATCAATTGGCCATATTTGTATGGATCTATATCTGCTTATGTTTTGCAATTTTCACTGATAACACACTATCTTGATTACTATAGCTTTGTACTAAGTCTTATAATTGGGTAGTGTGAGTCTTCCAATTTTGTTCTTCTTTTTCAAAATTGTTTTGGCTATTCTATTTGCTTTGCTTTTCCATTAAAATTTTGGAGTGCATAGAATATATGTTGATAAAAAAAAAACGCTCTATATACTTTTTTTTTTTTTTTTTTTAATACCAATGTAAGGAGCTCTGGTAGCGTAGTGGTTACAATTCAGACTGCGAACCTTAAGGTCAGCAGTTCGAAACTACCAGCTGTTCCATGGGAGAAAGATGAGACTGTCTGCTCCCTTAAAGATTTACAGCATCCGAAATCCTGTACAGGGTCGCTACAAGTCGGAACTGAATCAACAGCACATAACAACAACAAATATACCAATGTATAAGGATCTCTGGTAGTGTACTGGGTTACAAGTTGGGCTGTTAAAATCAAGGTCAGCAGTTCAAAACTACCAGCAGTTCTGTGGGAGAAAGATGAGGCTTTCTGCTCCTGTAAAGATTTACAGCCTCTGAAACCCTGAACGAGGTCACTGTGTGTAGGAACCGAATCCATGGCATATTTAAGTAGCCAAAAAGTTGAAAGAGCCCAAATGTTTATCAACAGATGAATGGATAAACAAAATGTGGTACACACATATATGATGTCTGATTGCTATTCAGATGTTAAGTGCTATGCTAAGATATGGATAGACCTTGAAAACATTATGCTAAATAAAATACGTCAGAATCAAAAGTACAAATACTATATGATCCTAATTATGTGAAATATCTGAATAAGGAATGCATAGAGATGAACATTTGTCACTGATTAACAGGGGATGCTTTGGACTCTCGTGGGGAGGGGGGAAGACCCCCCCCACGGGAGGGAGTCGACCCACACGCCCCGCCCTCTGGACACCGCACAGGCACGCCAGAAGAGTGAGAAAAACACATAAAACCAGACTCCGGAAAGGTTCGGGAGGAAGGGTTTAGCACATAAAACATTTACTGATGAAGATCAAGGAGCACAGCCTTTGGCATGGATTACATCTCATTGTAAAGAGAACAAAAATCCTCACCACTGGACCAATAAACAACATTCTTATCAATGGAGAAAAGATTGAAGTTGTCAATCACTTCATTCTTCTTGGATCAACTATCAACACTCATGGAAACAGCAGTCAAGAAATCAATTGACATATTGCATTAGGCAAATCTGCTGCACAAGACCTTTTTAAAGTGTTGAAGAGCAAAGATGTCAGCTTGAGGACTAAGGGGTGCCTGAACCAAGCCATGGTATTTTCAATAACCTCATATGCATGTGAAAGCTGGACAGTGAATAAGGAAGACCGTAGAAGAATTGATGCCTTTGAGTTATGGTGTTGGAGGAGAATATTGAAAGTCCCATGGGCTGCCAAAAGAACCAATAGATCTGTTTTGGAAGAAGTGCAGCCAGAGTGCTCCTTAGAGGTCAAGATGGCCAAACTTCATCTCATATACTTTGGACATATTGTCAGGAGAGACCAGTCACTGGAGAAGGATATCATGTTTGGTAAGGTGGAGGGTCAAAGAAAAAGAGGAAGACCCCCAGCGAGATGCATTGGCCAACTGGCAGTATCGATGGACTGAAGTGTGGCAACAGTAGTGAGGTTGGCCCAGGATCTGCTGTGCATAAGGTCGCTATGGGTCGGTACCGACTTGATGGCACCTAACAACAACAACAACAACAGGGGATTGTGCAATGTTGGTTGTGCAATGATTAAGGTGCTCAGCTGCTAATGGATAGGGTGGAGTTTCTAGCCCACCAGTGGCTCCATGAAAAACAGATGTTGCAGTCTGCTGCAGTAAAGATTGGAAATCCTACGAGGCAGTTCTACTGTCTTACAGGATGACTATGACTCTGAATAGACTGGATGACAACAGTTAGGTAGGTATCTTAGCTAAGACTTCCATTACAATGTTGAATAGGAGTGGTAAGAGGGCACATCTTTGTCTTGTTCCTAATCTTAGTGAGAAAACATTTAACTGCTCACAATTATGTTAGCCTTAAATTTTTTTGTAGCTGCCTTTCATCAGATTAATGCCGGTTTCCTGTTTATTTTCACTGCAAATTTTTTATCATGACTGTATGTTGAGTTTTGTGAAATACTTCCTCTGAATCAATTGATATGATCATGTGCTTCTCCCTTGGTCTGCTAATATGGTGGGTTACATGGTGAACCAGACTAGCATTCATGAGGTGAACCCCAGTTGGTTATGTTGTATAATTCTTTTAACATATTGCTGAGTTTGACTTGCCAATGTTTGGTGGAGGATTTTTGCGGCTGTGTTCATGGTCTGAAGTTTTCTTCCTTGTATTCTCTTTTCCCCCCCTTCTTGTAATTTTGGCATCAAGACAATGCTGGCCTTATAAAATGGGTTGGATGTGTACCCTTCTATTTCCTGGAATAGATTAATTCTTCAAATGTTTTCTAGAATTTGCCAGTGAAATCTTTTGTGCCTGCAGAAGATTTATTTTTTTGGGAAGGTTTTAGGTACAAATTAAAATAAAAAAATAGACATAGGATTATTGAGTGAGTTAAAGGATCCCTGGTAGTGTAGTGGATTACAAGTTGGATGGATAACCACAAGGTCGGCAGTTCAAATTTACCAAGTCATTACACAGGAGGAAGAAGAGGCTTTCTACTCCCGTAAAGATTTATAGCTAAGAAACCCTATACAGGGTCAGTATGAGTAAGAACTGAGTCCAAGGCACACAACCGTCACCACCACCATTACTGAATTTTCCATTACTTGAGCCTTGGTGTGGTGCTGTAGGATAAGCACTAGACTATTAACTATAAGGTCATCAGTTCAAACCCACCAGCTATTCTCAGAAACCCTATGCAGGGTCACTATGAGTTGGAACAGACTTGATGACACACAACAGCAAACATTTCTTCTTAGCTGAATTTTGCAAGTTTGTGGCTTGTGAGGAATTGGTCCATTTCATGTAAGGTGTTCAATTTTTGTGCATAGAATTATCCATATTATTGTGTAGTGGTTACGAATCGGACTGTGAACCGCAAGGTCAGCAGTTCGAAACTACCAGCTGTTTCGCGGGAGAAAGATGAGGCTTTCTGCTCCCGTAAAGATTTACAGCCTCGGAAACCCTGTACAGGGTTGCATGAGTTGGAACCGACTCCAAGGCACATAACAACAACATTGGCTTATTACCTTTTTTAGTATTGCTGGGTCTCCAGTAACATCATCTTCCCATTCCTAATACTGGTATTTTTCTCTGCCTCTTTTTTTACTTTGTCAGTATGGTTAGAAGTTTATAGTTTTCTTAGTTTTTACTTAAAATAACTTTTAATTTTATTGAAACTATTTTTGTTGTTTTAAAACATTGATTTCTGCATGTATTTCCTTTGTTCTACTTGTCTTCAATTTATTTTTCTCTTATCATTTATTAAGGTGAATACTTAAAAATTTTTGTTGCTAAGAATTTGCCTCTACATACTGCTTTAACTATTGTCCAAAAATCTTTATATGCTGTAATTACATTACCATCCGTTTAAAGTAATTTTGGATTTCCCTTGAGATTTCCTCCTTGACAGATAGATTTTTTAGTTATGAATTGTTATTGATTTGTAGTTTAATTCCAGTGTGATCAGGGATGATAATTTGTGTGCTTTAAATTATTTAAAATGGTTAATGTTTATTTTATGGCACTGAATATGGTCTATCTTGATGAATATTTCATGTGCAGATGAAAAATTCTTCTATTTTTTTGGGTGACATGCTCTATAAATGTTAGTAAGGTTCAACTGATTGATGGTATTTTACAGTTCTTCTATATTATTGTCAGCTTTCCATCTACGTTTTTCAGTCAATAACTGTCGAAACCTTCTATTATAGTCACAGACTTATTCATTTCTCCTTTCAGTTCTATAATTTTAAAAAGAGTTTATTTAATTTTATTTTTGTTATTCAGAATATGCACAGCAAAACATATACCAGTGCAACAGGTCCTACACATACAATTCCACCACATTGATTATATTCTTTGAGTTGTGTAACCATTCTCACCCTTCTTTGCTGTGTTTTTCTTCCTTCATTAGCCTAGACTCATTTTCCCCTAAGGTTTTTAATCTAATCTTTTGAGTTACTGTTGTCAGTTTGATCCCATATAGATAGTTCTTAAGAGAACATAATGCTCAAGGCAGACATTTTTTACTAATTAAGCTAAATTGTTGCTTGGTTTTAAGAAGTCTTTAGGGTATATTTTTGGATTAAACTTTAAAGATTATCCCCGGGCAGTAGTTTTATGGGTTCATCCAGACTCCATGGCTCTAGAAAGACTGGATTCCATGAGAATTTGAAATTCTGCTCTGCATTTTTTCTCTTTTTGATCAGGATTTTTCTATAGTAGCTTTGATCAAAATGTTCAGTAATGGTAGTTGGGCATCATCCAGTTCTTCTAGTCTTATGGGAGAATAAAGACAGTGAATAAGGAAGATACACCATTCAGACACTCTACAATAAAGACTCAAGAAACTAAGTGAAATAGAGAAAAATGACAACCCTGGAACCCACAGCTTAAAAGGAAAGGGTAAAGAAGTAGATCAAATACTAATGAAAGGAAGAGGCTGGATGAAACAGAAAACAAGGCACACAGAGCAGTGAACAGTTCATCTGATATCATGGTAAAGGTGGCCAGTTGTTCATGAGGTAACTATCCAAACTTCCCATTTCCTTCTCCTATTCCGGACTCTCCTAGTTCTATCAGTTTTTGCTTCATGTATTTTAAGCTGTATTGTTATGTGCATATACAATTAGGCAAGTAGTATATCTGTGTCATCTCCCTGAGTGGCTTCTATCTCTGGGTTTGAGATGCCAACCTATCAGGAAGAATGAAAAGGGAAAAAGAGAATACCATTTCAGGTCTCACCTTATGACCAATGATTTATGAGTGGACATATGGCCACACCTACAAGGGAGTATGGAAAATTAATATTTAATTAGAAAACTTATAGCCCAGATAAAACATCATTACTTTAAAAGAAAGAAAGAAAAAAGAACAAATATTTGTTAGCAAAATCTGCTGTTACATGATATGCTGTTGGTACGTTGTTGTGTGCCTTTGAGTTGATTTCAATTCATAGTGACTCAATAAGACAGAGCAAAACTTCCAATAGGGTTTCCTAGGCTATATTCTTGTGGAAATAATCAAGCAGTATTATTAATATCAATGCAAGTAAAATTATGCTAAACAATTTTTTTAAAATGACTGCAACAGTATATTGATAGAACTGACAGAAACTCAAGCCAGATTCAGAAGAGGATTTGGAACTAGGGATATTGTTGCTGACATCAGATGGATCTTGACTGAAAGCAAAAAATACCAGCAAGATGTTTACTTGTGCTCTATTGACTATGCAAAGACTTTCGACTGTGTGGATCATTGCAAGCTATGAAGAATGTTGTGAAGAACGGGTATTCCAGAACACTTGATTGTGCTCATGAGGAGCCTATGCATCAATAAGAGATAGTTTTTTGAACAGAAGAAGAAGATAATGAATGATTTAAAATCAAGAAAACTATATACCAGGGCTGCTTTCTTTGACAACACTTATTCAATCTGTATGTTAGCCAAATAATCCAAGAAGCTGGGTTATATGAAGAACATGGCATCAGTATTGGAGGAAGACTTATTAACATCCTTCAATAAGCAGATGTTACAATCTTCCTTGCTAAAAGTGAAAATGACTTGAAATGATTATTGATGAAGATCAAGGACAATAGTGTTCAGTATGGATTGGACCTCAATGTAAAGAAAAGAAACATCCTTACAACTGGACCAATAAATAACATTATGATAAATGGAGAAAAGATCGAAGTTGTCAAAGATTTTATTTTGCTTAGATCCACAATCAACACTCAAGGAAGCAGCAGTCAAGAAATCAAAGGACATTGCATTAGGAAAATATGCTGCAAAAGACAAAAAGTGTTCAAGAGCAAACGTATCAGTTTGAGGACTAAGGTGCTACTGACCCAAGTCATGGTATATTCAGTAGCCTCATATGCATTGAAAGGTGAACAATGAATAAGGAAGACCATAGAAGAAATATTGTTGTATTTGAGTTATGGTGTTGGAGAAGACTGTTGAAAGTACCTTGGCTTACCAGAAGAACAAACAAATCATTGCTGAAGAAGCACAGCCAGAATGCTTCTTAGAAGTCAGGATAGCCAGACTTCGTCTCGCATACTTGGATATATTATCAGGAAGGAACATTCCCTGGAAAAGGACATTATGCTCGGTAAAGTGGAAGGTCAGCCAAAAAGAGATGTATTGGCACAGTGGCAGCAGCAATGGATTCAAGTTTAACAACAATTGTGAGGATGGCACAGGACTGGGCAGTGTTTTGTTCTGTTGTTCATTGGGTCACTATGAGTATGGACTTGATTGCATCTAAAAACAACATCAGTCTTTACAGTTTCTGCTCCTTCAAAGATTTACAGCCTCCTACACCTAATGTGCCAGACTGCAAAGCCGTTTGACTGCAAGGTCGGCAGTTCAAGCTCACCAGCTGCTCTTCAGAACCCTACACAGGGTCGCTATGGGTCGGAACCAACTCGACGGCACTTAACAACAACAACAGACACCTAATGATAGCACCTAACAACACCTAACAACAACAACAACAACCCCTAATATAGGAGCCCTGGTAGCATAGTGGTTACAAATCGGGCTGCTAATCACACGGTCAGCAGTTCAAAACTACCAGCCATTCACCGAGAGAAAGAGGAGGCTTTCTGCTCCCATAAAGATTTACAGCCTCGGAAACCCTATGCAGGGTCGCTGTGAGTCGGAACCGACTCCACGGCACATAACAACAACACCTAATACAAGAGTCCTGGTGTGGCACTGTGGGTTAATGCACTGCACTGCAAAGTTGATTTGAACTTTAAGGTCAGCAGTTCAAGTTTGCCAGCTGCTCCTCAGGAACCCTATACAGGGTTGCTGTGGGTCAGAACCAACTCGATGGCACTCAACAACAACAACAGCACACCTAATACAGGGATGCTATGTGTTGGAACCAACTCGATGGTACTTAAAAACAACAACTTCTGAATAGCACCAACTCATAGTGGCCTAATATAGGGTTCTGAGGATTTGAATCTTTGCAGGAGTAGAAACCGCATCATTCTCCCAGGGAGTGGTTGGTGGGCTCGAACTGCTGACCTTGTGGTTCGAAATCCAGTGTTTATCTTACAGAGCCACTGCACTCCTTATTATACCACCAAGTGGATAACATATATGTATGTTCCCGCACCAATTGAATTCACCAGCAGTTCAGTGTGAAAAAGATGTGGCAGTCTGTTCCCATAAGGATTACACTAGGATCCAACTCTATTTGGGACTTAAAGTATGACTAAGGTGACATTGCAGCTTAGTAAGACAAAGAGAGTTTATTTATTACGTGGTTCTGCCATCATTATTCATGCAGAAGAAAAGAAATCTAGATTTTTATATCATATTATATACAAAATTAATTTTAGATGAATTAGAATTATTAACGTAAGACACAATACTTAGAAAAATTTATAAATTTCAGATGAAGGAGAACTTCTTAAAAGTAGATAATATAGAAATTTAAAAAGGATATTATACTGAATTGCATATGAATAAACAAGGTGATTATAGCAAAATGACTAATAAACAGAGAAAAAGCAAAATATAGGAAAATATTTCAAATAAGAAATAATGTGTAATAAGAAACGTATCAATGGTCCTTAATAAATAATAATATAAATTATATCCACAGTTACTGAGTGCTGACTATGTAACATGTACTATTCTAAGTAATTTTTTGAATCGACTCATTTAATATAAAAGTGCCTCTACAAAATATTCAGAAACCATAAGTATCCAAGGCAGGAAAAGACAATGCTCTATTTTGACCTCTCCTTTAAAACTTTCAGTGAGTTGTCTTTTAAATTTGAATGACCAGGATCTTATCATCTGCCCATTTCTAAACCAATTACTGCCAACATCCCTATCTGATTTCTCCTAATTTTCCTAATTTGTAAATGTTGCTAAGTTCCAGAGTTTAATCTTTGGAATTCATTTCTATGTCTCTCATTCCATAAGCCCTCACTTGTCTGTCAGTTTGTCGTAATGTGGTAACTTGTGTGTTGCTGGAAGCTATGCCATTGGTATTTTAAAGACTAGCAGGGTCACCCATGATGGACAGGTTTCAGCAAAATAGCACAACGAGAGACTGACTACTTCTGAATGTTTAGCTACTGAAAACCTTATGAATAGCAGTAGAACACTGTCATATATAGTACTGGAAGAAAAGAAACATGAGTAGCATCAGAATACTGTCAGATATAGTGCCAGAAGATGAGCCTTTGAGGTCAGAAGGTACTGAAAATACAACTTGGGGAGACCTATCTCTTCAAAGTAGAGTTGACCATGATGACACAAATGGAGTAAAGCTTTTGGGACCTTCATTTGCTGATCGGGCACAACTCAAAAATGAAGAGAAACAACTCATTTCATTAATAATTAATAATAAGCAAACATTCATTAATAATCAGAACATGAAATGTATGAAGTATGAACCCAGGAAAATTTTAAGTTGTCAAAAATAAAATGTAATGCATAAAGATCAATATCCTAGACATTAGTGAGCTGAAATGGACTAGTATTGGCCATTTTACATCTGACCTGGTGTGGCGCTGAGAATTAATGCAGTCTAGTTAATGCACTGGACTGCAAAGTCGGTTTGAAATGCAAGGTTGGTGGTTCAAGCTCACTAGCTTCTCCTCAGAAACTGTATACAGGGTCGCTCTGGGTGGGAACCGACTTGATGATGCTTAACAACAACAACAATCATAGGATTTACTATGACAGGGATGACAAATTCAAGAGGAATGGCATCACAATTACAATGACAAAGAACATTTCAAAACCTATCTTAAAGTACAATGCTGTCTGTGATAG
>NW_006408601.1:6789987-6796173 GCF_000296735.1 Chrysochloris asiatica | reverse complement strand
TAGAATTTTGCAAGACCAATGACTTATTCATTGGAACACATCCAAAATAAATTCCTAGCATTTTCCCCAAATCTGTTACCTTTTTTAACCAACATAAAGTATGATTATACACATGGATCTCACCAGATGGAATACACAGAAATTGAATTGATTATATCTGTGTGAAGAGACGATGGAAACACTACATATAATCAACCAAATTAAGGCCAGAGGCTAACTGTGGAAAAGACATCAATTGTTCCTATGCAAGTTTTGGCTGAAGTTTAAGAACATTAAAATAAGTTCATGAGAGTAAAAAATATGACCTTGAACACATCCCACCTGAATTTAGAGACCATCTCAAGAGCAGATTTGATGCATTAGACACTAATGATAATAAGACCAGAGAGCTGTGGGATGACGTCAAGAACATTATACAGGAAGAAAGGGAAAAAAAGGTCATTGAGAAGACAAGAAAGAAAGAAAAGACCAAACTGGATGTCAGAAGAGACTCTGAAACTTGCTTTCTAATATAGAGATGCTAGAGCGAATGGGAAAAAAAAAATGAGGAAGTAAAAGACCTGAACAGAAAATTTCAAAGGGCAGCTTGAAAAGACAAAATCAAATATTATGAAATGTGCAAAGACCTGCAGTTAGAAGACCAAAGGGAAGAACATGCTCAGCATTTCTCAGATTGAAAGATCTGAAGAAAACATTCAAGCTTTGGCTTGCAATATTGAAGGATTCCATGGGTATTGTATGCAGAAAACATCAAAAGAAGATGGAAGAAATACACAGAGTCACTGTACCAAAAAGAAATGGTAGATATTCAACCATTTCAAGAGGTAGCATATCATTCAGGACTGATAGTACTGAAGGAAGCAGTCCATGCTGCACTGAAGGTATTCGTGAAAAATAAGGCTCCACAAACTGAAAGAATACAAACAGAAACCTTTCAACAAGATGACACAGTACTGGAGGAGATCACTTATTTATGCCAGAAATTTGGAAGATAGCTATTTGACCAACTGATTGGAAGAGATCTGTATTTGTGCCTACTCCAAAGAGACATGATCCAATGTAATGTGAAAATCATCAAATAATATCATTAAGATCTTCGAAATGTTATCCATAGCTTGTCATGATCCACACAGTCAAAAGCCTTTGTATAGTCAATAAAGCATAAGTAAACATCTTTCGGATATTCTTTGCTTTCAATCAAGATCCATCTGATGTCAGCAATGATATCCCTAGTTCCATGTCTTCTTCTGAATCCAGCTTGAATTTCTGGAAATTCTCTGTCCCTGTACTGTTGCAACTGTTTTTTAATTATCTTTAGCAAAATTTTATTTGCATGTGATATGAATGATATTGTTTGATGATTTCCACATTCCATTGGGTCACCTCTCTTTGAAATGGGCACACATATGAGTATCTTCCAATAGGTGGGTCAGTTAGCTGTCCTCCAAATTTCTTGGTATAGATGAGTGAGCGCCTCCAGTGCTGCATTAGTTTATTGAAAGATTTCAATTTGTTTTCTGTCAATTTCGGGAGCCTTGTTTTCCACCAGTGCAGCTTAGATATCTTTCAGTACCATCAGTTTTTGATCATATGGTATCTCTTGAAATGATTCTTTTTGGTACAGTGATTTTGTGTATACATTCCAACTTCTTTTGATGCTTTCTGTATCATTCAATATTTTGCCCATAGAATCCTTCAATATTGCAAATCTAGGCTTGAACTTTTTCTTCAGGTTTTTCAGCTTGAGAAATGCTGAGAGTGTTCTTCCCTTTTTGTGGTCTAATTATAGGTCTTTGCACATTTCATTATAATGTTTGACTTCATTTTTTCACACTGTCCTTTGAAATTTGTTCTGCTCTTTTAGTTTCTCATTTCTTCCACTTTAGCATCTCTACACTGAAGAACAAGTTTCAGAGCCTCTTCTGATAGCCATTTTGGTCTTTTCTTTAGTTCCTGTCTTCTAAATGATAGTTTGGAGACCTCGTGTGGTGCTGTTGGTTAATGCACTGGACTGTAAGGTTGGTTTGAACCACAAGGTTGGTGGTTCAAGTTCACCAGTTGATCCTTGAAAACTCTATACAGGGTCGCTATGAGTCAGAACCAACTCGATGGCACTTAACAACAATAACAACAACAACAAGTGACATTTTGCTTTCATCCCCTATGATGTTCTTGATGTCATCCTACAACTCTTCTAGTCTTCAGTCATTAGTACCTAATACATCAAATCTGTTCTTGAGATGGTCTCTAAATTCAGGTGGGATATGTTCAAGATCATGTTTTGGATCTTGCTAACTTTTAAAATTTTTCTTCAACTTTAATCTGCACTTGCATATATGAGCAATTGATGATCTGATTCACAGTCTGCCCCGGCCTTGTTTTAGCTGATATATGGAACTTTTCCACTGTCGTTTCCCACAGATATATTCAATTTGATTTCTGTGTATTTCATCTGGTGATATCCATGTGCCTCTGTGCTGTTGATAAAAGGTATTTTCAATGAATAAGTCATTGATCTTACAAAATTCTAGCATGCAATCTCCAGCCTTATTTCTATCACCAAGACCATATTTTCCAACCACTGACCCTTCCTCTTTGCTTTCAGCCCTCACATTCCAAACACCAGTAATTATTAATACATCTTGATTACATGTTTGATCAATTTCAGATTGAGGAGTTTAGTAGAATTCTTTAATTTTGTCATCAATGGCTTTAGTGGTTGTTGTGTAAATTTGAATTAACTGGTCTTCCTTGTAGGTGTACGAGTATTAAACTATCACAGACATCATTTGCTTCAAGATAGATTTTGAAATGTTCTTTCTGACAATAAATGTGATGCCATTCCTCTGGAATTTGTCCTTGCTGGCATAGTAAACCATTTAATTGTGAGATTTAAAATGACCAATGCTAGTTCATTTAAGCTCACTAATGCCAAGGATTTTGATCTGTATGTTCCATTTCATGTTTGACAACTTTTCTATAAATTTCCTAGAAACAATTTTCCTAGATTCATACTTCATACATTCCATGTTCTGATTATTAATGGATGTTTGCAGCTGTGTCTCCTCATTTTGAGTCATGCACCATCAGCAAATGAAGGTCCTGAAAGCTTTACTCCATTCGTGTCATCATGATCAACTGTACTTTGAGGAGGTAGTTTTTCCTCAGTCGTATTTTGATTGCCTTCCAACCTGAGGGGCTCATCTTCTGGCACCATATCTGACATTTTTCTGTTGCTATTTATAAATTTTTCAGTGACTAAATATTCATATGTAGTCTGCCTCTCCTTCTTCCTTATCTGTCTTAGTTTGGATACTCAGCTGAAGCCTGTCCACCCTGGGCAACCCTGCTGATATTTAAAATACCAGTGGCGTAGTTTCCAGTATCACAGCAACACGTAACCTACCACAGTATGACAAACTAACAGATGAGTGGTGTAGAATATACTTATAAGAACATTATTTAGAATATGAAATGAAATAACGTGTCATGCAAATGGGATTGTGGAAGGATAGGGGAGAGGTCCACTGTTTTACAATATAAGCTCTTTAGTGAAATTTGATTTTTTTACCCTTAGCATGTACTGCTTTAATAGGAAATAAATATTAATTGAAAACAAAGGAAAGTATGTATAAGATGACATGGCAATGACCCTTTTAGTGATTTCTTAAGTAATATGCAAGTGTCAAGAACCTAAAAGAAATCAAGCTCTGGGCAAGAAAGAGTTGTATCAGATAATCCTACACTAGGTCTAAAGGAAGGAGTCCTGATGTTGCGCTGTGGGCTAATGCGTCAGACTGCAAAGTCGTTTGACCTGAAATGTCAGTGGTTCAAGCTTACCAGCTACTCTTTGGAAACCCTATACAGGGTCGCTATAGGTCGGAATCGACTTGACGGCACTTAACAACAACAACAGGTCTAAAGGAAAGTCAAGATTTCTGGCACTCTTTCTAATTGAATTCATAGGTCTCTCTGTGTGTATAGGCATTCTTCAAACACTTGCTCTAAGAAAACTTTTGGTTTCTCAGTGTACACAACAGGAGAAATAGTTAGAAGGTGAAAATGACTTGGAAGGCAAGGGATATTAATAGCTTTATTACATGGCACTGCAAACTTGGCAACCTGAAAAAAAATTATGCAGTCGAATGAGTTTTATAAATTATCTTAAAAGCTGATGTATTAAACTACAAGCTGGTCTCTTGTTTAGTATAGTGCCTATATATACAAGGGGGCTCCAAAAAGTTTGTAGAAAAATACATATAAAAGATAATGGAGTAGTCCTTGAATGTTTCCTAATTTTGGATTTTGTACCTCTGTTTGGATTGGAATAATTGGGGGAGAACTTCCACAATCTGTCATGGGCCACTTAGCAGAAATATGTTCTGTCCTGGGCCTGGGGTAATACTCAGTAATACTTCCGTCATCCAATTTATTTCTAACAAAAAATGAAAAGTCAGTCCTTATATACTCAGTGAACTGACCACAGGTTCCACCCATTTTGTATTTTCTGTATCTAAATCTTTGTCTATTGTGTGACTTTATAATTATATACACATATTCTCCATTTTGCTTCTTATACTATAATAAACATTTGCTCACTTTAATTTCAAATTAAAACAATAGTTATTCTCCAAATTAAAAAAAAAAAAGATAATGAGATGTTTCCACAGACTTTTTGAAGGTCCCTTGTACATAGCCAATGAGAAGAAAGTGAAATACTAAAACAATTTGATACTCTTAAACCACCTTTATGCACAGCCGATAGTCTCTGGAAAATTGAGATATTTCTTCTACTACACGTACATTGTATTTGTCTCTTGTGACATTTAAATAACCATGCCTTTCAATGTTATCTTATGCGTTTTTCAACGCATCTATTGGAATGACTTGTTAAGTGCCAATGAATTAGGTCCAACTCATAGTGATACTGTATAGGGTTTTCTGAGGCTGTATATCTTTGAGGGAGCACAGGATGATTTTAAAGTGGACACTTATTGAATCCAGGTACCATTATTGTTTTCTTACCCTTCTTAGCCCCCATGCCATGAGCATTCAGATGTAACTTGAACAAATTCTTAGTTCTCTCATTTTAGCTTTTTAATTTACCTAAAGAAGAAGAAAAGCAGCCCACTCCATCGAATTGATTCTGATTCATAGCAACCCTCTGTAGGGTTTCCAAGGCTATATAAATCTTTACAGAACTCAAATGCCTCCTTTTTCCTCCTAGGAGTGGCTGGTGGATTTGAACTGCTGACCTTATGCTAACCTTATGGTTAGCTGACCAACGTGTAGTAGCATTCCTGTGCTGTAGAACAGTAGAATATTTGCTGTTGTGTGTATAACTTTGTGAAATACTCATTACAAACATACCAAAACAAGTTTGCTAATTGCAGGACACCTTTTATTTAAGTTTCCAAATATTGTTCATGTTGGTAGAAAATAAAATCTAGATTTCCATGCCTTTCCAAATATAGCATGCAGATGAAAGTAGGATGAAACACTTCACATTTCAGGAGCTCAGCTTTGTCAAACCATACAAAAGAAATTTGTGAAATAGTGGGAACTATATTAAAAAAAACAAGTCCATAAAATTGTGACAGTAGGTAAAGTGTTGAAAAAACAGTTAACGAATTTTTTAAAAAGCTTTAGTAAGTAGCCCTTATGCATATTCCTTTAGACCGATAGATACGATGCTTATTTGGAAAAGGAGGATTAAGACCTTTTTTTTTTTTTTTCTTTATTTGGAAAGTAATAGAATTGCTGAGGTTCTGGGTCAGAAGGGTTCTTCAAAGTTATTCAGCTACTTATATCTGATCATTCCGCCTCATATACACTGTTATCATAGTTGTTAGTACTGTCAAGTCGGTTCCAACTCACAGTGACCCTGTATGGGCTTGAGTTGCCAACCTTGGGGGGCAGGCCAATGCTTATCCTACAGCACTACACCAGGATTAAAAAAAAAAAAAAAAATCTCTGCAGGAGCAGAAAGCCTCATCTTTCCCTCACAGAGCAGCTTGTGGGCTTGAACCACCAACCTTGTGGTTCATAGTCCAGTGCTTATCCTATGGAGCTACCACATTCCCAGCCACATATAACTGATTTGATTTCAACTGTAAACACTTGATTTTGGTGAAAACTTGGAGTCTATATCTTGCACTTAAATTATAGTTTATTTAATTTCCTGCT
>NW_006408601.1:6753273-6788323 GCF_000296735.1 Chrysochloris asiatica | reverse complement strand
TGAGCTTGAACCCCTGCCCTTGCAATTCAAACGACTTTGCAGTCTGGCACGTTAACCCACAGCGTCACACCAGGACTCCACAGTGCCACACTTGTTGTTGTTGTTGTTGTTATGTGCCGTGGAGTCGATTCCGACTCATAGCGACCCTGCACAGGGTTTCCGAGGCTGTTAATCTTTACGGGAGCAGAACGCCTCACTAGGATCCCATAAATATTTGCAGCCTTGGAAACCCTATGGGGGTAGTTCTACTCTGACCTATAAGGTCTCTATGAGTCAGAATTGACCTGATAGCAGTGGGTTTGTTGTGTATATTTTCAACAACAACAAAATAAATAAAATTTAAAGAAAATAATTTCAAAGATACTGATAACCAAACTGCTGGAATCCCACTCATAAGACTTAAACATATAAAAGATCTTGCATTAGTATTGATTTTGAATTAGGTAGTTTTACAAATATCTCCCTTTTGAATTTTCTACTGAATCTGAACCCTAAGTGAAGGACAATAGAAGCCTATTGGTGACTTTAACACTCTTTTATGATAATATCAAGAACTGGAATGTTTCTGTTTTTTTGTTTCTTGTGTTTATTTTAAGTACCATGCCCTAGATATAAATTGTAATAGTCATGTAAATATCAACTTACATTAAATTTTTAAAAATTGAATGAAGTCAAATATATGAATACGTTTCATACTTTATTATAATCTGGGAGATAACTGAAGCTTCACGGTGAAATACACTCAATTTCGATAATAATGTTAGCATAAATAAATGCCTTTGGGTTATTGAATATTTAATAAAGTTGTAAGGACAAGTAATTATCTTCTGTGGCATTTTTCCATATTAAGAAAATTTAAATAAAAAATGTAAATGTTTTAATATATTCAGAAATTTTTCCTAAGTATTTTTGCTCAAGTTGTGCTAATCTGGGTGTGTTACATATTGGACCTATTGCTTAATTGTTCTTCTCTTTTTATTTCAAAACAACTGGTTCCATTTTGATGAATACAGAAAATATCAGGAGTACATTTCTATTGTCCATGTGAGCAATAGAAACACCGTATTTCTGTTATCTATTAGGATACAATTTATTTGGTACTGAATAAGAAAAAAAGATACCATCAACAAGAAACAAAATTAGGTTAAAAAGATATGTGGTAAAATCAAACTCATAGTTACTGGGATGTAAACAGGAAATAAATATTTCATCACAAAGATTCATTATTAAGATTTTTTTTTCCCCACAGAAAATAAAAAGCTTATATTAAAAAAGTTAAACATAAAAAAAAAAAAAGTGCCTAACATGGTGCCTGGTTCAGTAAACATTAAACCTCAGTGATTATTTAGTGGTTTGTGTGTGTGTGTAATACAGGCACTTAATTTGCATATACAATATATACTTCACACTTTCTAGTATAATACTAGATAGCGAGTATTGTATTGCCTTGTAGGCTTACATGATTTTCAGTTTTATCATTATATTTTCTCACAGTGGAGGTATAGTATTAATGTCATCGTCTATTGTGTAGATAGCTAACACCTGGATTACTAAGACTAACACTTTCACACCAATAAGTGAAACCTAGTTGGATAGATTGTCTAACGCACAGATCTTATGCTGTAGTTACAGTGTTAAGAAGTCCTTGTTATCATGAATGTGCATTATGAGTATATTGTACACAGTCCTGGTATGCAAATGTGTAGCATTCAGAGAAGTGAAATAATTCTGTGTTATTATTATCTTTGTAAATTACATCTTAAGAGTTTTTGAGGACTTTATGATGGCAGTTTTCTATAGTCACAGTCATATAGTATGTGCAGCACAAAGTGTTTTCTTTCACTATTAACAATAACTGAGTCAATGAAATGCTTTTTAAATATACACCCGGCAAGCAGTTATCTGGCTCTCCCTTCTTACTATCCACAAACCATATTTTATCATCTTTTAAGACAGCATACGAAACAGCTTTGTAAACATCTGTTTTTCATTTTTAATTGTCAGGAAAGTGGGGATTTTAAATGCTTCTTTGGAATCCTCTTAATCCTATCAAGAAGACAAAGTTATATATGTTTTCTTTTCTTCTTTATATTGTTCCTTTAGACTGTTGTGTTTTTTCAATGCACACATACACTCCTTAATCCATTTTCTAAAAATTACTTTTAGGATTACAGTATTTTTATACATATTCTGAGGATATTGCATTATAGAAACTAATAGAATCTATCAGTAACACAGGCAATATTATATATTAAAAAATTCAAAATATAGACTTAAATCTAATATGCCTTTACAAATAATTGTGATTGTTTTCTGGGAATATTACATATTGAAATGCGCAATAGTAGCAAATATAAAGAAAAAGGTATTTGGTAGTCAGTAGATTAATTTAGAGCTCCAACTCTTCTGTCATAATTATTCTTTAGGAAATATGTGCTTTATTTTCACAGACTTTTCTGTTCCAATAACTGAGCCATTAATGTCAACTGAATATCTTTGGCAGTTGTATATCTGCTAAGAAACCTTTTGTAATGATACATTGTGACTTCCTTCTAAAATAAAAGATCTGTTGCAATATATTACATTTTGCTCTAGTTGTTCTGAATTTATAATGCCAAAGTATATGTACCTACCTATCTCTTGAGAATAGAAAGAACATCCATAATTTAATAATTACGTAATTTGCAATAACCAATAATTTTTGTTACCTATAAAGAAATCTAGGTAACACGAATATAGAATACGAAGGAAAGTAGTTGGTTGTTAATGAAAACTTTTTTTTTTTTCCAGAATATACTCAGTTTATACATGCTATACCCTTTATGAAATTACTATCCTTTCATGTAATGAGAATGCATTGTGTATTTTTCTTTTTAAGGCATGTACTGATAGAAATTAAAAACTCACTATTCACTATTTATATCTACTTTTCATTTTTTGCCTTTCAATCTTGTATTGGAGTGATATAGAGCCAGGCCTTATCACTGCATATAAAATTAATTGAAATGACATATTGTTGTAGTTTCTATGACAACCATATCATGATGCTGATGCTCTTAAAAATTTATAAACTATAATCTGAAATATGCTAATTCTAGTGAACATTTGTTGTTGTGAACATAGTTAACACTTATTTGCTTAATATTCAATTTAGTACTGAACTCCATCAACTTTGGTAGTAGACTGATAGCATATCGTATACATTAAAAGAGGTTTTTGTACTGAGCTTTTGAGTTTAAATATTTCCCCTAGAAACTCACTGTTCTAGAACTTGAAGTGTGAATAAGTGAAGGCTTTCATTGATTACTCTGTAAAACAGGCATTGGATGAGCATGAGGATGATCGCTGTGGGCCACGCTCAATGTGGTGTTCCCCTCATGTCTTGTTCTAAAGATAAAATAAACTTAATGCAAAACATTCTGATGAATATGTTAAAAGTCAATAAAATCCAGTTTTGTTACATTATTTAAGTCATGACAGAAATCCAGATACTTGGGAATACCAACTTATTTTTTAGCTTTCATTTATTTGTGTGACTTTAGGTAGACAACATATCAATTTTAAATGTATTGTTATTAAAAATAAAATCTAGTAAGTTATAAAATAATTTCAGGTTCCATTAGGTGTGATTTTAAAGCAAAATATATTATTTGGAATTAGTTTTAAATTATAGATTAACTAAAATAGCTAAATAAGCTTTATTTAGATATATCGTTTGATTAGTAAGAATAACTACTTTTGGAAAAGTATATAATTTGTTGTTAACTAAAAATAACTATGGTAATAAAAATAATATATATCAAATATAATAAAGTAACATTATATTTAATGATTAAATATATTTACATCTAATATAATGCTCCTGCTGGCAGATTTAGATTTAATTAAATTAATAACCAATTAATATTTCTGAAATAATAAAGTATAAAAGATAAATATCTTAGGCATTTCATAAATATTTAAGTAGAAGAAAATATGGAAAATAGGCAAAAAGTCTTCAATGTGATTGTGATATTTTTTAAAAAAGTGAAATAAAGAGAAATTACCCAAGTAGTCATCTGTGATTTGGTAGAAACATTTTGAAGTAACAAAATGTAAAATGTAAAAACTTAGTGAAATTTGCTTTTTAAAACACTACAGGATCATGTAGTAATACATAAACCACACAGAATTTCTGAGGTAAACTCTCAAACTTTAAAAGACTAGTAATAGTAGTAAGTTATTGTTTTACTGTTTGATATTTCTTAGAAACAGTTAAGCAACATTATTTACGTTTCTTGCTTGTCTTTTGTTGAGCATTTGAATGAATCTATATTCATTTATCAAATGTTTCTACTGTGCTTTAAAAGGTATGTTGAATGCAGTGGTAGTCATTTTAATGTATTGCACACCTCAAAGTTGGGGAGAGTTAAGTGTTAGTGTTTCTTTCATTAAATGACAGAAGAGGCACATATGAAGGAACTTACATGCTTTAACAATATGACTTGATGGTGAAAAAAAAATTAAGTATCTCAGAAGGATGCTATCATAGGGGTAACATTTTATTTTATTACTGTGGTGAATTCTCGTATAGTTCTTCATTATATATTTCCTTTCTGTGTTGTGCATGCTTATCTATGTAATTATGTACATCACTTTTAGTTAGAAAAATAATTCCAAAATTCAATGTAAGGCAAACATTTAGATTACTGGTAAAGATTAGATTTTTCATCTGAATGCTTTAGTTGCATTGCTTAGGCAGCTTTTAAGCTATAAAACAATCACTACTTCAACAAATATATTTTGTTCCAGATATCATTTCAAAAACATTAAGACTGATAACAACAACAAAAAAACATGCTTTTATTTTGGGGAGAAGTTGGTAGAGGTTTACAATTTTCTGATGTCTACCATTGTCCTCTTGGTTTTATTCCATTATATTTGCCATTGATATTCTATTTATAGTAAAGCAAAGCATATATACTAGATAGTGACATTTCCCATGTTATTGGGATATTTATTTAAATACCACAGAATTGGTGCCTGACTGCATATGTGCTTGCATATTCCAGTTTCATAGCCATTGGCCTTTGCTTTAATTTTTTTTTTTTTAATGAAGTTTCTATCCAGGCTTAGTTTTTGCCAGTTGTGTTAGACTTCATGTATATATCCCTTCCACTTAAGATAAGATGAACTGCCAGGATTATGTATGGTAAAAGGAAGGCCTCTCTGAGATAAGGCCCTGGGAGCATTGTACAAATCGAATATTCTTCCATGAGGTTGGCCCACCCCATTGCGACTAAGAAATGAGATGATTTGAAGGCTATTACATACTTAAGGTTTTCATAGTGGATTAGAATAGCATTACTTAGCACAGGTGTTTCTATAATTGGGATTCCCTGGGAAAATTCAGTACTGTATTCAATAACACTCAGCTTTCCACATAAGTGGAGAAGTGATCCAATGTTAATTTGCTAGGCTGTTTTCATGAAACAGGGGAATGGGATCTGGCGTTGGGGCCTGTTGCTTCTCTTCTTTGAAAGGTATTTCCTGTTGTCCATCAGCACTGAGCTGCTGTGGTTCTATTTAAAACAAACAAACAAACAATAATTCATACTATTTCATATATTTTTTTGCTGACCAAAATACTGAAAGGTCCCCGTTGAAGTCAGTCCAGGCTGATTTATGCTCTCAGATGACACAAGATAGCTCCTCAGAGTCCTTTTTCTTGAGATAACTAGAATTCGTCTCCCTCTCCTTTTATAAATCATATAGCAGGGCAATGACTGAGGCACAGTTCACAGATGTGCCCAGATGTTGTCTCAGGAACCAGGAGCAGCACTGAGGATGGGCTTGGAGTGGCCTTACAATCCTTGGATACAGGGTCCAGGAATAACAAAGAAGAACCTCAGTAAGTTATTTCGGAATTTAGTAAGGGAGTTCTTAGGCCTAATACTCTTAAAGTACAAGAAGACAGTATAGAAAGAACGAACGGTGTAGGGAAAAAGGGCTTAAATAGAGGTAGGAGTGGGAAAGTTGAAAATTGATGATTTGGCTAATAAGAATCATCATTACTTTGACCAAATCCATTGTTAGAGACTCAGAAGGACTGATTTTCAGAGCAATGGGTCACTGTAGAGTTGAGAAATGTCATGTTGGCGCGACTGGGCTGCCTGAACGTCCCTCTCTTGCTGGCAGTTCTTGTCTGAGCGCCCCTAGCTTGTGACCTCGGGTTCCGCCGCATCCTTGAATTCTTTTGTCTGCCATCTGCCCCGAGGCTGGAGAGGCAGCGGGAAGGGAGCCGGGGAGTGCGGAGTCCGTGATGAGCCGAGGTCAAGGCAAAGGAAGCTCCGTCCTCTGTCCCTGTGGGAGCGGATGCTACACCTCTCTAAAGCTAACCTCACCACCGCCACTGCCCGGGGAGTTTCGGTTTCAAGTTTCGGGGAGGTAGCGCCGATCTTCTAGCTCCAGATTCTTTGACCCTGCTGGCTCCGGGGAGTGAGCCTTCGTTCTATCCATCTAGAATCGATAGTTGGTGTGCAGAGAGTTTGCAGTTTTATCTCATTTGCATCTTTAGCCCTCATCCCTCTCAGCCTGGGTTTCGGTGGGCAGGCCGTGCCTTACTTGGCCCGCCTGCAGACTGGCAGGATGCCCTCCCTTTCCTTCCCCTTAACTGTCCAGTACAGTCTCCGAGGCTGCGGGGCCGGTGTACGCCGGATGGACTAGACAACCCCAGGCTGGACGTAGTCTTCTTCTCGACCTCAAGGTGGCGTATTAGGCACGTTAAGAAAGCTGCGCCAAGTCCGACTGCTGGCACACCAGGGGCTCACCGCTTCTCCTCCTAGTTTCCCCGTTCCATCCAGCGGGCTGAATCGACTGTTACAGGGACTTGAGTTTAGAGGAGTAGTTCAGAATGTGCGTGTGTGCGGGGTGTGTGCGCGCGCTCGCTCGCCCTGAGGCGGGGTGGGGAATGGAGGGGTTGGTTAGCGATGAGGTAGAAATCCTCAGCCGAACCCGTTTGGGACGCCGAGGGCCTCCCCCGCGTCACCTGAGTCCCCAGACCGAGCGACACGGCCGGCTGGGGCTTCGGGGTCGCTCTGCACCCGGAGCTGTCTCAGCCAGCACACAACCCACAGAAGAAAAGAGGGTCTGGTCGTTTTCGCCAGCGGTAGCTTCGCTAGTCTCGTGTCAGTGACATCCACAATTTACGACTGGGTAGACCAGGAAAATAAAGCCCTTCTCCGTGTCCTTCTCGCGGGTGCATGCTGCCTGACACGAGTGGGAGGAGTGGTTGTGGGTGGGGAAGAGAAATGCACAGACAGCGAAAGAATAAACGTGCGACAGTCACACAACCTTACCTCCGGGACGAAAGGGCTCGGTTCCTACACCAGAGATTTCCATAGCCAGCCTGCATCCCGGCTGTTTCTCCCGTAGGCGCTTTCCTGACTAACACCGCCTTCTGACTAACTTGGACAAGGCTCGAGCTGCCCCCTCCTTTTTTCTCTTCCTTTTTTCTTTCCAGACATTCCCTAAACTCAACCAGGGCAAATCCAGAAGTCGGTACAGTACAGAGCTTCCATTCAATCGTGGGTGTGAAAAAGCCCGTTTAGTTTCTCATAGCTAGATGCACGAAGCAGATGGTTACGGGACTTTGGAGGGGTGCGTGGGGATGGCACGGGGCGTTGGTGGCGGGGAAGTGCGGTTTCTCTTAGGTCTTGGTGCTGCAGGTAAGGTCCTGGGACTCCAGCTGCCCGCCTGCAGAGGTGCAGTACGGGCGAGGGGGAAGGCGACCCTCGTCGGATTAGGGGAGTGGAGGAGGGTGGAGTAGGGGAGAAAAGGACCCTGGACAGGCTCCACGGACACACAGTGCCTCGGTTCGCTTCAGTACCCGCTCTCTGCTCCTGCCCTTGGGAGCTTTTTGAGCTGGGTAATATTCACCAGGCGTTTGTCCCCCCTTCCTCCCCCTCCCCCATTCTAAAATGTGTAGAAAAAGAAATGCAAACCCTTCTAAAATAAGTTCAAAATCTTCCTCTGACTTTCCATTTGAGATGTCAAAAAGATTAAATAAATGAAACTTTATTTGACCCGGGAGTTTACCCACAGACTCAACGACATCTCGTGTCTTTGGCCTTATTCTAATTCCATGGTGGTAATTACCCTTCGTTTCTTTAAGTGCAATAGATTTATTGCCTTAGAGACTATGCACAGTTTGATTGAATTATTCATTTTTTTTTCTTTGGTGTAGACTGCATCTGGGGACTCTGATGTGACGTGTAGATTTTTTTTTTCAGGAACAAAGGGAATGTGGAAATGAAAGAGAGAGGGAGAGAGAGGCTGGCAGATGTAATGAGACGCGGTGAAGGTGTACGCAGACTGGTACTCCTACTCCTCCCTTCTGCTCTCATTGCAGCCCTGGGTAACTCGCAGGCTAACACAAACAGCTTTTCTCCCGCAGCCTGCCCTCTGTCACTGTAAGTACATCAGCCTTCTCTTATCAGCATGCAGATTCCAGCCACGCACTCCCTTAGCCTCGGCTTTGCACCTTATACAGCAGAAGCACATTTAAAATGTAACTTTCCTAAGCTAGGGCAGGCATGTCTGTAAACTTATTTTGGATGTATCTTTATTTTCTTTTGGTTAAAAAGTTCATGCATTTTTACCACTTTTCCCCCCATCTCCTTTGTGACGATGCTGTACTGCTACCGTCGCTACCGCTGGCTGTGGTCTTCCCAACAGAATGACGCGCAAATTCAAATGCAATTTAATGTTCTTCTCCATCCATCCAAAGTCGAGGGACAATGCCTTGTCCCTTTGCAAAATGACGTCTGAAGGAATGCAGAGCATTATCCACAATTTGCGATTTACTTTTGTTGCTGAAACACGAGTTCCGACCTCTCTGAGGCAGAGTCCCAAGGGCACAGTTATTTGGGAGCCGAGGTGATTTGGTTGCTCCAAACTTGAAGTGCCATGGGCTTCTGGACTGTTGGTATGTTTGTTCCCCCCACCCCGTTTAAGGAAACCAATTTCGAAAACTTTTCTCCGTGTTATAATTAAAGTTTTCAACTTCTTCACTTTTGGCTTTGGCACTCTTTCACATATTCTTCGTTTTAGTAAAAGTTCATCTTCCCCGTGTTTTAGAGCGAAAGACATTTTTGTTTGTCCTATTTAAACAGTAGCTTTAAGACTCTATAAAGAGTGACAAAGTATAAATATCCGTAAGATGAAGTCATGTAGGTCTGAATCCTCCTTCTGGTTGGTGTAAGATTTTCAAAGCGGGAATTCGAGGTTTTAACAGCCGTGGGTTAAAATTTTTGCGTGGGTGCTTTAAGTGTTAACTTCTCGAGCAGAATTAATTGCGTTGCCCTTCCCAAGTTCAAGGGGACCTCTATCCAGGAATCGTGTGCACCTTTCCTTTGTGGGTTCGCGCCTCTTTTCCAGAGGTGCGAGGCCAAACTTAGCAAAGTCGTGTTGCCTCTGCTGGTTGCGGTGTACCGGGACTCCGGACAGCGCGGAAGCGACTGCTGTGGGCAGGTAAGGCGGCCCCCAACCGCTCACCCCTCCTTCCTTTCCTGCTTCCCTGGAGCCAGACGCAGGGGGAGATCCTTTAACCGCGCCAAGCTCTGACCCCCAGGGAAAGTGGTCCGGTGGACATCCAGATCCAGCTGCGGTGCCTGGGTATCGTCCGCTCTTCCGGGGACTTCTCCAAGCCCGCCAGGCTGGTGTGGACCAGGTGAACGGCCGAACACTTAAGTCACCGCGCTCTCCACCTCGTCCGCTGCACTGTACAGCCGCGCCCGGGGTTTCACAGGAAACCTGTAGTGCGCACCCCCGCCCCCAGGGCCACGTGTCAGCCCGTGCAAAGCCTGAAGTGCGGCACTGAGACCCCAAACTTTGGTTTTCTTCCCTTTGGGATCCATGTCATGACGACGGGCTTAGTCTTCTACATTTTCAATTTACTTTGGTGTTAGTTTATTAGATAAAACCTTACAAAGTTCCCGTCGCTCCTCCCCAGAAGGTCCGCTGCGGCCCAGTATTAGGGCCTGGGACTCAAGGGATCTAGATGATGTCGTCTTCTTTCCCTCTTAGTCTCTCCTCACTGACCAGCGTGTAATCGACGGGGTCAGTTTTGTTCCCCAAAGTTTTAAAGAAACTGATGCGATGGTACTTAAAAAGCCAAACTTGTCGCAGCAACTTGGATGAAACCAGTAGCGTGCCAGAGTTTTTGCCACAGATGTTTCTCCTCCCTCGGCAGCTCTTCCTTGAGGATTCAGGCTTTGGGACCTAAACTACAGTCTTCTCTCTGCCTTATGATTAGCTTTTGGTCGCTGTAGGCTTTAAAAGGGTTTTTCTGGCCTCTCAGACCTCTCGGACTTCCTGGGGATTCTTGAGTGGTGCTCACAGTTAACAAGTGGGAAGGACTGGAGGGTTCAAGTCCCCTTAGAGGTATCCTGGAAAAAAGGCCTGACGATGTACTTCCGCAAACCAGCCAGTGAACACCCGGTGGAGCACGGTTCTACTCTGACACATCTGGGGTCACCAAGAGTCAGCATTAACTCCAGGGCAACTGGTTTTACTGGTGGTTGAGGCAGCTGAAGAAAGGTAGGCTGTAGAATTGGGCACTGGACCTCTTGAGGCCAGGCATATTCACAAAAGAATAGAAGAAGTTTGGTCTATGTTTAGGTTATAAACACAGGATCTAGCAGATTCCCTTGGCCTCAAAGCTAAAGTGATAAACGCCCCAGTCCCTGGAGTCTGAGCTCCTCGGGAGCTGGTGTGCAGGGGCCAAGTCATTCTCTTCTCTGGCCTGGAGGCTTTAGCACCTTGAGGACGACTTTCCAGTTCTGAAAGTCTCTGGGGCAATGGGACCCTTTGCTGGGGATTCACTTGACTCCCTGCCAACAGTCATTACATCAACTGAACTCCCAGTACCCAACCTCCTAATCCTTAAGCATCAAATTTCCGGCCTGGGAAGCACTTTCTGGCGATTCCTTCTGCCCTACTAGATCATAGGTGCTCATCTCCACCCTTACTTCTATACGTCTCCTTCTCTATTCTGGAGTTCATATAAAGTCAAATATGGAGTGGACTGTAAGAAGCTATGATATGACATGATACCTCAGCCTTTCCCATTTCTATGCTTGCTCACTCCATTTTCTTCAAACTTACTGTAACAAACATAAGCTTTTCTGTCTTTTACTTTTTATCACTTAACCACTAGGTCTTCTTCACATTGGCAACTTTAGATGGCTATGAATTTTGATCCCTCTCACCTGGTCTATATTTTCTTCACAAAATCCTTGCTTATGAGGCATTGAAAAATGGATACCGCACATTGGTTTCTACATAGCAAGGATCCCTCCATTATAAATCTTTGCAGGTTATGCCGGTATGCCAGAACCCCTATCCCAGTTTTTAATCTTGATGCAATTTTGACTCATCACTAACCTCAGTTTCTCAAATCTAGTCTATTTCTTTGGTCCTGGGTTAAGGCAGGCCAGCCTCACCTAGTGCACACTGCCTCCTAGTTAGACCTATGTGTTCTGCTATCAAAGATAATTTTTCATATTCTCTTGTACTCTGCATCTCTACTACCTGACATCAAGATTATCTCTAGTCTCCTAACAGTTTTACATTGATATAAAGTACCAGGTCTCTGCTTCTTTAGGCCCATAGCCTTCAAATCTCACATTTATGCTACACATTCATCAAGGGGACCTTTTAATTTACAGAGGGGTATCCCTCCTTTTTGGATTTTTTTATTAACATAATTTTCTACATCAAACATGTATTTTTATATGCTGACCTGGGTGACTTTTTATCTTCTTCAACTTTCAAGTCATCCCTCTTGAAATTGTTTCTCCAAATCTCTTCTTCTACTAAGTGGAGGTAACACACAAATATCATCCAACCAGTTCTACATAACACAGATTTGTTCATGTAATATATATGAAACAACTTTATGTTGTTTAAGGATACAATCTGTCTTTGGCATGTCTTATTATTATAGTAATTTTAGCCTACAGACTTCATAATCCATGTGGCCTCCTGAACATTGCCACTTACATATATTAGCAGCCGCCTATGTCAATTGCCTTTTCATTTTTTCTTTCAATTCCTCCTCCATCTTTAAAAAACGAGTTTCTCTTCTTCCATTTACTGAGATCCTACTAACTTGTGTGTTTTCATTTCTTCTGCTTCCTCCATCTCTTTTCTCTCTGTGACCATTCCTTTTTCATTTTTCCCTCATCATACTTATTCATCTTAATGTCCACCCTTCTTTCCTTCTTTCTGATCTACCTTAGTCACTTTCCTTCCCCTACTTGTTTCTCTCATGATTCACTTTTTCGGTCATGTTCTGTGGTGCAGTACTTGTTACATCCAGTGGATTCCTCCTTCTGTCACCTAACTTTTTCAAAGCACAAGCTACCATCCTTACTTTTTGCCTCTCCCAACATTTGCGCCTCTTTTTCTCCTCTGTTACCTACCTTTCCCCCCAATTTAGTTTGCCTTTCTCTTGACTCCTCCTCCCAGTATCTTTGTTTCTTAGCCTTCTCACACCCTTACCCTAACCCTAATAGCGCTCCTTTGGTCCTTTTCTGCCTGGCTCTTCCCAACCAACACTTGTCCCCATTCCTCTTTGACTCCGACTCCTTCTTCTTTGTCCTTGTCTAATTCTCCACTAATAGTCGCTTCACTCTCTCTTCCCAGGCGCTTTTTCCAATTCCAACTCCAGTCTCGCCAGTTTCTCTGCCCTCCTCTCTCTGTCTCTCTCTTGCCTTTGCCTCCCGCTCTCCCCTCCTTTTTCTCCGTCCTCCCTCCTCCCTCCTAGCTTCCCTGCCTGGCTCTCTGCCTCCCTCGCCTCTTGTCTCATCTTGCTTGTGTTGTCTGGGAGGGAGCCCTGCCTCCTCTCCCTCTCTTAGATCAATGCCCTGGCCACTCACTTTCTGATGTTGCACGACGGGAAATGCTTTGAATACTTACGACATGGCCGCTCACACTGATTGCCAAGATTGACAGCACTAACCATCGCCTTCACTTGTTTCAGGGGGGAAGCCCCTAGTCACCCCGCGCCGCGTGCACCTTCTGGCACCCCCGCGGGCAAACTTCTGCCCGGCAGCGCTCCCCGGGCTGGGCCGGGACACCCCCGCAGACTTGAGTTAACGGGCTGCGCTGGCCTCGGCTCTGGGGGTTCTGCTCCCCTGCTCCCTGAGCTAATTGACCTAGCATCGACTCCCCTTCCTTTAATTTTTTTTGTTTTATTTGTAGCTTTCCCTTTTTCTTTAATGCCGTTTATTCCCGCGAAGCAGTGCACAAGGAGCTCTCCCGTGCGGTACCATCCTGGAGCCCGCCCAGGTAACCGGGACGGAGCGAGCGATCTAGAAAGCGAGGGAAGCCGAGCGAGAATGCGCGGCCCGTTTGTGAGCTACCTGTTGGGGAGTCGGAGGGGGCAGAGGGCAGGAACCCGGGGCAGGGCCGCGGGCCCCCCCCCCTCCCTACCAGCGCCTTCCGCTCTTGCCCTTCCGGGCAGCCTCAGGGTTACTTTCCTTGAGCTGAGACGGAGGGACTGTAGTAGAACTGGCAGCGGACAGGCAGAGGGACAAGAGCTGAGGGCGCGGGATCCCACGAGTGGCGGCTGCCCAGCCCGGGCGGGTTTCCGTACTTGGCTGGGGGGCGGGGGGGGGGGGGTGGTGGTGGGGGGGGGGGTGGGAGGTCGGGGGAGGGGGCGGAGGAGGGCGGACGCAGAGGGGGGGGCGTAGAGGCAGAGAAAGGGGCCCAAGCGTCTGCGCTCGCTGGTGGGCGCGCGGTCCTGAGGATGCGTCCCCCCTCGGAGAGTTGTGCCTTGTTCCGGAGGCGGTGACAGATCTGCGTGGCGGGCTTCTGGCTTTCTTGCCACCCCCCTCTCCAAATGCACTCCGAGAAAACACATGTTGTAGCTGTTGATAACTGTGCGTAGGACACTAAGACAAAAGCGCAGGAGAGAGACAACGCAACCTTTGACAACAGAAAGCTGTTATCGCCATCCTAAGTATTCGTCCGGAAATCTGTCTGTCCTCTCGGCCCACCTTATTCCTTCTCTTCTGCCTCCCCGAATAGCTATTATAATCTATAGAACTGGGAATGGTATGAAAAAGAAGTCAGGTGGCTTAGAGAATGAATTTTTAAGTCTCCGTGAAGTTTGAGGTAGGTATTTCATTGAAGTTCGCGCAAGTGTGTGATGATGGAGGAAGCTGTGTGCCTGCGTGTGTAGCTCTCTCTCTGTATGTAAGCAAAAGCGTGTGTGCTCTTAAGAGTTCAAATGGGACCACTGGGTGGTAATGCCCGTTCTGCTCACAAGAGGGCAGCATCCCGAGGGCTTTGTGAGCGCTGTGTCTCTACGCTGCAGGCTTATGTTTAGAGAAAGTTATACTGAAAGTTTCAAACTGATATTACATCTTACTTCGTGATATTAATCAAAGAAAGATAGAAAGGAAGGAATAAAGAAAAACAACAACAATAGAGGACTGAAGAAAGGAGAGAAAGAAAGAGAAATGCAGACAGCCAATCTACCCAGGGAGAGTCCTAGTCACACCGAGAATAGGGGGAGGGCTGTTTTAATTGTGGGTTTGGCCGACTGACGACTGGAGTGCCCTCCTCGGCTGTCTTAGTTGTAGCCGGAGGTCATGTAAATCGACCTTAAAAGAATGCATAAGCCATAAATTAAAATAAACCCTCACCCAAGGGCTGATCCATAAGTAGACAATATCCAACCTGGACAAAACGGGCTTCCCTTACGAGTCGACCTAAACCGCATCCCCCCAAAGAATAGAGACTAAATGCAAAGTAAGTTTCCTAGCGTATATTTTGTTTTCTTAAAAAGTGTTGGGTTGATTCGCCGTGTGATTGACTGAGACGCTGCAGTTTTCCGGAGCGCTTCAGTGTTAGCCTGGCTCCGAGTGTGGGAGGTCGGGAGGACCCGCTGGGCTTCGGTTTCTTAATGCTACCCCCACCCTACCCCCATTTTGATTTGGAAACTTTGGCTATTTGTGGGGTTGACGCTACCGAGGGCGGGCGGGAGCCACGGATCTCCAGGGCTTTCTCCGCCGAGGTGAAGTTTACCCCGAGGAGTTCTTAAAGAAAACCCGGGTCTCTAGAAAACCGGTGCGCTCCCTTCTCCCACCCTCACCCCACCGCCACTCCACCTCAACTTTCCTGGGACCTTTCGCGAGTTGCCTGCAGTTCCCTTCGCTTCTCTCCCTTCTTCCACCCTCCCATTTTTGGACATTACTTTTTTATGATCGTTTCAGAAATAAACAAACCGAACTCCAAGACAATCCGAACTCCAAGTGCTAATCTTTGATTCTCTTTACCCCTACCCCCAACCCCCCTCACCCCCGAACGTGAGAGTGGTGGTGCCAGGCCCAGCGGGGGCGTGGGTGTGGGGCCGCCCAGTCCCGCCGGGCCCGGGTTCGGCCTCGGAGTCCGCCGGCCGGGCGCACAGTGGCCGGAACGATTCTTCCCTGCTCCGCGCTCTCCCAACTCGCGCCCTCCGTCCTTCTCGGCGCCCTGCCCGGTCTCCGCCGCCCGCTGCCATCTGCGCAACCCCGGCAGAGGTCTGCCGCTCCGGGGCTCGGCCCAGGCCCGCGGGCTGTACTCCTGCCCGCCCCGGGGCCCCGGCCCGAGCCCTCCGCTCCCGAGGGAGCTGCTTTCTTTTTCTCCCTTAAAGGGCCGGGCGGAGCGTGGAAAGGGCTTGTGCAAAGGCTGCTGGGGTTGTGCTTGGGAGCCGGGAGGAGCGGCCCGGGGCTGCGGACGGCAGATTAGCTTCGAGCAGGGGCTGTTTCCCGGGCGCTTCACGGAGCTTTAAGATAAAAAGAAAATTGGTGTGTTCGGAGCAGATAAAAGGTGGTTGTTGCCGGCGTGTTTTGAGTTTTATTTAAGCCTTCTTAGGCTGGCTAAGTTTGAAACGTTTGTTTTGTATGAATTGCCAGATATTGAATGCCATCCCCATTTGGGTACTAAAAATAAGTCTTCGACCAGGCAAGCGGGGCTGGGCTGTTACAAGGGTTGTCCCGAGGGCTTTTCTCTTACTCTTTTCCCCCTTCGACCTCCTTTGAGGGCCGCGCTTGATATTTCGGTCGCGAGATGACCCAAAGCCTCCCTGCGGCAAACTGGGCTGGGCGGGCGCCGGGGGGCCCTTTGCTGCACTGTCAATGGGGCGCTCGGATGACGTCCATGTCCGGACTTTGCCCCTGGCGCCTACTCGGGCTTTTGGCTCTGGCCAGGAGTCCCAAGCTACAACTCAGTGGAGACGGGATATGGGTGTGCATCCCCTCTCCCAAGGGGCTCTTCTCTCCTGCCCTTTATAGTTAGTTACATGTCCAATGTTTTTCTGGGTCTCGAGAAGAGCTACAACCCTGCCCAATTTATTTCTAGGAGGTGGATTTGGGAGAATAAAAAGGTCAAGTGGCGAGATCTTCAAGCTGGTGCACGCCGATGGGGGATAGGACAGACACCTGACAAGGACTGTCCTACTTGTCCCCCCACCTGGACTGGCCTGCTTGCCCACGGCTGGCCTCTCCAGGTCACATTCTTGCACTAAGTACGAAGGGCTGTGGGAAAAGCAATACTGAACCAGCCAAGAGTCCGCGAAGCTGATCCAGCGATGGCATTTTGTTTTCAACTGTTGCTGGGGTTGAAGTTTCCTCATAAGGTAACTCACTGGACAGTCGGCTGCCCAAATGCCACATATATAATTAGCTTGCGCACTCAGCACCTCTCCCCCTGAGGCCCGCAGGCACGGGCTTGGCCGACCACGTCCACTCAAGGCTGTTCAGAGCTACAGGATTCCCGTGGGAGACCTTGCCATCAGGGAAAACTGACCGTGTAACCTTGTCTTTAATTGTTGCCCTTTTCCCCCTTCTCTTTCGGTTCTTCTCTTTCTGTTTCTCATCTCTTTCTTAATCATTTGAGGGGGGATTTTACTGGGTGGAGTGGTAAACGGGACACCCAGGGGCAGTGTGTAGACAGGATGAATGAAATGAGGAAAAGAGATGCAGAGTATAAAGGTGGCAATATCCCTGTTCTTCACACTACAATCTGCAGGAACTCAGTAGGACCAGGCCAAACTTGGCCTTGCATTTCCTGGCTGAAATAGGGGCTTTAACTTCTAGTTTCTGCTGTGCTCGGTCCTCTACCCACAAAGATCTCTCTGTAAGTTAGTATCTGTATTGCAGTTTCTGGTTCCCTCTCCAGGCCTACCTGATTGGGGCTGTGGGGAGAGTCTGGAAAGATCTGCTGTCTGTACCTGTCTCACTCTTACTCAGCTTGTGGTTCTTAGGAGCTGTACCTGGTCCTTCAGGAAGCAGATTTGCATTCCATCTCTGTGCCTAGCTTCCCACTCTCTTTGGCAGAGACCAGATTTCTACAACCATGATCATGACCTTCCCTCTGTCACTCTGTGCAGTCACTGTGGTATTCCACACTCAGCAGTAGGCACTTGCATCTCCCTCCTCCCCTTGTTTTTAGGCCACTCAGACATGCCTGATGGTGACTAGAAGCTTCTCTTTATTTTAAAGCAAACAAACGAGCAAACATCCTACATCTTCTGCAAGTTTAGTGGGACAGGGTTAGCTTCATTTATGGCAACTAAGAGTGCTCCTCTCTGGTGGCCGGATGGGACACACTTTATTTAGCTGCATTTGCTTTATCCAATGGAATATTTAATTTTTGGGGGTGGGTGGGAGTAAAAGTTATGAATATTTATTTTCTACTCTAAAAAACTAAGGGTACCCATTGCAGTCTAGTTGATTTCCACTCTACCAACCCATAAATGTATTACCTTTTACAAGAGTACCTTCCTGAGCATATAATGGGAATCCATGGGCAGTAGGCCAAATGACATGTAGGTTTTTGTTTTCTTTTTCACATTTTTGAAAACCTCATAAACCAAGAGAGATTGTCCATATTCTAGAAAGAAAGAAAAAAAAAAAAGTAAAAAACAGAACAAAAAATCCTTTCAAATTCTGAAAGCAAGCAAGTGTGCAGCACACTTACTCAGTGTAGTTTACGACCAAAGGCAGGATCCAGGTATCAAGTGGTTGGTCATTAATTCCTTAGGCAAACTGACATCCTCCGCTCCTTTCCTCAAGTATTACCAACACTTCCTGATTATCTTTCTCTCTACC
This sequence comes from Chrysochloris asiatica, assembly GCF_000296735.1. Taxonomy (NCBI): domain Eukaryota; kingdom Metazoa; phylum Chordata; class Mammalia; order Afrosoricida; family Chrysochloridae; genus Chrysochloris; species Chrysochloris asiatica. Next base: position 6,770,183 of record NW_006408601.1, on the reverse strand, counting down.
TTGCACCATATTCCTTTAGGTATAAGGGCAAAATGATAGCGTTTTGCTTCTTTTTAATGCTGTTTATTGTATTTGTTTAAATTGCAAAAGAAAATGATGACTTTGCTATTATGGAGCAAGATACAAACTCCTGTGACGTATTTTGTAATTACTGAATTCATCATTATACTCTAAAGAAAGATAAATGTAAAATATTAGTAATAAAATAGTATCAAGTATTAACTTGATGCTATAATGAATCCAATAAATCAATACTAAGGAGAAATAAGACTCAGTAAGAATATCATATTGTTTATTTGTCACTTTTTTCAGTAGTAGCAGAAAATAACATTTTCTTTTAGTAAGGGAAAAGCATGTATTTAGAAAATGACAACATTATTACCCAATCTTTCTTTTTGTAATGATTTAAAATACATGACTTTACTATGTAAGTAATACATTTTGGTGGAATTATTGAGATTTTATGTCTATTTCTATTTGACCTTTTCCTAATTATTGGTCATTGATGAAATTGTTATGCATATTCATTTATATTGAAGAAATAAGTGAAGTTTTAAACAATTCACTTTCAGTTAGTACAATAGGTTTTGGAATAAAATAATTTTATTTTGAACAAGATTTAATACACATTGGCTTTAACTTTCATGTACAATATTTTCTATTCTTTACAGTTTTGTTAGATTATACATCTCTTTCCAAATATGAAAGAATTCACTTGTTAATGAAAGGATTATTAGTAATAGCTTTGAACATCTATCTTTACTTACTATCTATCTATCTATCTATCTATCTATCTATCTATCTATCTATCTATCTATCTATCTATCTACCTACCTACCTACCTACCTATCTATCTATCTATCTATCTATCTATCTATCTATCTATCTACCTACCTACCTACCTACCTTTCCTATCTATCTTCCCTCCTATTTACAAAGAGCATTTTATAAAAGTATAACAAAGTATAACTAAAAATTCAGTTTATCAAAGTGCTATTTGATAACAGCACTGTTTCGGGCTGCACATATATCAATTGATGTTTCTGAAGTCAAGTGAAACATTCCATCAAGCTAATGTGTCTGAGAGTACCATATCAGGCACAGACAGGTACTAGAAATGATAAAACACAGATAACTTACAGCAAGATGATTTGCAGATGGGATGTATTATCTGCTGTCATGAGGTTAGATGGGTCATATTACCTTTTTTAAAAAAAACACACCATAATCTATATTTCATAATTATTAAATTATGTTGGTATATGAGATTTAATGAGAACAGAATTTATTATAGAAACTTGCTGAAAAATGAATTTTTTTAATGAACAAGTATTCCTTGCCTTTTAGAGGAAGAAATGGACTGCTGTGGGGTTTAATTTGCTTACTGCTTAAGAAATAAGACTATTCTATCTATTTTTTTAACAAGGAGAATAAAGCATTAAAATATTTTATCTCCTCATTCTGAGTCCACATTTCCTACTGATTATATCTAGGTTCTCAAAATTTGCAAGTTAAAGTTTGAAAAAGACTTGTGCTTTGGTATAGCCTATGAAAGATAGTTTTTGTAATTTGAAAGCACATTTTAAATGTGTTGCATATACTTCTTGCTTGAGGTTGTTCAACTGTTTTCTGAAACTAATTGTTTTGGTGAGATTTACATCAGAAACTTTCATTATCTTCTCATTATTTATTTGTAGGAAAAATCTTTTTGATTTCCTTTTTTCCTCTAGCAAAAGGTAAAGTTTTAGTGTTAGAAACTTCACTTTGCAGCTCAATATTTTGTTTAGATATTTAGTCAAACTAGAAAGAGTTTGAAGCTTGCATTATGTCTTTTGATAGATCATCGCACGTTTTAAGGGGCTGTTGTCATAGCTTAGATAAAAATACCATATGAAGAATATGGGTGGAGGTTGTGAGATGGAATATCATTTAAATCTATTATAAACTCTTTCACCTCCAAAAAAAAAAAGGTGGGGAGGGGGCAGGTTGATTCTTCCTCAAATCTGTGGTCGCCTTGAAAAAGGGACCTCAGAACCCTAAAACCTCAGAGAAACAGTATTCATTCAGTTCTTAACTGCAAATTCTTCCTATCATTGCTCAAAATATCCAACTTTACGCCAATATTAGCCATTCTTTTTATAGTGACACCATGCTTAGTAAAAAACTTCTAAGCACTGAGGTCAGGTGTTGAGATTGGATTCTAGTTTATTTTTTATGAATCAGATAAAGATTTCTGTGCATGAGACCATATGTGAAGATGAGAGAACAAGAACATTTCCATATCAAAGGCAATATATCTGAGGCTGCATGGTAATTAAAATGCAGTGGTTTGGACTCTGTGCACTAGCACTTAAGCAGAGCATTGCTGAGACCTTCTGCATCATGCAGGCGGTTGCCTCTTGCATACTTCTTGAAATACACTTATAATTTTGTACAAACATTTATGCCAGTCCACACTTTTCTGTGGATAATTTGTATTTCATCCAAACCATTCAAAGTAGAAGTTATTTTTTGAGCTACCCCCTCATTATGGCTTTTGTGCATCAACTATTTTTATTCTGGTTGTTTGTATTCCCTTTTACCAGAATGATGGCTTGTTTATATTCAGAATCTCTTCTTTCTTCTCTAAGACCCTTCATATATCACTCATATTTTGCTATTCACTCAAAAAAAAAAAAAAAACTTTAATCTTTCAGAAAGATGTGAATTCTTTTCTGAGGTTAATTGTAGATACTGTAATCTATTATAAAGTAATAAAGAACATTAAAAACCAACTATTTAGTTGTTTCTAATATCTAATGCTAATACATTTAGTAATCCTCACTAATTTGCACAGTATATAATGGTCAAAAAATTTCTTTTAAAAAATTTAGAAGGAAAATTCTGAAATATTCTTTTTTGCCTTTTAATTGGTAGTAACATTCCCTTTCATACTACTCCCAGTGAAAACCATTCATGTGAAACTATAGAAATTATTGTATTTATCTAAAGTGTTCTCTTTCTGCATTTATAGGGAGATGTGTTTGATTTTATTTACAAAGAACTGGGCTAGTACCTAATCTCTAATAATTTGGGGATGTAATAGTGAAGTAGCAAAGCAAAACAAAATCCAAACCAGCAATTGGTTCTCCAGTGTTGTATACATTTAGAAATTTCTGCATCTCTGATAACCAGTTTGAATTTTGCTGCTCTATGATTTTCTGTTTTTTCTGTGTGTTAGTTCTCTTTCTATGAACATTGTGCTGTGGTGTGCGTGGCAAGGGATTCACTGGTGTACTTTATTTACTAAGAATCTATGATCTGTAAAGCATTTAAAGATTTCTCTGAATTGAAGCACCACCGATATAGAAGAAGCCTAATGCAGTATGATGAAATCTTTGAGTTTTGCTTATTATAAATGACTTGGGGTCAAATTACTTAAGTATATATTGATTTGATGCTTTTCAGCGATGACACATATAAATAGGCATAACAAATAGAAGGTGAATTCAAAGTACATTATATGATGTGCGTATTAGAATCTGCAGACTTTTTATGTTCTCATTTAAAATTCTCAGTTTATTGCTCTCTTCTCAAAAATTTCACAAGATAACTCTTTAAATGATCTGTTATTCCTATCACCTTCAACAATTTGTTGTTTCTTGTCATCATAAAGAGACAAATTGAATTGTCTGTCTTTAAAATATCCATTTGAACACATAAAGGGACTCAGTGCTGGTTGTGATTTTGACTTCCCGGCGCATAATCTCTTTGCTTCATTGAAAAGTAATTCTTAGATTTAGACAAAGAAAATTATAGGTACTTTGCTCTCCATGATTACACAAGCCCGGTATGTAGAAAAAAGAAAACACAACCGTTTTTTGTTTTTGTTTTAAAACGAAGAGTCTAAGTTTTGAATGGAATCCATTCTGAAGCATGGTTTCCATTGTTTCCTTTAACACTTTACAGATAAATCATGGACTCCATGGAATCCTGGTAGGGCCCTGTGAGTTAATGTGCAAGGTCAGTTTGAACCACAAGGTTGGCGGTTCAAGCTTACCAGCCGCTCCTCAGAAACCCTGTACAGGTCGCTAAGAGTTGGAACCGACTCAACAGCATTTAACAACAGCAACATGATTGAGCTCTTAGGAAGTTCTAGGCACTCTGAAGGGCATTTTCATTTTAAGGATTTTATCTTTTATTGAAAATTTTATTATTTGGTAGGTGGGGAAACAGGCACAGTTTTCATGGTGCTGAGCAGGTTGGAGTTCTGGTGTGGTGCTGTAGGATAAGCACTGGACCATAAGGTCAGTTTGAACCACAAGGTCAGTGGTTAAAACTCATCATCCACTCCTTGGAAATCCTATACAGGATCGATATGAGTTGGAATCAACTCAACAGCATTTAACAACAACATGATGCAGGTCTTGGAGTCCTGATGTGATACTGTAGTATAAACACTGGACCACAAGGTTGATTTAAACTGTAAGGTCTGCAGTTCAAACTCACCAGTCACTCCCTAAACAGGGTGCTATGAGCTGGAACCGATTCAACCGCACTTAACCGCACTTAACAGTAACAACAACATGCAGGTCAGTGGTAGAACTGTGGCAGAACGCTCCTAAATAGGAGAAAACAGTCCATTGTTCTTTCTCAGAAATAACCTCCGGTTAGCTTATTGGGCAATGAGTCTTTTTTTGAAGTTAACCACTCTATCTGCTGCTCTAGTATATCCATGATGAATCCCTAAGACTCAGTTTCTTCATCTGTAAAATAGGAGTTTGATAATAGTTTAACATCATAGGATTATTATGAGCATTGTTGTTGTTGTTGTTAAGTGCCATTGAGTCGGGTCAGACTCATAGCGACCCTGTACAGGGTTTCCGAGGGTGTAAACTTTACGGGAGTAGAAAGCCTCATCTTTCTCCCGCGGAGCGGCTGGTAGTTTCGAACCGCTGACCTTAAGGTTCGCAGCCCGATTCGTAACCACTATGCTACCAGAGCTCCTTATGAGCATTAAATGAGATAAATGCATGTAAGTTTAGGGCTTCATATAACAAAAGTCTTTAACACATGTTATCTATTGCTGTTGAAGTGGTACTTACAATGATGAGTTTAGAATTATAATGAGAATTAGAATAAAAAGATTTGACTTCCCATTCTGTTTCTCAACATAGATGCTATGTAATCTTTGGCAAGGTAAAAGAGTACTTAGTTTCTTCTTACATAAAATAGAGAAAGCAATAGAGTTTTCTTCCTTTCTTTCCTAGAAAAGAGAATTCATCTGTAGTCTAAAAAACTTGGCATAGAATAGTGACTCGATGTAAATACCTAACCTCTAGGATATGAGGAAATTCTTATTTTAAAGACTAGGAAGGATTTGAGAGATCATTTCATCTGCCATTTTCCTTACAGTATTGATTACCCTTTTTCTATTATAGTCAGTTAAGAAACTATGTTGATAGCTTGTAAAGAAGTAAATTCTTAAGTCTTCTTTGGTTATGTGTTTTGATGCATAATACCAGGAAGTTCTTTATGTCAAATAATTACACCTTTCAATCTATTTTCTCTTGTTTTCATTAAAAACTAAAAAACAACAACCGGAAACAGACATTCCTCTTCATCTGAATGATAGACCTTCAATTGTGAAGATCAAAATTAAGCTTTCAATTTTTGTTTCCTGAATCTTTTCCTTCAAGTCTTATTTCATAAACTAGTGTGTAACCTTGAAAAAGTTATACGCAACTTCAACCTCTGCAAGTCTCAGTTCCCTCAGTTAAAATTTTTGAATTGCACTAGTATTTATCCCTTAGGATTGTGGAGAAGATTGAGTTGAAAGCTACTGTATATAGAAGTGGGTAGGATAGTGCTGGACAGCTGTGTTAGGATAAATTGACGATAATTATACGGTCAGTATTCGAACTTTGACATCAGAATGGCTCTTAATTCTTTTATGTTTTATAGAACTCCTCAGTTTTCAAAGTGCCTTCGTATTCATTGTCTCATTCACTAAGAGATACGCTGGGCAGATAACCTTACCGGTCACACTTTCTAATTTCCCACTGGATATGAACAAATGTTTCAGTTGGGTTTTGCTTCAGGATATCCTCCACTCCTAACAAAGCCAGTATGTCATGAATTAGGGCTGACTTTTTCAACCTTCTTATTTTGCAATCTCTTATTGATAATGTCTGGGCTCATTTATTTTCTCTTCATACTAACTTTCAGAGTCAAACTATTACTAAAATTTCCATATAGCATTGTAAATGAATAATACCACATTTGTTGGGGATTAAGTACTGTTTCATTGGTTCTGATTCTTAGTGACCCTGCATAGGGTTTCTGGGACTGCAATTCTTTACAGGAGCAGAAAGTCAGAAGTATGAAAGGTCAGTTATATATGACTAAGTCTTTCATTAAAAAAAATAGAAAATAATTATTATATTATCAGCATATCTAGTTTGATGGCAGAAATCTTTCAAAATGTGGGGTTCATAGGAGAAGAATTGTAAACAGGAGGTAATTACTATACTGGAGACACATCAGGGAGAGCTTCTAGGAGGAGGTGGCCTTCGAGTTGTGATTTAAAGAATGATTGGTGGTGATTGGTGGTTGTGTGCCACCAAGTTGGTTCTGGCTCATAGCGACCCTGTATAGGGTTTCTGAGGCTGTCCATCTTCATGGGAGCAGAAAGTCTCATCTTTCTGCCTTGGAATAGCTGGTAGATTCAAGATGCTGACCTTGCGCTTAGCAGCTTAGCTCATAATCCACTTTGCTGCCAGGACTCCTTAAAGGATGATTAGGAGTAGGCTATTTGAGGTAACAGCCTGAAGAATAATGGGCATGTGGGAACATTTGCTAGTATTACTGACTATACGATAGGTTTGACTCTGAAATGTCTCAGACTTGTCTCTTTGTGGATCCTAGAAAGGCCTTGTTTGTCAGTGAGGCTGATGTATCCCTAGGGCAGCAGCTTAACCATTGCACTTCTTCTGCTAGCTCAGTTTTGTGGTCAGAAATGTTGTGAGTACATTTTAAGGGTTCAGAGGAAGGAATCTTTCAAATTATTGCTTTGCCTCAAAAATGTCAACTAAGTATAAAAGTATTAATGATTTATTAAAATAAGAAAGGAACTCTGGCATAGTGGTTAAGCTCTTGGCTGCTACCTGAAAAGTCTGTGGTTCGAACCCACCAATGGCTGCTGTGGCAATCAGCTTCTATAAGGAATACAGCCTTGGAAACCCTATGGGGGAGTTGTACTTTGTCCTACAGGGTCATTGTGAGTCATAATTGACTGAATGGCATTCGGCAACAACCTAGGTTGCTGTTATTTTTGTTCCCAATATCTAGAGTCATAACAAATTCAAATGAAAAAGTGAAGACAGTATATCCATACAGTAGAGAATTTAATAATAATAAGAAATGGCTATTAAGCTAGGAAAAGACGTCCTTAAAAGCCAGTCTGAAACAGTTGCATACTGTATGGTTCCAACTATATGACATTCTGGAAAAGATAAAAACTTTAGAGACAATAAGACTATCGTGGGTTGTCTGGGGCTGGGACGAGGAAGTAATGAAGGGATGAGTATGTGGAGCACAGGGCATTTTTTGTTGTTGTTGTTAAGTGCCGTCGAGTCGGTTCCAACCCATAGCGACTCTGTACAGGGTTTCCGAGGCTGTAAATCTTTATGGGAGCAGAAAGCCTCATCTTTCTCCAGCAGAACTGCTGTTGGTTTCGAACTGCTGACTGTGAGGTTAGCAGCCCAACTCATAACCACTACACTACATTTTCTTAGGTCCATGAAACTCTTCCAAGGAGCCCTGGTGGTGCAGTGGCTAAGTACTTGGATGCTAACCAAATGTTCAGTGGTTCAAGCCCACTTGCCACTCCATGGAAGAAAGATGAAGCAGTCTGCTTTTGTAAAGATTCTAGTTTTAGAAAGCCTATGGGCAGTTGTCCTACAAGGTCACTATGCATAGGAAATCAACTTGGTGGCAATGGATTTATTCAGTTAGGTTATGAATGTATGAACTGATGATTAGAACTATAAATTCATAACATTTTGCATTTTATAACATAACCCCCCTCCCTTTTTTTTTTTAATTGTCAAGCATGATCTTAAAGAAAGAATCTGGAAGTTTTTAGATCTGGTTGTAACTTCTAGTCATCTTCTTTATTACAGGTCTTTAAGGGCCTCACACTTGCAACTATGTTTTTCCACTCTAAAGTTGAGCTATTTCCTAACTGAATTTTTATTAAGGCATATGTGAACATAAATGAATTCTTAGAGTGATTCAAACTTTTGGGGAGTTGCACAGGTTTTTATTGTACAACAATTACAAAGAAGCAGTAGTTGTATTACAAGGAGTAGCAGTAACCACCTGCCTCTTCTCTTGAAAATGTTAAAATAAAAATCAAAAGTCTACTGCCATTGAGTCAATCTTGACTCATACAGTGACCCTGCAGAACAGAGTAGAATTGCCCCCCTAGGTTTTCTAAGACTCTAATTCTTTATAGGAACAGACAGCCTCATCTTTCTCCTATGGAGCAGCTGGTGGGTTTGAACCACTGACTGATGGTTAGTAGCTCAACACTTAACCCACTGTGCCACCAGGGCTCCTTAACTTTAAAATTATTGTTGTTAAGGCCCATCGAGTCAGTTCTGACTCATAGCAACCCTGCATAGGGTTTCCAAGAAGCAGCTGGTGGCTTTGAGCTTATCTTACAGTTAGCTGCACACCAGGACTGCATAGTATTCTTAGGCATTATTAGAGAAATCATCAACTTTTCTGAGGCCAGATTCTTCAAACTTTTAAAGACATGTCCCGTGAATGCAAGTTTTGTGTGTTTTACGTATATTTGTTGTTGTTAAGTGCTGTAGAGTCGGTTCTGACCCATAGTGACCCTGTATAGGGTTTCCAAGGAGTGACTGGTGAGCTTGAACCACCGACCTTGTAGTTCAAACGACTTTGCAGTCTGGTGCATTAACTCACAGTGCATATATATAGGGTCATGCAAACTGAATACGTTTTATGTTTTAAGTGTATGGCATTTTTAACAGACTTGTTTCCTCCAAAGCAGACATATATTTGTACAGCAGCTTCATGGGACTAGTGAACTTAAAACCAAATACATTGCTGCCAAGTTGAATCTGATTCATTCGACTCCTTATAGGACAGAGTAGAACTGCCCCATCGGGTATCCAAGGTGGCTGCATAGTTCTTCTGTGGGATAGTTTACTGGGTTTGAACTGCTGACCTTTTGGTTAGCAGTCCAGCGCTTAACCATGGTACCACCAGGCTTCCTTCTAGTGAACTTGTTGTTGTTGTTAAGTGCCATTCAGTCGGTTCCGACCCATAACGACCCTGTACAGGGTTTCCGAGTGTGTAAATCTTTACGGGAGTAGAAAGCCTCATCTTTCTCCCGCGGAACGGCTGGTAGTTTCGAACTGCTGACTTTGCGGCTCGCAGCCTGATTCGTAACCACAGGGACTCTTTAACTCATGTATAACATGGCCGGGAAAGAATGAAAAATAGCTTGAGTTATAATTATGACACCCTGGGCCTTTTTCCAAAGCACCCATCATAATCAGCCATGGCTCAGTTATAAAGTTTTGTGTTTAATTTCTTCATTATGTAAACACTGAATGCTTATGAATGCTTTCAGGAGATGTGTGCAAAGTACACCCTTTTGTATTGTGTGTTAATATTTTTCTTTTCTATTTTCTTACGACCATTTTCACTTCTTTGGATTGTTACTTCTTCCTTTTTTTATCTATGTAAACACTAGTTTCCATAATTAGCAATCTTATAATCAAATAAATATTTGTATCAGTGCTCTTTAGATTTCATGAGGTTATTGTATAGTCTTTAGTTTTGCTTATTTAACAAGTTTATATCTGACATAATATTAAAATAGAACTATAATTTTATTAAATTTAGTAAAAGGGATCATCTTAAATTGCCTCAAACGAAGCCTTCGTTTAGTTAAGTGTGTTGCTACTACATCGTAAAAGTAAATATATTTGATTACTAAGAAAATGCTTGTTTCAGTCTCCTCTCATAGGACGAAAGTTGGGATTCTCCATGCATGGTTTGGGTAAATGTAGGGAAATTTTTCAGTACTTAAAAAGTCAAAAGAGCAGAATTTAGGATATTTAAGGGTAGAAGGAAATAGAAATCTTTGGTGTTTTGGTTAGCATAAAAAATCAGGAGAATATGGTTACAAAAGTTAGACTGGAAGAATTCCTCTGGCAAGACAGTTTTAATGCTTATTTGGAGAGTTTTTGACAACTTTAGCATAGTGGTCTTCAGACTATTTGGATAGAGCTTAACATCAACACAATGTTTATGAGCATGTAGCCCAATACATGTGCACATTTACTTACAAATTATAGATCTGTACTATAAAAAAATTCAAAGATGAAATAAATAAGATTTTAAAACTAACTGTGGTCCCCCAAATGCTAAAATGGAATATTCTTTGTTATTTAAAAAATATATTGGTTTAACACTTTGTGATGACGTGATTTAAAGGTCTAGTTTTAAGTTTGCTTTACTTTGATAGATGGTTTTAATGCTGCCACAGCTGAAAAGGAAAACTCAGGAAGAAATGAAAGAAATACATCCCTGATTGTACTTATTAAATTCTGATGCAAATTTTCCAATCCCATAAAACAAAACAAAACAAAAAATCAAAAAAAAAAATTGTTAAATAAAATTTACTTGCAAATCTCTGTCTTTTCCTGATGGCAATCAGTTGTTTTTGCCAATAAAATGGAAGGTCTGGCATTTTTATATTTTTAACAAATGGGTTTAAAACCCATTGCAAATCTTTGGAACATCATTGTTGTTGTTATGTGCCGTGGAGTTGGTTCTGACTCATAGCGACCCTGCACATCTTTATGAGAGCAGAAAGCCTCATCTTTCTTCCGTGGAACAGCTGGTAGTTTCGAACCGCTGACCTTGTGGTTCGCAGTCCGATCCGTAACCACTATGCTACCAGAGCTTCTTAGACAGGTTAAAATATTCTGTTTCTGATTTCTGAATTGAAATTAGAGAGAGTTGTGTGTTTTTTTAAACTTTTTATTGTGAATTAAGTGAAGGTTTAAAGAGCAGATCATTAGTTTTACATTTAACACATATACTTTGTTTCATTACAATGATTACAGTCCCCTCCATGTACCAACAGTAAACAGTATTGACCTCTTTAACTCTTGTATTCCTCCTTGTGTCTCTTCATACCTTCAACTTTCCTCTGCCAACTTTCCTCTTCTTGTACAGTCTGTCCCATAATCCTTATTAACATGTGTCCACTCTCTAACCCATGAATAATTTCCCCTCCTTCCCCCCATAACTAGCATAGAGTGTTTCTTTTATCGATAAAACCTTTTCTTAACTTTTTACAACAGTGATCTCATACAATATTTGTCCTTTTGATTGTTTAATTTCACTTAACATAATGTCCTCCAGGTTCATCCATGTTGTGAAGTGCTCTGCAGATTCATCATTATTCTTTAACATTGCATAGTATTCCATTGTGTAGGTACCAAAATTTATTTAACCATTCTTCTATTGATGGGCATTTAGGCTGTCTCCTTTTTGATGTGTCTCTTGTAGACAGCATATTGAAGGATCCTGCTTTCTTATCCATTCTGCTACTCTCTGTCTCTTAACTGGTGCATTTAATCTATTTGCATTCAGTGTAATTATCAATAGTCTGAATTGATTGCTGTCATTTTGCTGTGTATTTTTTTGTGCTGTTGGTTTCTTTCGTCTACATAATTTTCTGCACTGAGTTCATTTTGTTTGGGGGTTTTCTTTTCATTTATTTCACTTCTGTTGTGTTAATGTTTACTAAACTTTTCTGGTTTTCTTCTTTTTTTATTTTGATGTGAAGGTGTATTAATTTTCTTTGAGATTACCCAATGATTCATTAATTTCGCCCTCCCCAATTTAAAACAGTCTGTTTTATATTGAAATCTACTTGACTTCCTAGCCATTTGGAAGCTCTGTATCTACACTATCCCCTCTTTTTTTTTTTTGTAGTTGACTCCACTATAAATTGATATCCTGGCTCTGTATTTTCAGTCATGTATTTTTTTTTAACTTGAAATACTTCTATATCTGAATTGAGTTCTGGATAGTGTTGTCGTGTATGCTAATCTTAGATTGTTGCCTGTTGTTGTTGGTTCTCAGTATAATCAGCACCCATTAGCATTTTTTTGTAAAATTGGTTTGGTAATTACAAATTCATTTAATTAATTTTTATCTGGAAACATCCTAATTTAACCATCATATTTGAGGGACAGTTTTGCTGGGTATATGGTTCTTGGTTGGCAATTTTTCTCTTTCAGAGTTTTGTATATATCATCCCATTGCCTTCTTGCCTGCATGGCTTCTGCTGAGAAATCAGAGCTTAGTCTTATTGGTTCTCCTTTGTAGGTAACTTCAATTTTCTTGAGCTGCTCTCAGGATTCATTCTTTGTCTTTGGTTTATAAAAGTTTGATTATGATCTGTCTTGGTGATTTCTTTTGGAATCGGTCCTGTTTGGGGTTTATTCAGCTTCTTGTAGGCTTATGTTCTCATTTTTCATGATGTTAGGGAAGTTTTCTTCTAAGAACTAGTCAACAATTTTCTCTGTGCTTTTTATTGTCTTGGTTTTGTAATTCCAATCACCCTTATGTTACAGTTATTCCTCTTCATGGTGTTCCACATAACTCTTAGACTTTCTTTAGACTATATTCATTATTTGGATTGTTTTTCTAGCATACGAATACTGAGAGATTTATCTTCAAGCTCACTAATTCAGGCTTCTATTACTTCAAATTATTTCAAATGGAAAATGTATTGTCCATTTATGAAAACTTAGTATTGGTCTGGATTTCTAATTGCAGGTTTTGTATTGTTTCAAAATTTGCATTTGTTTGGACTGTTCTTGTAGTGTTTTCTTGAATTCTTCTACAGTGTTTTCTGTGTTGTCTTTGCTTACCTGTATTTTTCTGTCAGTCCTTTGTAGGTATTTAAATATTCTCTTGAATTCTTTTTCAGTTAGTTCCATTACTTTTTCTTCCCCAGAAATGTTTTCTGACTCTGCGTCTTGGTCATTTGCTTGAGCCATTCTCTCTTGTTCCTTTTTGTGAGACAAAATTGTCTGTTGTTTCCAGGGCATTGTGGTGTTGTTATATTTGTATTTAATTGATGATTGCATGTTTATGTGTTCTTAGACTGTCACCAACTAGCTCCTTTGGGTATAGTTAGAGAGTGGAACCATATGGACCATTCTTCATTTGCTGTTCATGCATTTCAGTTTAGGGTGTGTTTGGCTGGTGTTGGCTGCTGTTAATCGTTGATCAGGTGGTACAGGAGCTGGTATTGGCTTTTGCTCAGTGGGTAGAGCTGCAGCGGGTATAATTGTACCTGGGCTATGTGGGCATGGTTGCTGTTTCCCATCCAGTGGGAAAGAGGAGAAACCTGTCTTCCCCACACAAAAGAAAACAAAACAGAATAAGCAAACAAGCAATAAACAGTGAAAAGAGAAAATAATAAAGGAAAAAAGAAATAAAGGTAGGTAGTAAACAGAAAAAAATATATATATATATATAACAGCTAAAAAGAGAAAAGAGGGACAGGAAAGTAGAGTTATAGAAGAGAAAAATAGGAAAATAAAAGGAAGTAAAAAACACTTAGAAAAATCAGGGAGAGGAAAGATGAAAAGAGAAAAAGAGTCAAGAAATATCAAAAGGGAAAAAAAGAGGAGGGAAATGAGTAATAGAAAAAAAAGGAAAAACAAAAGCAGAGAGAGGATAAAATTCAAGAGAATAGAAGAGGAGAAGAAAGAATAAACAAACAAACAACAAAACAACAAAAGGAAAAAACAAATCCCCCCAAACCAGTGCAGCTGTAGGACTTGGAGAGGAGAAAACTCTTGAAGGCTCCTGTCAGCCAGGGAGCTCATGAGGTGGGTGCAGGAAGGAGGAGACAGTGGAGTTCCTGTCTCTAGATAGAGTTCCTGTAAGCCTAAGTGTTACCTGTATTCACTACAACAGTCAGTTAGTAATTTATGGAGACCCTTGAAGATACTGGTTTTTGTGTCTTTTAGGACCACAGGGCAGCTTGAGTCAGGGTGGCTGGTCTGGTGACTCTGTGGGTTCTGTTGGTCTGGAGTTGAGCCCACCTAAATCTAGGCCCCAAAGTGGTCCAGTGGGCTCCTTCTTAACACTGATGTGGCTCACAACCATGGGGCTCTGAACTCCTGGAGAGCCAGGTCTGAGCTGGGGATAGATGAGGGTGGGGGTTGGCCATACTGTAGTGCCCAGGGATCATGGGAAAAAAGAAGGTATCACATTTTTCTCTTTCACTGTGTGAATCCGCTCTATCAGACTACCTTCTGTCATCAAATTTGCTCACAAAAGTTCAAGATAGTTGTTTCATGTCTAGCTGGCTGTTCACCAGTCATTCTTCCTCTCTCACTGCCCCTGGGCAGCTTCTGCTCCCAGCAAGCACTCAATCCACTTCTCTAACCTTTCCTCTGAAATTCAGGGATCCAGGATTTTCATGTGTCTCTTCCATTTGGTCTCTCCTATTTTTGTTGTAGAGGTTCCATGTAGTGCATTTGCCTAGTCTGCCATCTTGCTGAAGTCATCCTAGATGAGAGTTTTTGTCGGTGAAAGACATTTATTTTTGGTAGCAGAAATCAAACTCTGGTGCAATTGTTTCCAAATATGTATCTTCAAAATACTTTTAAAAAATAACATTATTTTTTTTGGAAAATATTTACTTTCTTGTTAGATCATATATCACCTTTAGCTTGAAGAGGCAGATTAAGCATTCATGTATATATGCATGTAATTATCTATCTTTATATTTTTATCTACCTACTTGGTAACATGCAATTCACAGTTACTTGTCATAACTTAAAATGTCCACACATTTGTTATACTAGTTTTTTGTTTGCTTGTTTATTATGAAGTAAACATAACTGTTTGAACCTCTGGGTGGTGCAAACAGTTCTTATGGTTTACTCCTCTCATTTCAAAGCATTGTAAAGGTTTTGCTGTGTTTACAAGGCCCATTATCAAAATATAGTGCTAAGTTTTTGTTAAAATTCTTTGACTACAAATGATATTGTTGGAGAAGTACACAGTGCTGTCACGAATCTAACCTGAACTTTATTTTCCTTTAGTCCAGTCAGGACAGCTACTTCACTAGTGTTTGCAGCTACTATTTCTCCCTAAAAATTTATTTTATTTAAAAAAGTAATTTGCTGTTGAGATTGTGTCTTCTCTGATACACGTTTTAGTGACTCCGTCAAAAGTAGCAATTTGACTATCAGGCATCATAAATTCAGGCATGTTCAAATATATATACATCTACTCATCCTGGTATGGTCTGTTGGATAAGCACTGGGCTGTAAGTGCAAGGTCAGTGGTTCAAACCCAACAGCCACTCCTTGGAAACCCTATACAGGGTCACTATGAGTTGGAACTGACTCAGTGACACTTAACAACAACAACTCGTCTGAAAAGCAACATTATTTGTGGCAAGAACTGCACAACTCCAGAGGACATCATTCACATTTTGTCCTGTGTAAATAATTACCCCAGATTTGTGCATGGTGACAGCTTATATTTTGTGGCAAGGGAATGTGTTTAAAGTAGGTGCCATTTTGTTTTCTGTGTACTTTCTCTACCATTTTCACAAGCAGCCGAAATAACAAGTACTCTTCTAATAGCATGTGATCTTTTGTCTTTTATAATCAAGGACTTTCAGACAATGTTTCTAAATATTTAATATTAAGTTGGGTGGATTTTTATAAATTCCAAGACTGAGTATTACATGATTTTAAACCTTGTTGGAAAAATTGCAGCAACTTAAGTTCTAATTATATTTTTAGTTTGTAATAACTTTGTATTCTTAGTTAACATTTCAAAGTGCAATAGGTCAAGGTACAGTGTTAATGATACAAGATATAAATCTCTATATTGAATTGTCTTCTTGATAATTAAAAAAAAAACAAACTTGACCTATTCTTGTCATGTCTACTTATATCATCATTGTTTTTCATGTAAAGAGGCCACAAAAGAGCTACGACCAGTGGTGCTTTAGGATCAGCACTGGACTGCTAACTGCAAGGTTGGCAGTTCAAACCCACCAGCTGCTCCTCAGAAACCCTGCACAGGGTCACTCTGAGTCAGAACCAACCTGACAGCACTTAATAACAACAATAACAACAACAACAGCAACAAGTGTCAGTTTGACCATAGTCTTGTTGTCACTAGGCCTTATATTATTATTAGCAAACTGTTGTTTATTTGGAAAGATCTTTTTAAACCACTTGAGCATTTGTTCAAGATTAATTTAGTTAAAAACTAGATTTTATTATCCATGACCAATCTTCCTTCTTCCTTCAGGGTACTTCTGGCCTAGGATGTGAAGCATGAATGTTTTGACATTTCGACTGAGAGAGTCATCTGTATATCAAATTTAAGTAAGGGATTTGTTGTTCTTGTTGTTAAGTGCCATCGAGTTGGTACTGACTCATAGCGACCTTATGCATAGCAGAATGAAACACTGCCCGATTCTGGGCCAACTTCACTATTGTTGCCACACGTAAGTCCATTGATGCTGTCACTTGGCCAATCCATCTCATTGGGGATCTTCCTCTATTTCTCTGACCCTCCACCTTACCAAACATGATATCCTTCTCCAGCAACTGGTCCCTCCTGACAATATGTACAAAGTATGAGACATTCTGGTCTCCAAGTAGCACTCTGGCTGCACTTCTTCCAACAAGATCTATTGGTTCTTTTGGCAGCCCATGGCACTTTCAGTATTCTCCTCCAACACCATAACTCAAAAGCATCAATACTTCTATGGTCTTTCTTATTCACTGTCCAGCTTTCGCATGCATATGAGATTATTGAAAATA
>NW_006408601.1:6750919-6753147 GCF_000296735.1 Chrysochloris asiatica | reverse complement strand
TGATAGCTGATCCAAGAAAAATGAAGTCCTTGACAACTTTAATCTTTTTTCCATTGATAAGAATGTTGTTTATTGGTCCAGTGGTGAGTTTCTATTAATTTAAAAAGGAATACACCTTAATGTATTTATATAGCCATATTATGTTTATATATTTTATTTATTTACATAGTATACTCCTAGCATGTATGCACCCAATTTGGAGGCCACTGAAATACAAAAGTCAGTGGGTTAGAAAAGGTGAGGGTATGGTGAGTCAGATCTCCAAACAATACTCTCCTGGGAAGGAAACGTCTGTAGAATGTAGCCAGTCACCAAAAACCTGGGACAGGGAGTGGGGCTATGGATTTACCTTGAGGTTAGATCAAATAACATGGAATAAAAACCAAAATAAAACCACAGAATAGCTTCTTTTTAATAGGGCTGTGATATGGGAGAGAAAGCAGATTTAATCCTTGATATTGTTCATCAAGGCAAATTAATTAGAGTCATTTTGTTGACGGAAGAGTCAGTGAGGTTCCAAAGTTAAGTGTGTTGACATGTTTCATGAGAGGGGACCACATGGAGAATTACTATTCCCCTAAATGCTTAGTGGGATTCTTTGTTGCTTTTACACTCATTCTTCCTTGGATTTAAATACAATTAGAGCAAAAGTTTGGAAAATTGAGTAAGGCATCAATCAGGGACACTATAGCTAAAATTTGTCTTCAACACACTTCTTTTCCCCTACCCTCTTTTTTCTAACCTCTAGATATGTTTCTTGGACAGCTTGGTGAACAGCAAGAACTTAGTTTGGGAGGTTCAGTTTTGCTGGTAACTAGGTTTTTCTCTCTAGGAATTAGTTTCTTGGTAGAAAGGGAAGTTTGGTCATCTACAAGGAGGTTTTAGCTGTGCTAATGTGCCAACCCATCTCGTGGTGGGTCATCCTCTTTCTCACTGACCCTCCACTTTTCTAAGCATGATGTCCTTCTCCAGGGACAGCTCCCTACTGACAACATGTCTAAAGTATGAAAGACAAAGTCTCACCATCCAGGCATCCAAGGAGCATTCTGGCTGTACTTCTTCCAACACATATTTGTTTGTTCTTCTGACAGTCCATGGTACTTTTAATATTCTATGATCTTCCTTATCACTGTCCAACTTTCACTTGCATATGAGGGTATTGAAACTATTGTGGCTTGGGTCAGGCACATCTTAGTCTTCAAGCTGGCATCTTGGCACTTCAAAGAGGTCTTGTGCAACAGATTTGCCTAATGGAATACATCCATTGGTTCCATGACAGTTGCTTCTATGAATGTTGATAGTAGATCCATCAAGTAGAATGAAGTCTTTAACAACTTCAGTCTTTTCTCCATTATCATGTTATTTATTTATTTATATCATGTTATATGTCTAGTTGTGAGGAATTTTGTTTTCTTTGCATTGAAGTGTAACCCCTACTGAATGTTTTTGATCTTCATCAGTAAGTATTTTAAGTTCTCTTTGCTTTCAGCAAGCAAGGTTGTACCATATGCATATCACAGGTTGTTAATGAGTCTTCCTCCAGTCCTGATGTCACATTCTTCATATAATCCAGTTTCTTAGATTATTTGCTCAGCATACAGATTGAATCAGTATGGTAAAAGAATACAATTCTGGCACACACCTTTCCTGATTTTAAACCTTGTTCTGTTCTGATAACTGGCTCTTAGTCAGTGTACAGGTTTCTCATGAGCACAATTAAGTGTTCTGGAATATCTATTCTTTCCAATGTTATCCATAGCATGTCATGATCAACACAAGTGAAAGTCTTTCCATTCTCAATACAACACAGGTAAACATCTTTCTGGTATTCTCTGCTTTCAGCCGAGATCCATCTGACATCAGTGGTGATAGCCCTCATTCTTAGTCCTTGTCTGAATCTGGCTTGTTTTCTGGCAGTTCTCGGTTGATGTACTTTTACAGCCATTTTTTAAATTATCTTCAGCAAAATTTTACTTGTATGTGATATTAATGATATTGTTGGATGATTTCTATATTCCATTGGGTCATCTATCTTGGCATAGATGAGTGAGCACCTCCAGTATCAGTTTGTTGAAACATTTCAGTTTGTATTCCATTAATTCCTGCAGCTTTGTTCTTTGCGAATGCCTTCAGAGTACCTTGGACTTCCTCCTTCAGTACCATTACCTCTTGATCATATGCTATGTCTTGAAATGATTGAACATTGACCATTTCTTCTTTTTTTTTTT
>NW_006408601.1:6747894-6750189 GCF_000296735.1 Chrysochloris asiatica | reverse complement strand
TGTTCTTCCCTTTTGGTGTTCTAATTCCAGGTCTTTGCCTATTTCATTATAATACTTGACTGTGTCTTCTCAAGCTGACCTTTGAAATGTTCAGCTCAGCTCTTTTACCTCCTCATTTCTTCCATTTGCTCTCTGTACTGGAGAACAAATTTCAGAGTCTTGTCTGACATCCATTTTGGTCGTTTCCTTCTTTCTTGTCTTCTTAATGACCTTCTGCTTTCTTCCTGTATGATATTCTTGATGTCATTCCAGAGTTCTTCTAGTATTGGTCATTAGTATCTAATGCATCAAATCTGGTCATGAGATGGGTATGTTGCAGGTCATTATTGGCTTCATGGACTTGTTTTTATTTTCTTCAGCTTCAGCCTGAACTTGCATATGAGCAATTGATGGTCTGTTCCACAGTCTGCCCCGGTCTTGTTTTGGCTGATGATATAGAGCTTTCCCACCATCTCGTCTCACAGATGTAGTTGATTTGATTTTTGTCTATTCAATCTGGGGAGACCCATCTGTATCTTTCATGTTGCTTAAAACAGGTATTTGCAATGAAGAAGTCATTGGTCTTGCAAATTTTTATCCCGCGATCTCTAGCCTCATTTTGATAGAACATTACTTTTTTTTTTTCAATCTGTGTAACCATGTATGCATGCTGCATGCACATTTTATGCATGCGAGCTATTTATTATATGGGTGTTTTATTGGTGAAAAATATGGTACATTTCCACCATGTACTCCTGAACTGTGCTGTGGCTTTCTAACTGGAAGTGTCTGAGACCTTTAGGAAGGAAGGAAGTAGCCACATCGGAAGGAGGCTGTATCTGTGAAGGAGGTTGGGCTGGCTGAGATAGGCATAGTGCTGGGACGTGGCCATCAATTCATTGCATGTGCTTGGCCAGGCTGGCACTAGGGGTCAGTGCCAGGTTTTTTGAGTATGGTTTCTGTCACCAACAGAGTTGGCTGTCTTTGAAGTCTGCTCGTTAACCTCTTCCAGAATCTTAGAGTGCAGCTAGCACTCAAGAGGAGGAGGATAAAGGGAGCTCGAGGAATAAATAAAACAAAACAAAGCTCGATTTTCAGTAAGAACTTAGTTTTCCTTTACTACCAGAGTTTCAAAAAGTGTGTAATAAATAAACCCATTTCAGGTTTTCTCAGTTTCTTTTCAGTACCCATTCCCTGCTATAGACAGATGGAGGTAATATTGAGAAATGAAATGGATGCCTTTCATCAAACATGTATTCAGCAAATACTAGACATATTTCCGGATGCTTTCATAAGATGGAGATAATAATAGTAGCGGTTTCATAGTTTTGAGAGGTTTAAATCAGCTCATGCACCTGAAAAAGTGCCTGGTATATTATTATGAGTTCTCCCTAATGTTGTTGTTAAGTACTGTTGAGTCTGTTCTGACCCATGGTGACCCCTGTAGAGTTTTTGAGGAGTGGCTGTTGAATTTGAACCCCTGCCTTTGCAGTTCATACCAACCTTGTAGTTGAGTGCTTGTCCTATAGTGCCACACCAGGACTCCTCCCTAATATTAGCGATTATTATTTTGTTATTTAATTTACACAATAACTCTGGGAGGTATATGCTACCATTCTTATTTTATAGATGAGTAAATTAAGATTTGGAGAAGGAAGATGACTTGCTTAAGGTAACGTAGCCATTAAGTGTCAGAATCATAATCTGAACCCCTATGCTTAGTTTGAAGCACAAGTTGTTTCTATGGGTTATGCATTGGACTGCTAGCCACAAGTCTGGTGGTTTAAACTCAGCAGCTGCTCCATAGGAGAAAGATTATGCTGTCTGTTCCCATAAGGTTTTATAATCTTAGAAACCCCATGTAGAGTCACTATGACTTGACGGCAGTGAGTTTTTTGTTTTGTTTTTGTTGTTTTTTAATAGGCAGGAAAGTCATGAGGGTTTCTGTAGGTAATCTATAAGCCAGATAATAAGGAGCTTGCATAATCAGTAGATTTAGGAATTGAACATAGACAATGCTGAATTTCATTTGTTGTTGTTGTTAGGTGCCATCAAGTTGGTATCAATTCATAGTAACCCTATTCACAATAGAACAAAACACTGCATGGTCCTATGTCAACCTCACAATCATTGTTACATTTGAGCCCATTGCTGCTGCCACTGTGCAACCAATTCATCTTGTTGAGGGTCTTCCTCTTTTGCGCTGACCCTCCACTTTACCAGAAGGCGCTCTAGTAGCGTAGTGGTTACGAGTCTAGCTGCTCACCTCAAGGTCAGCAGTTCGAAACTACCAGCTGTTCTGCAGGAGAAAGATGA
>NW_006408601.1:6730277-6747414 GCF_000296735.1 Chrysochloris asiatica | reverse complement strand
TTTACTCAGCATACAGATTGAATAAGTATGGTGAAAGAATACAACCCTGGCACACACCTTGCCTGGTTTTAAAGCATTCAGTGTCCCTTTGTTCTGTTTGAACAACCACCTCTTAGTCTATGTACAGGTTCTTCATGAACACAATTAAGTGGTCTGGAACACCCACTCTTCACAATGTCATCCATAGTTTGTCACGATCCACACAATCAAAAGAAGCCTTTGTGTAGTCAATAAAGCATAGTAAACATCTTTCTGATATTCGCTGCTTTAGCCAAGATCCATCTGATGCCAACAATAATATCCCTCATTCCATGTCGTCTTCTGAATCTGACTTGAATTTCTGGCAGTTCACTATCAATGTACTGTTGCAGTCATTTTTTAATTACCTTCAGCAAAATTTTACTTGCACATGATACTAATGTGCAAATTTCTTGGCATAGGTGAGTGAGTGTTTCCAGTGCTGCATCAGTTTGTCAAAAGATTGAATTTGTAATTCCATGAGTTCCTGGAGCCTTGTTCTCTTGTTCTTTTACAATACCTTCTGTGTTCCTTGGACTTCTTTCATTGTCACTGACTATTGATCATATTCTACCTCTTCAAATAGTTGAGCACAGACCATTTCTTTTTTTTGGTACAGTGACTCTATGTCTTCCTTCCATCTTTTTTTGATGGTTTCTGTATCATTCAATATTGTGTTGATGTTATTGTTGTTTTTATGTGTTGTTGAGTCGATTCTGACCCATAGCAACCCTGTATAGGGTTTCCGAGGAGTAGCTGGTGAACTTGAACTGCCAACCTTGCAGATTGAACTGACTTTTCAGTGTAGCACATTAACCCACAAGTGCCACACCAGGACTCCATTTTGTTGATAGAATCCTTCAATGTGTTAAGTCAAGGCTTGACATTTTTCCTCAGTTCTTTCAGCTTGAGAAGTGCAGTGTGTTCTTCCCTTTTGGTTTTCTAACTCCACGTCTTTGCCCATTTCATTATAATACTTATCTTTGACTTCTCAAGCTACCCGTTGGAATTTTTTATTCAACTCTTTTACCTCCTCATTTCTTCCATTTACTTTAGTGGCTCTACACTAGAGAGTAAGTTTCAGAGTCTCTTCTGACATCCATTTTGGTCTTTTCTATATTTTCTTCTTAATTTTTTTTAACCTTTTTATTACGAATTCAGTGATGGTTTACGCAGTTTTAACATTCAACAAATTAAACACTGTTTCATCTAGATAATTGCAATTCCCTCCATGCAACAACAGTCACCCTACTTCCTCCCTGTGGTTTTTATTTCTATTCCATCCACCTTCTGATCCCATCTCAACTTTAACCATTCAAGGTGAACATACCTTATTAGTGTTGTGTTCACCCTTTATACCTATCTATTGCTTGACTGAAAATTGGACCACAATGGTGAGTTCCCTTCCAGACCTGAAGGGTGGTTAAGGTTCTCACTGACCTTTCACTTTCTTCCAGTACGATGTTCTTTATGTCATCCCACAACCTTTCTGGTCTTTGACATTAGTATTTACTGCATCAAATCTGAACCTGAGATAGTCTCTAAATTCTGGTGTGATATGTTCAAGGTCACATTTTGGCTCATTAGGTGTGACTATTAAGACAGTCCTTGCTTTGCATGACACAGTGTTAGCAGAGACTTGTGTATGTTGGCATCTGCCCTCACTTGACATAGTTCTGGTCTCAGCTTTAAATTGTTCTGATGTCATGGCGTGATTTCAGTTGCTGAGAACCATGCAAAGTAAGGACATGGCTCCAATATGCACTAGTTTCTGTTAACACCTTATTGTGCCAAGTGAGGACATGTATGCTTCTGTTGTTGCTATGTGCCGTGGAGTCGGTTCCGACCCATAGCGACCCTGTACAGGGTTTCCGAGGCTGTAAATCTTTACGGGAGCAGAAAGCCTCATCTTTCTTCCATGGTAGTTGTGAACTGCTGACCTTGCGATTCGCAGCCCGATTCGTAGCCACTACGCTACCAGAGCTCCTTTGTATGCTCTGGTAGCGTAGTGGTTATGAATCGGGCTGCAAACCTTAAGGTCAGCGGTTCGAAACTACCAGCCGCTCCGCAGGAGAAAGATGAGGCTTTCTACTCCCGTAAGGATTTACACCCTCGGAAACCCTGTACAGGGTCGCTATGGGTCGGAACCAACTTGACGGCACTTAACAACAACAACAACAACATACCAAGACTCTAGCTATTATTAAACTGAATGCCTTTAAAAGGAGAATCTGGCTAAGAATAAACAGTAACATATTCAAAATACTTCTTTGAAGGGATAAAAATGAACAGTACTAAAATGTAACATGAAATCATCCTATGTTTTTTCCAACACAATGACTCTAGGGTACTTTTGAGAGAGAATTCTAACTGTTCTTTAGTAATAGGTACTTTGAGAGCCTCTTAACTGAAAATCAACAAATTTATTGGTACTAAGATTCCTTTAAGGATCCCTGGTAGCGTAATGGATTACAAGTTGGACTGCTAACTACAAGGTCAGAAGTTTGAATCTACCAGCTGCTCCATGGGACAAAGATGAGGCTTTCTGCCCCCGTAAAGATGATTTATAACTTCAGAAACCCTGTACAGGGTCTCTGTGCATCAGAACCTACCCCATGGCACACAACCACCACCACCACCCAGATTCCTATATTATAAGGTCTAACTCTTCATTTTGGAATTTCGTAATCTGTGGAGACTAGTCGACCTGGATACAGAGCGAGGTTGGGTTGTGGGCTTTCTCAGGGATAGATTTGTGACTGTACCAGTATCCTAAGAAGCAGAGGTAGAACTTAAAGGAGCAGCTCCAGACAGTGAGCTGGACACAGAAGACATCCCTCAGTGAAACCCTAAGTGTAACCTGTTTTTGTGGTGACTATAGATACACTTGATTTCTAGACTCTAGAAAGATCTGGGGAGAGGTATTTTTCAGGGGAAATAGCAACTGGCTGAGTTTGGGATGTGTAACCCTGTATTGCCCTCAAGCTTTTAAAAATGCAGATTCCCATGAATGCTGAATCTAGGAGGCGTTCAACATGGTGAGAGATTGCAGAATTGGCTTCTAGGTTCCAGAAGAATCTTAGTGCAAGTAACTGCTTATGTTAGGTTTAGAATTTGACCTAGGTTTGTCTAATGACAAAAGCTGAGCTCCTTCCACTAAGTTTTTAATACTGTTTCTCTAGTGAAGAGAGCACCTGTAGAGACAAAGTAAGTAGTTGAGTCAGTGAAGGCCTCAATGAGGTCAGCAACTAAAGGGTAAATGATCCCGCATCAGAGAGGGCAGCTGTGGAATCAAAGGGGACTCATGGTGGTGTCCCTGGAGAGAGGACAGTGATCTGGTACTTGCTACAGACCTTTCACAGGTAGATTAGAACTCAAGGTGCATTTCTGTGTGTTCCTTTAGTATTTGCACCTCAAATCATAGACTCATAGTCCCAACCCTGTGATGTATATATTATTATTTTCAGTTGAGCAAATAAGGAAACTAATGTTCATAGAAATGAAGTAATCTTAGGTGACATTGTTGAAATGTGATAGTCATGATTTGAAACTGAGAGAATAACACTACACAATCCTGTGCAAACTGGACACCTCTCTTTCTTAGATAATATTCTTCTTGGCTATTCCAAAATAGTCTAAATTTTTATGGAAGCCATACTACATCACTTGTTAATCTTATGGCCAACTAGAATTCACAAGCCAGCCATTTATTTATTTAAGCTTTTAATTACTGTATCTCATTCATCCTTTACTTGAGCTGATTTTTTTTTAGCCAAGTACAGGGGCTTACATTTATTCCTTAATTAGATTGATTTATCTTTCTTTATTAAGATCTTTTGGTTCAATATGGTTATAACATTTTATCAAGTTTTTTTCTTCTTTTGGTAGTTATTGATAAAATATTTTGTTAATATTGTCTGAAACATGTTAATAGATGTCTTAATGGTTAACTATCCTTGTATTTCTTATACCAAAAACATGTTACAGCATATATAATATTTACCATGCTGCTAAATTTGAATTTTATGTATATGAATTTATACTCATGATTCATTTATTTAGGTTCCATTTTTATAGGATTTTGGTAGTAGGATCATGCCAGCTTCATGAAATGAATTGGGAAGCTTTCCATTTTTGTTCATGCTCTGGAATAATTTGGAGTCCTGGTGTGGTGCTGTGGGTTAATGCGTTGAACTACATCGTCAGTTTGAACTGCAAGGTCGGTGGTTCAAGCTCACCAGTTGCTCTTCAGAAACCCTATAAAGGATTGGAACCAACTCGACAGCACTTCACAACAACAACAACAACAACAACAACAACAACAAAGACTTGTTAATTCTTTGAAGGTTTAAAAATCTTAACTGTAAAACCATTTGGGCTTTCCACTAAAAAATTTAAATTAATTTTGTTGTTGCTGTTGAGAATGTTGATAAATATACACCAATGTAACCGTTTCTACACGTTCAATTCAGTTGCATTTATTCCATCCTTTGAGTTGTACAACCATGGTTATTCTGGTTTTCTGACTTGTTTCTCCATTAGCACCAACTCACTGCCCCTCAAGGTTTCCATCTAATCTTTGGAGTTACTTTGTCATTTTGATCCTATATACATAGTTCTTAAAAGAACATAATAATATTTAAGATAGACATTTTTTTTTTCTTATTTCTGTATTTAGCTTTAAGAAAATTTCAGGGGGCTAGTTTTGGCTTAACTTTTAAAGATTATCTCTGGGCAATAGTTTCAGGGGGTTCATCTACTCTCCATGGCTCCAGAAAGTCTAGAGTTCATTAAAATTTTAAATTCTGTTTTATATTTTCCCCCTTTTGATTAAGATTAATTTATGTAATCTTTGATCAAATGTTTAGTAATGATAGCCGGGCAGCATTCGGTTCTTTTGGTTTCATGGCAAAGGGGCAGTGTTCATGGAGGCTGCCGTTACATGTTCCATATCAGCCTCCTACTCCTGACTGTCCTTCCTCTTTTGCTCTAGGCAAATAGAGACCAATTGTCATGCCTTGGACGGCTACTTGCAAACTTTTAAGCCCCCAAGCACATGCAGTGAACTAGTAGGTAGAACCAAAGCACGATATTAAATCAGTTAACTTGGATGTCTCATGAAACCAAGACCCTAAACCTACAAACCAAGGAACCAAATCCCATGAGGTTTCTGGTTGTTCATAAGCTAGTCCAGCATCTACTCTCTCTCATTCTCTTTTTTGGTCATTGTTGTAAATCTGTCTATCACACAACTTTTGCCAAGTCAACATTTTTATGGTCTATAACTTATTGACACCCATAACAGTAATTGACCGTGAAATCCAACCTGAATCTGTGTGCTTTTTTTCTTAGTGTTAACCAAACTCTCCTTCTCAGCCTACCCCCTTCACTTCCTGGCAACTACTATGAAACTTTGTTTTCTATACTTTTGCCTTTTCTTGTCTTTTTATATAAGTGAAGTCATATCATATTTGTCTTTTGTGATTGACTTATTTCATTCAGCATAATGTCTTCAAGTTTCATTCATATTGTAGCTTGTATCAAGTCTTTGCTTCTTTTACTGGCTGAGTAGTATTTCATTATATGTATGTACCATACTTTATTTGTAAATTAATCTGTTGACAGGTATTTAAGGTATTTCTACCTTTTGACTATTGTGAATTTTGCTGTAACATTAGGCCCTGAATATCTAACACAATGTTCAAAGAGAAGAACAAAGTAGGAGGGATCACACTTCCTGATATTAAACATATTTATACAGTTACAGCAAGCAAAACAGACTGGTATAACAATAGATACATAGACCAGGGGAATATAATTAAGAGTCCAGAAATAAACCCACAGCTCTATAGTCAACTGATTTAAAAATATTTATTTTTAACTTTTTGATGTGAATTAGGTGAAGGTTTACAGAGCAGATCATCAATTGTACATTAAACAATTCATACACATTTTGTTTCATCTCATTGATTGTAATCCCTCAATATAACGTTACATGGATATCCCACTTCCTCCCTGAGTTTCCTGTTCCCATTCCTGCTCATTTCCTGATTCTTCTGAATGTTGTCTTTAGGTAAATGCTTCCCTTTTCATCTCAAATGGTTGATGTGTGTACCTTCCTAGAATTATGTTCCCATATAGACCAAATTATAAAATGAACAAAGGGCTTGAATAGTCATTTTACCAAAGAATACATGTAAATGTCACCAAACATATGAAAAGATGCTCAACATCTTTAGGCATCAGAGAGATGCAATTCTAAACCATAATGAGATACCATTTTATTCCTACCAAGATGGCTGAAATTAAACAAAACAAAAAACCAAACAGAAAATAACGAATGTTGATGAAGATATGGGGAAATTGGAACCTTTACCCATTGCTGGTGGGGATGAAAAATGGTAAGCAATTGTGGAAAGCAGAGTAGTGTTGCCTCAAAAAATTGAAAAAAGATTTACCATATGACCCAAAAATTCTACTCCCAAAAGACTAAAAAGCAAAGACTCAAACAGAGATTTGTAGTACTCCAATCTTCATTGATTTCCTGTTCTTTAAAGAAATAGATATTTAAAAGTATTTTCTTAGACTGTTTATATTTTCTACCCTTTCTTAAGCCAGTTCTGTTAATTTATATTTTGTTGGGAAATCATCTATTCTCTCTTGATTTAAAAAATATATTGACATGATAATCTAATTTCTCTATGTCTTTTTCATATCTTTGGTTATATTCTTTCTTATGTTGTTTACTTTAAGATTATTTTTACATCCTGATTCTGTTATTTAACATATTCATTATAAGAAACATTATTGAGAATGCTGGCATTTAGCTTGCATTTATTCATATACCCAAAAGGCTTAATTAATTAAATAGAATTCAACAAACATTTGCGAAGTATCTTCTCTATACCAGAAATATGCTAGGGATAGAAAGGGTGATTAAAATAGATTAAAATAAGGAACTTTCAGTGACCCTTTTTCAAAAGCTTTGCTGAAATTCAGATCCTGTATATTATTTCTAATGCTTTACTCACCCAGCAATAAAGTATTTCTGACAAAGAAACAAAAGAAGGTAATGTGACAAGACCTGTTCTTTATGTCCCATGTTTGGTCCTAATGATTTTCTCTTTTTCTTGTAGGTAAACAACTATACGTTCCAGAATCTTGTAGTGGTAAAATTAAATTTACATGAGGAGTGTGTTACTGGAACATATCTTGCTCATTAACAGAGATTCTATTGAAAAGATTTTTAGGGGATATTTTAACCATTCTAGAAATGTATATATTTTATCAGCTAGAGAAGTACTTCTCAGTTTTTAGTTGGCATACAAACCACCTAAGGATCTTATTTAAATGCAGATTCTGATTCTGTAGGTCTGGGGTGGGGCATTACATTAATTATTTCAAACAAGCCCACAGGTGATGTCTTTGCTGTTTTCCCTCCGTGCTTCTGGGGACAACACTTCGAGTGTTGTTAGAGGACAGAGGATGGTATATTCTGCTTTACAGTAAGAAACTAATTTTCATAAAATTAACAAATAGAGCCTGTAGATTAAAATGAAAATATTCTACACTGATAATGCCATGTGTTGGTGAGGATGTGGACCAACTGAAGCTCTCATACATTGCTGGTGTGAACATAAATTGTTGTAACTGATTTTGAAAACGATTTGACATATACTGAAGTTAAACACAAGGAACCCTGATGATGCAATGGTAGGCACTTGGCTGCTGTCTTGGAATATATTGTGTCCCACCCACCCCGAAACATGTGTCTACTATGAATTTAGGAAAATTGGAAGGTGTAGAAAATGACTTGGAACACATAAAGATCAATGTCGTAGGCATTTGTGAACTCAAATGCACTGGTATTAAATATTTTGAATTTTGGCTCTTGTGGACTTGTTTTGATTTTCTTTAGCTCCAGTTTTCTAGGAATAACAAATTGAAGAGGAGTGACATATTTATCATCAAAAAGAATATCTCAAGAGCTATCTTGAGGTGCATTGCTGTCTGTGATAGGATAATATCTATACACCTACAAGGCAGATTAGTTTGATACCACTATTATTCACATTTACACACCAACCACTAAGGATGATGAAATTGAATAATTCTACCAATTCTTCAGTCTGAAATTGATCAAACATACAATCAACATGTTTTGATAATTATTGGTCATTGGAATGTGAAAGCTAGAAACAAAGAGGAAGGATTCATAGTTGGAAAATATGGTCTTGGTGATAGAAACGATGCTGGAGATTGCATAATAGAATTTTGCAAGACCCATGACTTATATATTGCAAATACCTTTTTCAACAACATAAAAGAACCTCTCAAGTTGTGCAGCAGACTGTCCAGTGCAGCACACACGCCATTTGATTTCTTGACTGCTGCTTACATGAGTGTTGATGGTTGATCAGAGCAGAATGAAGTCTTTGACAGCTTCAACAACGTCAGTCTTGTCTCCATTTATAATGATCAAGAGCTAATGATACTGAAGGAAGAAGTCCAACAAGCATTGAAGAAGGCAAAGAACAAGGCTCTTTGAATTGATGGAATACAAATTGAAATCTTTCAACAAACTGATGAAGCACTGGAGGTACTCACTCATCTCTGCCAAGAAATTTGGAAGACAACTACCTGGCCAACTGACTGTAAAAGATCCATATTTGTGCCCATTCCAAAGAGAGGTGACCCAATGGAATGCTGAAATCATTGGCTAATATCATTAATATCCTATAAAAGCAAAATTTTTCTAAAGTGTATTTAAAAATGGCTGCAACTATACATTGACAGAGACCTTCCAAAGGTTTAAGCTGGATTCAGAAGAGGACATAGAGTAGGGATGTCATTGCTGATGTCAGATGGATCTTGGCTGAAAGCAGAGAATACCAGAAAGATGTTTACCTGTGCTTTATTGACTATGCAAAGGCCTTCGATTGTGTGGATCATAACAAACTATTGACAGTATTCTGGAGAATGAGTATTCTGGAACACTTAATGTGCTCATGAGGAACCTGTACATAGACCAAGAGCAGTTCGAACAGAACAGGGGAACACTGAATGGTTTAAAATTAGTAAAGGTGTATGCCAGGGTTATATTCTTTCACCCTCCTTATTCAATCTGTATTCTGATCAAATAATTCAAGAAGCTGGGTTACATGAAGAAAATAGTGGCATCAGGAAAGAAGGAAGACTCATTAACAACCTGCAATATGCAGATGAACAACCTTGTTTGCTGAAAGGGAAGAGGACTTAAAATAGTTACTGATGAAGATCAAAGGCCACAGCAATGTAAAGAAAACAAAAATCCTTTGGGAATTGATGGAATACAAATGAAAAGCTTTCAACAAACGGATGCACTCATCTATGCCAACTGATTGGAAGAGATCTATATTTGTGCCAGTTTCAAAGATAAGTGACCCACCCAATGGAAAGTGGAAATCATCAAGCAATATCATGGTAACATGTGCAAGTAAAATTTTGCTGAAGATAATTAAAAAATGGCCACAACCGTACATTGACAGAGAACTGTCAGAAATGCATGCTGGATTCAGAAGAGAGTGTGGAGCTATGGATCTTGGCTGCATGTAGAGAAAACTAGAAATACGTTTACTTGTAATTTATTCTATACAAAAGCTTTTGACTGTGTGGCTCATTACAAACTATGGATAATTTTGTGAAGAATGTATATTCCAGAACACTTGATTGTGCCCAAGAGAAATCTGTCCATAGACCAAGAGGCAGTTGTTAGAAAAGAACAAGCGGATACTGAAAGTGTCAAAATCATGAAAGGTGTGCACCAGGGTTGTATTCTTTCACCATATTTATTCAATCTGTGTACTGAGTAAATAATCTGAGAAGCTGAATTATATGAAGAATAATTTGGCATCAGGATTGGAGGAAGATTCATTAAGAGCCTGCAATATGCATATGACACAACCTTGCTTGCTGACTGAAAATACTGATGAAGATCAAATATTTCATTATGGATTGCATCTCAATGTAAAGAAAACAAAAATCCTCACAACTGGACTGACTCAATGACATCATGATAAATGAAGAAAAGATTACAGTTGTTTAAAGACTTCGTTTTGCTTAGATCCATAATCAACACATATGGAAGTAGCAGTCAAGGAATCAACTAATGTATTGCATTAGGCAAATCTGCTACACAAGACCTCTTTCAAGCGTTTAAGAGCAAATATGTCAATTTGAGGACTAAATAAATGAACCTGATCCAAGCCACGGTATTTTCAGTAGCCTCATATGCATATGAAAGTTGGACAATGAATCAGAAGACCATAAGAGAATGATGCATTTGAATTATGAGATTGGCGAAAAATAGTGAAGGTACCATGGGCTTCCTGAAAAGAAACAAATCTGTCTAGGGAGAAATACAGGCAGCATGCTCCTTAAAAGCAAGAATGGCAAGACTTTGTCTCTTGTACTTTGGACATATTATAAGGAGGAAACCAGTCCTTGCAAAAGGACATCATGCTTGGAAAAGTGTGAGCCAGCCAAAAAGAGGAAGGCCTCTAACAAGATGGGTTGACACAGCGGCAGTAACAATGGGTTCAAACAACAATTGTGAGGAGGGTGCAGGACCAGGCAGTGTTTCATCCTGTTGTGCATAAAGTCGCTATGAATCGGAATGAGCTTGATGGCGCCTAACAACACCACTCCCACCTGTTTTCCATCACAGGTTTCATATACATGTCTGGACATTGTGCTATTTATAGTTGCTTAATAGGTTAAGAAAGAAATCAATGTCCTGGTTGTTTTATCAATTACACAACCACAATTTTACTGACTTGTCTTTCTCTCTCTGCTAATGGAGTCCTGGCGTCTTGGTGTGGTGCTGTAGGATAAGCATTTGACTGCAAGGTTGGTGGTTCAAACTCAGCAGCCTCTCCTAAGAAACATTATACAGAGTCTCTATGAATTGGAACTGACTCAATGGCACTTAATGCTAACAACATTGGATCTTTCAATCGAAATGACTAGCAGATATTTTGGTATTACGTTAGAATAGCTTAAGAATAAAGCCTGTATAGTCATTTCTAACAGATTTATTAGAGTTTGTGTGAAAAGTAAATATGTAATGTAGCTTCTGAAATAATGAAATAGTGGATGCATTGTTTCTTAGTAAGTTTAGTCATGTTTGTGTGGCGCTGTGGGTTAATGCACCAGACTACAAAGCTGTTTTAACTGCAAGGTTGGTGGTTCAAGCTCATCAGCTGCTCCTCGGAAATTCTATACAGGGTTGCTTTGGGTTGAAACCGACTCGATGACACTTAAAAATAACATCAGTTCTTTGAAAACACCAGTGGTCTTCTTTAGTGTGTTACCTACAAATTTCAGAGAGAATTAAACCACATATATTGCTTGGCATTAAAATATCATTATTTACAATATAGAGACTTGTTGTTGTTGTTAGGTGCTATCGAGTTGGTACCGACTCATAGTGACCCTATGCACAAAAGAATGAAACACTGCTTGATCCTGGGCCAACCTCACAATTGTTGCCACGCTTGAACCTATTGATGCTGCCACTTTGCCAATCCATCTCGCTGGGGGTCTTCCTCTTTTCCTCTGACTCTCCACCTTACCAAACCTGATATCCTTCTCCAGCAACTGGTCCCTCCTGACAATTTGTCCAAGGTATGAGAGATGAAGTTTGGCCATCCTGGCCTCCAAGGAGCACTCTGGCTGCACTTCTTCCAACACAGATCTGTTGGTTCTTTTGGCAGCCCATGGCACTTTCAATAATCTCCTTCAACACTGTAATATAGAGATTGTTGTTGTTGTTGTTGTGAAGTGCCGTTGAGTCAGTTCCGATCCATAGTGACCCTGTATAGGGTTTCTGAGGAGCGGCTGGTGAGTTTGAACTGCCAACCTTGCAGTTCAGACAGCTTTGCAGTCTGGTGCATTAACCCATAGCACCACACCAGGACTCCCTTTAGTATATTGAAAATTAAGGAACTCTGGTAGCATAGTTACGAGTCCAGCTGCTAATCTCAAGGTGGGCACTTCGAAACCACCAGCTATTCCTCAGGAGAAAGATGAGGAATTAAAGATTTATAGCTTCAGAAACCCTGTGCAGGGTCGCTGTGAGTTGGAACTGACTCCACGGCACATAACCACCACCACCACCACCATACTGAAAATCACGAAGCTGGCTAACTTAGTTTTTTAATAAAAATAAATCTGTTGGTAGTGAGGAGATCCTATACAGCTAGGCTACGACCATGTGACTTCTGTGGAACAGCAGTGAAATTGTTTGTTCCCAACAGCCGACAGCCCCACTGCAGAGCCATGGTTTCATGTTGCATTAAGTATTAGAGCTGTTCTTTCAGGAGCTATTATGCTGTGACATCAAAGATTTTCTGACAGGGCAGTGGTAGGTTAGCACTGAAGTTGTCTACTGAAAATTTAAAGGATAGGATTAAATATATATGATCAGATAGAGACAGAATCATAATGGTTTAAAGAAAGTTGCAGAAATGCGGATTTTATGAGTTGGTTTCTTTGACTCAGCTTGTTTAAGACAAATTTTGTTATCTTTAATTAGTTCAATAAGTACACCTGTTGTTAGGTGCTATCAAGTTGGTTCCAATGTGTAGTAGCCCTATGTACAATAGAATGAAATGCTTCCTGATTCTGTGCCAGTCTCAAAATCATTGCTAGGTTTGAACTGCTTGTTGCGGCCACTGTGCCAATCCATCCTGTTGTGGTCTTCCTCTTTTTCACTAGCCCTCTGCATTACCAAATGAAGCCCTTCTCCAGGAACTTGTCTTTTCTAATCATGTATCTTAAGTATATGAAAGATATGTCTCTATTCTTGCTTCTAAGTAACAGTCTGGCTGTATTTCTTCCAAAACAGATTTGTGTGTTCTTCTGGCAATCCATAATTCCAATATATCAATTCTCCTTTGGTCTTCCTTATGCATTGTCCAGCTTTCACAGGCAAATGAAACTGTTGAGAACCTGGTTTGCTTCAGGTGCACCTTAGTTCTCAAAGTGACATCTTTGCTTTAGAACACTTTAAAGAAATTTTTTGCGGCATCTGTTCAACTGAAAATGCTATTAGTTTTATAGTTTTCTTTTTCTAAAGTGATAATCAGACTTTTTTCCAGTATAGTGTTCTTTTTCTGAAGTAATAATAAAACTTTTTCCCATGATATTATTTGATTTAAATACTATGAAGAGTCTTCAAAAAGTTTATGGAAAATTTTCATTATCTTTTAATTCCAGTTTTCTAAGAATCCTTTGATGTCTCCTGACAGTTGACAAGTAACTGTAACAAAACATTTCTTTTTGGCAGAAAAAAAAATATAATAGCCTCTTGAGGACCCTGAGGTCTTATGTTCTGAAAATGTTCAAGTAGACTAAATTTTTTTCTTTTAAAAATTATAATTTTGAATTACCGTATTTGGTAGGAAAAATCAGGGGAAACATTAGGATAGATGTTTACTTATTTTAAAGCAGTAATCCTGCAATTTGTTCCTATTATATTTTTTCAGCCCTTTATTTCTGTTAACTACTGGCATCCTAATTCAAAATGCTTTCAGTTGTTGTTTTACAACCAAGATATATTTACTTTAGCAATGTTGTCATTAGATGGCTAAAGCATCAGAGGTATATTTGAATGTTTCTGATACTTTTGTTAGTCGATGAACTATTGAAGCATTTGAATCTTCATATGATGATGAAGAAAATTTTGAGTATTTTAAGTCGCTTGGATTATTTTGAAAAAATATTTTAAGGATTGTTAGCTATATTGTCTATAAATAATTTGTTCAGTGTTGTTGTTTCCAGACCCTCTTTTCAGTGCTCCTTTGTCTCACATACTCTGGACATGGTATCAGAGGGACTGACTATATCTGAAGGAGGACATCATTCTTGGTAAAGTGTAGCTTCGGTGGAAAAGAGAAAGGCCTTCAACATGCTGAATTGGCACAGTGGCTGCAACCATGGGCTCAAACATAGGCAAGATTATGAGGATGGTACAGGACTGGGGCGGTGTTTCATTCTGTTGTGTGTAGGGATGTGATGAGTTGGAATAGACTCCATGACACCCAACAACAACAATAGCATTGCTTCTAGAAGAGCTTATTTTAAATTAGTTAGCCATTCACTCACAAGGGGCTGCTAAATGAATAGTTTAAAAAGGGTTTGTTTATTTAGTTATCTTTGAACATTTTGTGCATTTAAATTTAAAAGCTACCAGGAGATGCATTTGGTAGCATTTGTTGGACCGTGATTGTGTTTTGAGAGGCGAGGTTGCCTTAATATTTTTTTGAATTAAATTTTATTTTTTGTGTGTGAAAAAAATCCACAGTACAAGATACAGTGTTTCAACAAATTCTACATGTACAATTCAGTGTTGTCATGTACAGTCTTCCTGTTGTAAACTGTTCTCTGTTCTCCTCCAAATTATTCCACCACCACTGACATAAAGTCACTGCCCCCTAAGCATTTCATCGAATTGTTTGAGATGCTATTGTTCACCTATTTAAATAAAAGCAGTCTTCCAATTGAAAAAAAATAAATAAATAAAAGAACTAAGCAACCAAAAATTCCTAATAAATTCATGTACATTTTGTTTTAATCTTAAATACATGTTACATGCTTTTTAAAATCAGCAAGTATTTATCAAGTGCCACTATTTCCTAGGACTCACGTGGACAGAAAAAAATCATGGTGCATCTCGAAATTGAGAGAACTCGATAGTTGTTATGACAGTGTGAGAGAGTATATAATCAATTTATAGAATGTAGGATAAGATTAATTAAGAGATGAGAAAGAATGAAATCAGCTATATGATTCAGGGTAAGCTTTAGAAAGTAAACTTCAGCTGATACTAAAAGGCATCCTATGCTTTAGATTGGCATTGCAGAAGGGCGAACATTTCAGGGTGGATAAGTTGGCCTTTTATTTTTGTTATGTTTGCAAATTTACATTATTCATATACTTTGATTAATTATTAATTTGTTGATTGGATAAACATATCAAAGGAACTGCATTTAGATTTTTTTTTTCAATAAGAATCCAGAAGCCTAGTTTTCTGCACAGAATATTTTTTTTTAAATTAATCTCTTTGTCTCCATATAAATGAATAGCAGCAAAGATGACTTGAAAGTTCTACCACTCCATAGATTATATAATTGAAATGAATCCTTAAAACCCAATTTTCAGTTTTATTTGGTACGTGGACTCTTTGAAAGGTTGAAAGTTAACAAAAAAGAAAGTTATCTATTAATTATTTTTAAACTATTTTTGTATTCCTGCAGCAAATATAGCACATTTCATGCATTGTGTTAATCCTATTTAGAATCTATATATGAGAAAAACCTCATGATTTTAATATATACTTCTTGGCATATTTTTTACAGTTCTCTGGACTTGAGATTGTCATTACTATTTAATGTCCCAATTTAGATTTTTTTCTTATTATTTTACCATTATAGGTCTATATCAGGCAAATGCTAGTATATTCAAAATTTAACAATTCATCTTTAAGTCACTAAAAACATTTTTTAGAAAAGTACTAAGGTATGACTTTATACTCTCAACATTTGTTTCGGTTTCAGTTATTTTTATATAATTAGCCATAATTCATTTTTACCTAAAGCAAAGGAAAACATTCAAAAGTCTTTATTCTGAAGATTATGCAGCATAAGAGAAACAAGATCATTTAAAGTAAATTGTCTCATTTATGCCAAGATAGTGCATTGCTATATTAAATAAACAAAATTTATTATTTATATCTTTTTCTCAGTTTTTTGGAGAGAATACTCAGTTAAAGGAATGACCCTATTAGTTTTAATTTTTGATATTTCTATGGTTAAAATAGTTTCTCCTACTGTATAATTAGATGAATATTTAAAAGATAATTTTGTTGTAAATATTCCAAATGTCTTTTCCTTTTAAATGGGCTCCATTGTTTAAAGTGAGCTCTGACATTTTACTGCACTGCCATTTTGTTTTGTTTAATTTTGAAGTATTCTCTTTCAAAGCAGTGCTTAAAATATATTATTTTTAAATTAAAGTGACTGAAATTAATTTAGTTTTGATATTTTTTGGGGGAAATTTTGCTAACATAATTTTAAGGTTGTTCTTATGGTTTTTGTATCCTCATTTGACTTACTGTGAAGTAAAAAAGTGTTACCATTTTTTCAGAAAGATTATGAAGACTTCTGATGTAGGACTTTTGTAAATGAAAGGGCCAATGCCCTAACTCAAAACTTTTTGGTGTCAGGATCTGTTTAAACTCTTGAAAATTATTTAGGAGTCCAAGTTTTTGTTTATGCTAGTTAATTCTATAAGCATTTGCTGCATTCGAATTTTTTTTGGTGGGGAGAACGCTTCCTTTAATCTGATACCAAGTATGTATAGCCTATAGAATCTTAATATTTACTAATCAGGTTTCAGGTTTAAATATAAATCATTTTGAGGACATACAAATTGTACATTTTTAAAAGGTATTTTTGAAGCTAGAATGATTTAGATAGTTTGGCTTTTGGGGCCAATTGAAATAGTCAAATGGGAACTGAGTTGTTTTAACTCTTGAAAAAGGAAGAGGCTGTTAGATACTCTATTTAAGCTATATTTTCTCCTTTCTATTTATATTTACTGAGCAAACATCACTATTTAATGTGAACATACATTTAAAAACGTTTCCCCTATTACCCTAATACCCAACTCATTGCCACTGAGTACATTCCAACTCATAACCACCCTGAATAGGGTTTCTGAGACGGTAAATCTTTATGGGAGTAGAGAGCCTCATCTTTCTCCATTGGAGCAGCTAGTGGGTTTGAACTACTGACCTTTCGGTTAGCAAACCAATGCCTAACCTCTGCAGCACCACCAGTGGGTCTAAAATGCAAGCAGAGAATGACTGTTCTGTATGGAGACATTTTTTGTCATCACCATGTGCTACTGGCTTCCATTTGGTAGAGATCAGGATACTGCTAGACATCCTGCAAGGTACAGGACAGGTCCCCACAGTAAAGAATTATTCAATAGTGCTGAAGTGCCCTAAAATAGAATTCCTTTTTTCTGTTGTTTCAGTCCATGCTTACATGTATATTTCATAGTTTCAATCAGTGTA
>NW_006408601.1:6722709-6725809 GCF_000296735.1 Chrysochloris asiatica | reverse complement strand
TCTTGGCTTAGAAAGCAATGGATTTCTTGCTTCTGCTACAAATTCCCCTAGCTGTAAGCCTTCCAACCTTCTAAATATTCCTTTATATGTGGTTCAGAGTTCTGGCACCATCCCCTGAGCGTGCTTGGTCTGGTATTCTGTGTTGTTGCTGATGGAGCTCCTCATTGCACTTCCACCCTCTCTGCCGTCTTGTTTGTTCTCCCTAGAATTATTTAAGTTGATTAATTTATTTACTTTTAAGTTGTCTTTGTCCATCCAGAAGAAAGTGGGTTACTATGGATACATGCTCATTAGGTTTTTTAAAACAAAAAAAGTAATATTGTCTATTTTTGACACTTAAAAAGTAAAGTTTTAAAAAATATAGAATTTAATATAAAAAAAACCCAAACTCATTGCCATTGAGTTGATTCTGACTCACCAGTGACCTTTTATATAGGGTCTCAGAGACTAAATCATTATGGGATCAGACAGTCTCATCTTTCTCCCATAGGGTGGCTGGTGGGTTCAAACTGCTGACCCTATTGTTAGCAGTCCAGTGCTTATCCCATGGTGCCATCAGGTCTCTCTATCCATAAAATATCTTTTTAAATGAAATGGTATTCTTAGTTTTGTTTTTTAAAATTAATTTTATTTTGAGATAATTGTAGATTCACATAATTGTAAATAATAATACAGAGAGATGCCATACTAGTTTTCCTAAATGATAATATACTGCAAAAATATAGTACAATTTTGTCACATGTTTGTTGACATTGACACTGTCAAAATACAGAAAGTTTCTATTACCAATAATGTCTCTCAAGTTATTCTTTTATAGTTATAACCACTTCCTCCCTTCTTCACCTTTACTTTGACCTCTTCTTTTACTAATAATTGCCTCTTCATTTGATTTTTATCCCAATGGCTAGTGATACAGACCATTTTTTAATGTTTATATTTTGAGTCTACAATTATATTATAATTGTAGAGTCATTATGATGTTTATCAGATTAGAGAAGTTCCATCTTATTTTTTCTGAAAGTTTTATAATACATGGATATTGGATTTTATTAACTACTTATTTTTTGCATTGATTGATAAGTGATTTTTCTTCTTTTGCCTGCTAATATGTTTGGTTATTGATTTTCAAATATTGAACCAGCATGTCATCCTTGGAATAAGTCCTACTTAGGTATGATTTGTTGTTATGTACCATCGAGTCTGTTCTGACTCATAGCAACCCTGTACAGGGTTTCCGAGGCTGTACATCTTTATGGGAACAGACAGCCTCATCTTTCTCCCGTGGAGTGGCTGGTAGGTTTGAACTGCTGACCTTAATGTTCGCAGCCCATTTCGTAACCACTATACTACCAGAGCTCCTTGAAGTACTGTTATTTTTGTGTGTGAACATGGGTTTATTCCAAACAAACTTGTCTCTGTGTGACAGCAGATAAGTTCCCTAGTAATACACTTGTCTTATTCTAGTTTGGTGCCTTAAAAAAGGTGTGATTAAAACAATGGCTTCTGAAGGAATCTGCAGGGCTAATTCAAATCAAGGCAAAGGTTATGATAATTGTTTTTTGGGATTTCAAAGGGGTTTGTTATTGTTGTTGTTAAGTGCCATCAAGTTGGTTCCAAGTGCCATCAAGTTGGTTCCTACTCATAGTGTCCCTGTATAGGGTTTCCAAGGAGTGGCTGTTGAGTTTGATCCACTGACCTTGCAGTTCAAACCATCATGATATATTTTCTCAAAGGACACAGGGCAATCACGTGAGCTTATTAGGAAGAAATTTTAAGGAAACTGAAAACTGTATTATTGAGAAAAAGGCCTGGAAAGTTGTGCTGAGGAATTTTTCCTCCCACAATGACAATGTGTCTGCTCATTCTTTGAGGGTGGCAAAGACTATCCTCTAATAATTTTATTGGTAAATCATACCCCATTCCACCCTACAGCCATGATTGTGCCTGTTCAGGCTTCTTCCATTCTCAAAACTCAAAGAAGATGTAAAAGATTTACAATTTGAGTCCTTTAAGGATGCCAAAAGCAGGATGTTCTGACATTTTGTAAATCGGGGAGGGGCTAGAGAGGTCACAACACCACCTTCAGAGTATATAGCTCTAGTTGGAAGATATGTTGAGAAACCATATTTCATATTTTGATATTTTTTATAAAAATTTCTGTTATTTTATAGCAGTGCTTTTTGAGTTCACCTTATATTGTTGAATACTATTTATTAATATTTGCTTAAGGATTTTGCTTTGATATTGATGAAGGATATATTTTTTAGTATTTTTTAAATTAAAATTTTTGGTACTAGAATTTATATTGGCTAAGTTGTTGTTGTTGAATGCTGTTGAATAAGTTCCTACCCATAATAACTCTGTATAGGGTTTCCTTTCTTCTGTTTGCTTTGGGTTTATTTTATTCTTATTTTTCTAAATTCCTAAGTAGTGGCCCTAGTAGCATAGTGGGTTGCTAACCTCAGGGTCAGTAGTTTGAATCTACTAGCTTGTCAAGGTTTTCTGCTCCCGTAAAGATTTACAGCCTTTGACACCCTCTACAGGGTTGCTGTGAGTCAAAACGGACTCGACATCACTTAACAACAAGTAGGAGTTTAGATTATTTATTTGAGATTTTTCCAATATATACATTTAGTACTGTAGAGTTTCCTGTTAGCACTGTTTTGACTGTGTCCCACAAATTTTGGTATGTTTGCGTTCGTTTCAATGTATTATTTATTTATTTTTACGTTTGTTGAGAGTTCCTCTTTGACCTCTGGATTATTTAGAAATGTGTTGCTTAATGTCAAAGCAGGCCATTGTAGTCAAAGAACATACTCTATATAGTTTCAATGAAATGTATTGAGATGTGTAGTGTGATACAGAACATGGTCTATTTTGGCATATGTTTCATGGGTACTTTCAGTAATGTGTTCTGTGCTCGTCTGTTGTCACTGGTATTGTTCTAGAAATGTCAGTTAGAGCCAGTTGATTTTGTTAAGTTCTTCTTTATCATTACTGTTCTACCAATTATCTAGGGAAGGGTGTTGAGGTGTTCAACTGTAAGTGTGCATTTGTCTGTTTCTCCTTTAGTTCTGTCAGGTTTTGCTTCATATATATT
>NW_006408601.1:6709650-6716364 GCF_000296735.1 Chrysochloris asiatica | reverse complement strand
CTCCTTGGAAACCCTATACAGGGTTGCTTTGGGTCAGAACCGACTCAATGGCACTCAACAACAACAACAACAATATTTTAGGCATGGTACTCGGCATTTGCAATAACACTTTCGCTAGCTTGGGCAGTCTTTTCTAGCCTGAGAGTAAGAGTTGGAATCAGTGTCACAGCTAAAAGAGTAAAGCAGGCATTATAGAGTGTGTATGTCCCTGAGTAATCCAGTTTAGAGTTTTAACTGACTTTAATTAGTTGTTTTATATGAGTCTACCAGAACATTTATGAATGTATTGGCTTTGAAAACATCTCCACCTCCAGCATCCAAGTCATAAAAATTGGACTTGATTTATATGTTCTTGAGTCATTGCTCTTAAGGACAGTTTATACTAAACACCAAAATATGCTACCATGGCTATGTTGTTGTTAAGTGCCATTGAGTCGGTTCTGACTCAGAGCGACCCTTATAGGATTTCCAAGGAGTGGTTGATGAGCTTGAATCATTGACCTTGTGGTTCAAGCTGACCTTTTGGTCCAGTGTATTATCTTATAGCACCACACATAGTTTG
This sequence comes from Chrysochloris asiatica, assembly GCF_000296735.1. Taxonomy (NCBI): domain Eukaryota; kingdom Metazoa; phylum Chordata; class Mammalia; order Afrosoricida; family Chrysochloridae; genus Chrysochloris; species Chrysochloris asiatica. The sequence goes on along the minus strand of NW_006408601.1, from coordinate 6,715,802 downwards.
AAATATTTTTTTTTCTTACAAAGAGAGGCAAAACAAAATAAATTCAAATTTCAAACTTTTTTAAAATAAATGTTTTATTGTGAATTATGTGATAGTTTACATAGGAGAACATTAGTTTTACATTCATTCTATCGTATATCGTCAAACTTTTGATTTAATTAAAATAACCTTTATAGATATGTTTTTGAATGTTGCACTAGTGGCTTAGGAAAAGCAGAGGTTCAAAGAATTCTGAAAAGTAAATATTACTGGTATGCCTTAGACTTTAGGTAATAGTAACAAACAAAAAAATTACAGTTTTGGAAGGAAGACTAGTATAATACTCACCAAGGAATGAAAGCCAACATCATGTAACTGAGATGTAAATGAAAGTAATTTTATTTATTTTAAAGTTAGAAAGCTGCATTTATGTGTTTTGATTTAGCTATTTTTAAGACACCTGTGTCTCACTTACTAAAATCACAAATTCCAACTGTGAATAATGCAAATCATTGTGTGGTTGTCAAGGGTGTATTGACTGCTCTTTTCAGTCTGTAACACACCTTCCTTGTTGGCACCAAAGAGCAATGAATGAGGCATTTTATTAAAACTGAGGCTTGTGGTTCTAATCAAAGGTCACTGTTTGACTCTCCCTTTTCAGTTTCAGATTTGTCTATGTTTGATCAGAGGGCAGCAATGAAATTATTATGACAAAGACTTTGTACTAGGCTGTATCTGTCTGTTGAAACTTGAAAGTCTTTGGAACGGTGATGCTGACAGCATGCGAACACTGGAAGCAAGTGCAAGCTGTGTAATGTCTTAAAGAAACTTTTAAGTATTGTCTTCCTTTTGTGTTGTTTGAAAGAGTTTCAGATACTGTTAAGGTACAAGTGAGAAGGTGTTTTATTGATTAAAGATGTTTTTTATTTTTTCTAGCAAATATGTATGAAGATAGTTTTCTCATTACTTTTTCCTGCTCAGTCCCTGCTTTATCCAGCAAGTTCATTACCATGTAGATATGCAGTGATTGAAGTCAGACTGCTTTTTTACAGTGGAGTTGTCTTGATATAATGAGCTCCTCTTTAATGTTCAAAAAATTGTTGTTACTTTCTAAAAGGGGTTGTTTGTGAATTTCATTAAATTTAATCTTCTCTTCAAACAATTTCAGCATTGTTCAGTTTACTACAATTAAAATGCTTTCTGATGCTAAAAAATCACTTTTTACAGATGTATCATAAATGTAAGCACTGTGAGAGGGGCTTTGTTTTTTACTTTGAAAGAAAAAGCTGCTATTTAGCTGAGAATTTTCATTTTTTAAATTGGCACTCCATATGGAAAATCAGAAGTGGGTACACTTTACTGTATTGCTACGCAGGATTGTTGGCTCGTGAGGGTTAGGTTTTACAACTAGTTCATTCAGTCCCTGAGCTAAAGCATTGGTCTAATCATAGCAGAAAAACAAGGCCTTAAGCTTGCCCTCTCGGTTTCCTGGAGTACAACCCCTCCATCTTTTACAATGTTGGAAATCCTGAGAAAGAACAGATACCAGTAAAGTTACGTTTCTGTTCAGAGTAGTATATTACATACCTGACTGAATTTTTAGTTGTAGAGCCGTGATTGTAATTCATTGTGCTTAGTTTAGTTCTTTGCAAATTATCCTATTTGTTGTTGTTGTGAAGTGCGGTCGAGTCGGTTCCGACCCATAGCGACCCTGTATAGGGGTTCTGAGGAGCAGCTGGTGAGCTTGAACCGACAACCTTGCACTTCAAACGGCTTTGCAGTCTGGCGTATTAACCCACAGCGCCATACCAGGACTCAATTATGGTTGGTTGTTGTTGTTGTTAAGTACTGTGGAGTCGGTTCCGACTCATAGTGACCCTGCACAGGGTTTCCGAATTATGGTCAGTAAAAGGAGATAAACATTTCAGTAGGGTAAGGAAATGTTCTTGACCAGGTAGCTTGGCTTGTGAAGGTAGAAGATAGGAAAACATCGTAAATTACCTGATTTTTTTAGGATTTTTTTTACTGCTTCGGGTTCAGAGGCCATTTTGTTGTTGTTGTTGTTAAGTGCCATGGAGTCAGTTTTGACTCACAGTAACCCTGTGTAGGGTTTCTAAGGAGTGGTTGGAGAGTTTGAACCTCCAACCCTGTGATTCAGGGCTTTATCCCACAGCTCTATAGCAGGTCTCTTATAGGTGTTTATATTTTAATGATTAAGGAGCTCTGGTAGCATAGTGGTTACGAATCGGTCTGTGAACCTCAAGGTCAGCAGTTCGAAACTACCAGAGGTTCTACTCCCATAAGGATTTACAGCCTTGGAAACCCTGTGCAGTGTCGCTATGAGTCGGAACCGACTCCATGGGACTTAACAACAACAACAATGAAAATGTTAATGCTGATATTATCATTATCACAATGATAATAATGACAGTGATAATATTGATAATGTAATTTCTCATTGGAGTCTTGGTGGGTTAATGTGCTGGACTGCAAAGTTGTTTTGAACCACAAGGTTGGCGGTTCAGTCTCACCAGTTGCTCTTTGGAACAAATAGGAATGAGTCAGAACCAGCTCGACAGCACTTAATAACAACAACAACAATTTCTCTTTATAGAGGTGATACTTTCAGGAAAGAAAAAGTATGTTTGAAAAATATACAAAAGAGATATGTGAGCAAAGGGAAAGGAATGGTGGCTGAGAGAGTCAAGGTTTTATGTTTTGATATACTGGGATCATGTGGAGATTTTCCACTTTGTGTTAATTAAATCAGAAGATGCTTTATTAAAGAAAGGAAAGTCAGTGGTTGGACTAGATCAGGGTGACATTCCAGGGGTAGTGTATAGTCAAGAAGAAATTTGGGTATGGAAATTGCTTGAGTGAATATATTTCAGTTTTGAGTAAAATTTCCAGAAGGGAGTTTACAGTTTGAGGCAAGGAGAAGAAAGATATTCAGGAATACATTGAAGAAGAGTAAGGGCTTAAGGAATCTGTCAAAAGGAATGCAGTTGTCATGTGGACAGGTTCCTAGCCTTACTTTGCTCACCTCTACACTTCAGAGAACACACACACACACTCATCAACTCTAACCACACAGAAGATGTTTTTACACCTTTAGTGAAGTTTTTCAGTTTTAAAGGGAAGTTGGGATGGAGAAATAACAGTTCATGAAAAACCACTTATGTTATTAATTGTGATCAAGTTATTTAACAGTATTAAATCTAAACACTAAAGTTTGAGAATCATCAGAAATCCTGGGATTCTGATGCTTGGAAGAAAGTTAACTCATATTTAAAAAGGAAAATTCTGTGTGACAATCATGTTATGACATTAAAGAATAATGAAAAGTTGGAAAATAGGCAGATATTATTGTATGAAGTTACTTGACTTGGCCCCAGAGACACTCTCAGCTGAGGTTTATGAATTGTATGCATACTGTATTTTATGAATTCATATCCTATACTTTTTATTATATGTAAAAGGCAATAAAACAAAGGGTAAGAACAATGATGTTTAAACATTGGCAGCAATTTGAATGAAAGTAAATTTATGATGGGAATAAAAGATCATTTGCTGAAAGTAAACTACCATTCATGTTACATAACTTCATAATGGATACTTTGCCAATCCGAAAAGTTAAATATTTTAATTAACATGGAAAATGTTATAGAGGTTCATCCTAGATTAAGAACTAATTTTATGGGCTCACTGGCTTCTGATTCTGTGGTTACATTGAACTATGCCTATTAAGAGGATTGTTGTTGTTGTTATGTGCCGTGGAGTCGGTTCCAACTCATAGCCACCCTGTACAGGGCAGGGTTTCCGAGGCTGTAAATCTTTACGGGAGCAGAGAAAGCCTCATCTTTCTCCCGCGGAACAGCTGGTAGTTTTGAACTGCTGACATTGTGGTTTACAGCCCGATTTGTAACCACTACGCTACCAGAGCTCCATGATACCACAATTGTATTTTAAGTGTTTTCCAGTATATGGACCAAAAGACAAAGTTAGTACACAAATAATTACTGTATTTTAGTGGGAAAAGTATGGAATATGTGATGTTATTTGCGAGGACAATGTGTTAAATCAGCATTGCAGGTGACTTTTAGTATATCTAAATAATTTACTATGGAGCTCTGGTGACACAGTGGGATAAGCATTGGACTGCTGACCACAAGGTTGGTGGTTCACACCCACCAGCTGCTTTGTCTCTTCCTGGGAAGATTCACAGCCTCAGAAACCCAGAGCTGTGGTCCTGCTCTGTCTTACAAGGTCACTATGAATCAGAATCAACTGGTGGTGTTGGTTTTTAAAATTATTTAGTATCATTTTCAGCTATATTTCCATTTATCTTAGTCAGATTTAACTGATAGATGGAGAGTCTTGTTGATTTGGTGATGTGTACCTATAAAAACAATAGCACTAAACCATTCTTCCAGTTACCTCTCTATTGGGGTCAAGAACTCATTGCAGTGACCACACAGAACTCAGACACCATACTCACAATTATGGGGTTTATTAGGGAAATGAACAGTTTACATTTCAGGGTCAGAAATGTTCAAGACACAGTTCTTCCAGTCAGGAGACTTTCCTCAGCCATGCCCATAGGCAGCCCTCTCTCTGTCTAAGCAGTGTTACAAAGCATAGACACATACTCCACCATAAGCCTCAGCCTGAAGACACTCAGTTCTAGCTCCATGGACCAGCAAACCTAGCTCTCTCAATTAAGTGGCTGGAGACAGATACCCTACTCTGCAAACAAGCCTCCTGCTCAAAGTCACTCAACTTTATTTGCTGTGTGATCTGGGAAGCCCATTGCTTTGTGTGGTGCTCTGGCTCTTGGTTTGCTGCTGCTGCTCCATGGCCACTCCTCTGGTGCCACACCTTTCTGTCCATGGGTCAAGGAAGTTCAATGTGCAGGTATCTCAGGGTCCAAATGATGTGCTCTATTCCTGGCTCTTCTTAGATAGCAGTGAGATCCTCCCATCTGCTTCAGAGATGATTCATAGTATACCGGAGGAATGGCAAAATTGACCAATCACAATTAACCTTGTTAGCAATACTCACAACTGAATCACATTATCCATCAGCATCTTTCCTTACCATCAGGAAAAAGTCATTTAGTGGAAGGTTACAAGATTATGGCTGGTAGAATCATTAAATAATTCACTGTACCACAGTAATGTTAATGCGTTTAACTTGTTTTTAGACTAAGACTGTAATGCATTTCTGATAATTATGAATGAGTAATATCCCCAGCCATTTTGACTGTCTGAACCTATCATTAAATAAGCTGTTTCCAGTGATGAGGATCTCATTTAAGGATCTTTTGCTAGGATGTTTGAGGTAGAAGATAGAATGTAATTTAGATCAGTAACTTTCTTTTGAGTAAACCACATTTTTTTTTATTTTGTAAACCATATTTTGAATCAAACATAGTTCTTGATTATCATTATTTTTCACACAAAAAAGACATCAAACCCCAGAAATGCTGTATCAGATTTTCCTGTCAAGATTTCAAGATCAGAATTGGAAAAACAAAAATTTAATAAAAACACATCTAAATAGAAAATTACTAAAAGATACCATTGAATTGTTGGTAAATATAAATTTGCTTATAGCTTTACCTAACTTTTCAAGGGTACCTTTATGAAGACTTTATTGTTGCTGTTGTTAGGTGTCATGGAGTCAGTACTGACTCATAGCGACCCTACGTACAACAGAATGAAACGTTGCCTGGTCCTGGTCATTGCTATGTCCATTGCTACTGCCACTGTGTTAATCCATGTCGTTGGGGGCCTTCCTCTTTCTCTCCGACTCTCTACCTTACCAAACATGATATCCTTTTCCAGTGACTGGTCCCTTCTGATAATATGTCTAAAGTATGAGAGATGAAGTTTGGCCATCATGGCTTCCAAGGAGCACTCTGGCTGTATTTCTTCTAACAAAGATCTGTTTGTTTTTTTTTGGCAGTTCTTGGTACTTTTAAATTCTCCTCCAACACCATAACTCAAATGCATCAATTCTTCTACAGTCTCCCTTATTCACTGTCCAACTTTCGCATGCATATGGGTATTAGAAATAACATGGCTTGGGTCAGGTGCACATTAGTCCTCAAACTGACATCTTTGCTCCACACTTTAAAAAGGTCTTGTACAGCAGATTAGCGTAATGCAAAA
>NW_006408601.1:6705857-6709550 GCF_000296735.1 Chrysochloris asiatica | reverse complement strand
TTTTTGTGTCTACATTTTCTTTTTCTTGCCTCCCTATGGGTTACTTGAACATTTTTTGAATTCCATTTTGATTTATGCAGTGTTTTTGAGTATCTCTCTTTGTATAGCTTTTCTAAATGGTTGCTGTAGGTGTTACACTGTATCTGTACCTACATCTGGAGCCTGGTGACTCCATACGATAAAAGCTGGACTGTGAACCACAAGGTCTGAGGTTTGAGTCCACCAGCCGCTTTGCAGGAGCAGGATGAGGCTTTCTGTTCCTGCAAAGATGTACAGCCTTGGAAACCCTATATAGGGTCATTATAAGTTGTATGACACTTAATAACAACAACATATCTACATCTATTTCATTATTACAATCTATGGTGTTGCCTTGTTGTTGTTATTGTTGCTGCTAAATGCTGTTGAATAGGCCATGATTCATAGCAACCTTGAGTATGGCTTCCGAGGAGAGGCTGCTGGGTTTGAATTGCTGTCATTCCTTTTTTTTCTCTCTCTTTTTCTTATAGATAAACTGTTATTTTTCTCTGAATGGTTTCATGGGTTTTTCTTTGTTTTTTTGAGTGTGTGTTTTTTTTCAAGTTTAATGATCATGTGTCTTGGAACAGATATCTTTTGGGTTTATTCTGTTTAGAATTCATTCAGCTTCTTGAATCTGTATTGTTTATGTCTTTGACTGAATTTGGGAAGTTTTCAGCCATTATTCTTGAAGGAGTTGTGGTGTAGCACTGTAGGATAAGCACTGAATGCTAAATAGAAGGTCAGTAACTCAAACCTACCAGCTCTCTTTGGAAACTATATAGGGTCTCTATGAGTCAGAATTAACTCAGTGGCAATTAACAACAACATTCTTAAAGTACTATTTTTTTTTTCTTCACCCTCTTTTTCTTCTTTTTCAGGACTCTGTTACATGAATATTAGATTTTGTGTTATCATCCCAAAGGTTGCTGACATTCTTGGTTATTGTTTTAGTCTGTTTTCTCTCTGTTGTTTAGTTTGGATATTTTATTTTGCTCTTTCCCATCACGGATTCTTTCCTTACTTCCTTCCATTCTGTAACTGAATCAGTGAAATGGAAGATAAGCCAGTATATCCAGCTAACCAATTTCCACATCAAAATTTCTTCTCGACTGCTCTTAGAATATCTTTTATTTTAGTTATTGTATTTTTCAATTAAAAAATTTCCTTTCCTTCTTCTATTTCCTTGCTGAGACTTTTTGAATATTTTTTCATTTATTTTAAACATGTTCACAATTGCTCATTTAAGTTTTTTTTTATGTTGTTGTTGTTATTAGGTGTCATTGAGTCAGTTTCAACTCCTAGCAACCCTGTACAGGGTTTTCAAGGAATGACTTGTGGATTTGAAACACTAACCTTGAGGTTAGCAGTACAGTGCTTATCCTACAGCACCATGTTTGTCACAGAATTCTAAAATCTCAGTGTTGGCATCTATTGATTGTCTTTTTAAATTTAGTTTGAGATCTTCCTGGTATTTGATATGGAGGTAATTTTTGCGTGAAATTTGTATCTTTTTGTATGATGTTATGAGACTCTGATTCTTAGTTAAACCTTTGACACTGCTCCAATAGGGGAAGGGGTGGGCTGCCTTGTTACAGCTAGGAGGTAGAATTTTGGGCTACCCACTTAGTCTCAGTTGACACCCAGTTAGAGGGGCTCATTATTGTGAAACTTCTGACTTTCCATTAGGCTCCTTGAACACCACCCTAGGAGGAAGATGAGGAACACCGCCTAACTACCTGATAAGGGTAGAAGTCCAGGTTCATCACATGTCCTCTATTGACACTGTGCTTGGCGATATGGAGAGGATCTTGTTACTGACAGGTGGGAATAAAGTCCTAGGTCTCTACTTAGTTTTCTTTGACACCTCCTAGGAGGAGAAGCATTGGACACTTCATTATAGCCTTGAGTGAGTAGAAGTCTAGGTTGCTCATATGGGTTGGGGTGAGACACAGTTTTTTCTGTGGTGTGTGTCTAGAGTTACTTTTTACCTTGTTAGGTTGCTCCTTTCTTACTTACTTTTATTTTTAAGAGAGAGCAGGTTTTACTTGGGGCTGTTTTTGTCTGTACCCCTTGGTATATCTGGGGTTCCAGTTTCTGCTTTTCTAAGTCTAAGGTATATGACACGTTCACTCACTCACTGTTACTCTTTAGATTCTGAAGTTTCTACCTAGTTTACTTTCCGTCTACTCTTCCGTCTTTTTATGTTTGTTTTACATGTAATGTCTAGAGTTTTTGTTAAACTTACAAGTAAGAATAGGAAAAAGTGCTTCTACTTCATCTTCCCCAAAGTGGGAGCATTTGTGTTAGAAATTTTAAATGTAAGAATATAGTTGTATATATTCCATTAGCCGTTAGAGGAATGAAATCACCATGTAGCCTTTGGAAATCTCCACTGTACACTCTTGAGAGAATGAGAGTGAGAAAGGAAAATAGCATGTTATTATCCTTATTATGAAAATAAGTTTAATATTGCTGATCCCTGCAAGGGTCTGCAAACCCTCAGATGTCTCAGGATCATACTTTGAAAATAACTTCCCTAAATTGTATTCTGGAGTAGCATTAGGATAAGCACTGGACTGCGGACCACAAAGCCAGCAGTGCAAATTCACCAGCTGCTCCCAGGAAATGCTATACAGGGTCACTATGAATTGGAACTGATTCAACGCCACGTAACAACTGCAACAACAAATTGTATTCTATTCTAAACTTGACAGTAGCAACTTTAAAGCAGTTTGACTTTAATGCCTCTTCAAGTCAGGCACTAATCTAAGGAATGGATGTCACTGTGTACAAGATAGGCAAAATCTCTGCCCTCATGAGCTTCAAGTTCCCCAGTCATATGACCTGACACCGAATGAAATCATACGTTTTCTAATTGCCTAAACTGAATCCTTACTTTCATATCTCAGAAATTTTCAAGTTGTGTATGTGTGTATGTATCTGTGTGTTTCTGTTTATTTACAGCAGAAGAGACAGTTGCAGTTATTGACAGAAATTTAGGCTACTGGGCTGATTGTGGTGTCCAAAGGCAGTGTAATGATAGAGGTGGAAAAAAACACTTTGTTGAAGTTCGTATAACAGGACTTTAGGTTATCTCTCTTGCCCCCTTCCTTCCTTATTCTCTCTTTCCCTCCCTTATTCCTTTTTATAAACATCGCTATTTTAGGCATTAGTGAGCTGAAATGGACTGGTATTGGCCATTTTTAATCTGACAACCACATGGTTTAGTATGCCAGTAATGACAAATTGAAGAGGAATGGTGTTGCATTCATCATGAAAAAAGAACATATCCAAATCAGTCATGAGGTACAATGCTGTCTGTGATAGGATAATATCCATGTGCCTTCAGGGAAGCCCAGCTAATACCACTATTATTCAAATTTACGCACCAACCACTAAAGCCAGCGAGGATGAAATAGAAGAATTATACTAACTTCTTCAATCTGAAATTGATCAAACGTGCAATCAAGATGTATTGATCATTACTGGTGATTAGAATGCAAGGTTGGGAGCAAAGAGGAAGAATCAGTAGTTGGAAAATATGGCCTTGGTGATAGAAATGATGCTGGAGAACGCATGATAGAATTCTGCAAAACCAATGATTTGTTCATTTCAAATACCTTTAGACAGCATAAGAGACGACTATACACATAGACCTCACCAGATGGAATA
>NW_006408601.1:6674147-6696437 GCF_000296735.1 Chrysochloris asiatica | reverse complement strand
TTTCTTTACATTGAGATGCAATCCATACCGAAGGCTGTGGTCTTTGATCTTCATCAGTGTTTTAAGTCCTCTTCACTTTCAGTAAGCAAGGTTGTATCATCTGCATATTACGGGTTGTTAATGAGTCCTCCTCTAATCCTGATGTCATATTTTTCTTCATATGATCCAGTTTCTCAGGTTATTTGCTCCAATTAAAGCTTTACTGAATATTAAAATATGTACATCATATTTCCATTTTTAAAGGCGATTTGACGTTCTGCTGGGTGAAATAAATATTTTTGTATAGTTAGGACTTTCTATGTAATAGTGATGAGAATATATTTTATTGAAGAAAAACTCTAAGATGCTTAAATTACCCATAATACCTGAAGAGGGAGGGGAGAGAATAATTATAGTTATCTTTGTGGATGATCAGCTAATTAGGGGTATTTAGATTCAATAAGTGCACACATTGAAATATTTAATGAGTTTCATAGCATTGTCAACATTTTAATGTATAAGTAAATTTTTTTCTTTTTTAGATTGTTGAATTTTTTAATGTTCTGAGACTACAGATTCTATTTGTTGGTTTGTTAGAGTGTATGTTATTTGTTTATTTATTTATTTTTGCTTCTGAATTTTGCAAATTGTCCTGATGGCTAGCATGTGATTCAGATTGAGGTGTTTTCCATTTTTAGATATTTCTATGTAAAACATTTAGAGAAGTAATCCTGAACATCTTTCAAGCAGTCAATGACCTTATCTTTCTCCAAAATCAAATGACATTCAATACTGATACTATGGAGAGAGGAATCAAAATAGATACCTAATTATAATTACTTTCCCCCCGTCATTATATCACTACATGCAGAACAACTGAATTTTAAGAGATCACACACTGCTGAATTTTGGCAGGTACAAAGGGTTTTTTTTTTCTTTGCTCTCCTCTCCCTTTCTGTTTTCATCACATGTAGGATTTATTGGAACAGTTCAGACTGACCTCTTCTTGAAAGACTGAGTTTGAATTCTAATAGTTTATAGGAAATAGCAGAAGAGCAAAGAGAAGTTCGTATGTTTATAATTGCTTTATATTTTTAGAAATCCTTAACTTTTATGGTACAATACAATCTTTAAGAGAATAAGGATAGCTTTAGGTAATTTGGGGAAAATGAGTATTAGGGTTTAGACCAAATTCTCTCTATCTAATCAGTTAACTGAGGTACTGATTTTTCAATAAAACCAAATGTGAACAATGGGAAAGCAGAGGCTATGTCTTCCTAGCTATCTTGACCTAGTGCTGTGTACCTAGTATTGTGCCTAACACATAGATATTCAAAAGTTGTTGAAAAAGCAAAGGATAATAGGATGAGAGGAAATAAAACCCACCAGCCACTTCTCAGAAACTCTGTACAGGGTTGCTGTGAGTCGGAACCAGTTTGATGCCCCTTAACAACAACAACAACAACAACAGCAACAGTTCACTGTGGTTCTTTTCTTTCAAAAAAAAAAAATATTTTTAATAGTACATATTGGGAAAGAATGAGATTAGAGTTGCATACATTTCAAGGAAAGCACAGATGTCTGTCAAATGTATCATGATGACGATATTTACTGTTTCTTCTTTTGAAAGACTAATTGAGCTTTTCTGTGACCAATATTCTTTTTGAATGGGTTGAATACTACCACCAAGTAAGGCCGCTTTACTTCCTAAATTGTCCTGTTGATTATCCTAAGACACTTCAAATACTCTAACATATAGGTGATATTTAAGAGTCAAAGACATTCATTAGTTAGTCTATTGATAGAAAGTGGCTTCTTCTTATTTACCTTTTAGATAATGTCTTAGATGAAATGGTGTTAGAATTTATTGGAGGAAAACTCATTAACAACCTGCAATATGCAGATGATAACAACCTGGCTTGCTGAAAGTGAAGAGGACTTAAAATACTTACTGATGAAGATCAAAGTGCACAGCCTTTGGTGTGGATAGCAGCTCAATGTAAAGAAAACAAAAATCCTCACCACTGGACCAATAAACAACATTCTTACCAATGGAGAAAAGATTGAGGTTGTCAAGGACTTCATTCTTCTTGGGTCAACTATCAACACTCATGGGAGCAGCAGTAAAGAAATCAAATGACGTATTGTATTAGGCAAATCTTCTGCACAAGATCTTTTAAAAGTGTTGAAGAGGAAAGATGTCAGCTTAAAGACTAAGGTGCACCTGACCCAAGCCATGGTATTTTCAATTACCTCATATGCAAGCGAAAGTTGGACAGTGAATAAGGAAGACTGTAGAAGAATTGATGCTTTTGAGTTATGGTATTGGAGGAGAATGTTGGACTGCCAAAAGAACCAACAGATTTGTGTTGGAAGAAGTGCAGCCAGAGTGCTCCTTGGAGGCCAGGATGGCCAAACTTTGTATTTCATATGGACGTATTGTTAGGAGGGACCAGTTACTGGATAAGGATATCATGTTTGGTAAGTTGGAGGGTCAGAGAAAAAGAGAAAGACCCCCAGCGAGATGGATTGGCAAAGTGGCAGCATCAGTGGGCTCAAGCATGGCAACAATTGTGAGGTTGGCCCAGTACTGGGCAGTGTTTTGTTGTCTTGTACATAGGGTTGCTATGAGTCAGTAACGGCTTGATAGCACCGAACAACAACAACATAAAAGGACCTGAATGCCTAAATGATAATAAAATTCAGCAATGAAACTCATCTATCCTGTCTTTATGAGTTTGCTGCCATTTTATTTACTATTAATTTTTATCCTGGCTCTATTTGAAATCAAGGACATCAGTGTTAGATGGTCCTGATAGCAGTTCCTCTTTAAAGATATGGTCTCCATTGGGAGATGTGGATGCCAGGTTATCGCTATTTACATACTTCTATTTTGAAGCACTGTGGATTCAAGTGTCCTCCTTTCACAGGTAGTTTACTAGAAGGAAAATTAAAGTGAAAGAAAATATTATTTAAGATAAGTTGCTGGGTTTAAAATACAGATGTTCAATCCTTTTGTTGGTACTGTTGTTTAATAATTATTTTTATTGTTAAATGTAATAATTATCATTATGTAAAAAGGATCCTCATTTTTATGTAGTGTTACTTCTCAAATACTTTCATACTTATTAGAGATTTTATTCCCTTCAAGATAGATGTGTATTCATTGTCTTTTTTTTTTTTTAATTCAACTATGTTAGAGTCCTGTGATATTTAACAAATCAACCTAACTTGTGAGTGTCATCCCAGAGGCAAGTGGCAATTGTTTATGGCATGGAGGATCTCATTTTGACATTTTGGTCTCCATTTATATTATTCCTTCATTTAGGAATATTATATTAAACTTTCATTGAAAACAATCTTCTGATATGCTGATAGACCTGAACCTAATTTTTCTGTAACTTGTAGGATTGAGAAATAAAAAAGGCCTTTGAAAAAAACTCATAAATAAACCGTTTTTCTCATTTAGAAAGATTATTTTATTTATGGTGCTGGTGGTGTTCCATTGAGTTGGTTCCTAGGCTGTAAATCTTCATGGGAGCAGAAAGCCTCATCTTTCTCTTGCTGAACAGCTGGTAGATTCAAACTGCTGACCTTTCAGTTAGCAGCCCAGCCCAACGGGAAGCCTTTATGCTACCAGGGCTCCTTGCTTTTATTGATAGAAGGCTCTAACTATTGTTGGGTGCAATAAATGTTTGACTCACCTTATTCATTTGACCAGACTAACATACTCTGAAGTGTAAGTAGTTTTTTTTTTTTTTTTTAAAAAGCAAAAATAAACTTGAATGTCCAACTACTCATTCTACATTAACCCCTAGATTGCACGCACTTTGTTGTTTTTAATTTTTTTTTGAAGGGGTAGATGTGAGGCTGTTCTTTATAAGTTACACGAATCTCATTTTTGGTCTGGAGAATTTGCCTCTCACATTTAAATCTTTTACTATGAACTTTATTTTCAATATAAATCAGCTATGTTGTTGTTAAGTGCCATCGAGTTGATTCTGACCCATAGCTGCCCTTTGTAGGGTTTCCAAGGAGCCATTGGTGAGCTTGGACCACTGACCTTGCAGTTCAAACTGACTTTGCAGTCTGACACATTAGCCCACAGTGCCATACCAGGACTCCATAAATCATCTATACAATGGGTATTTTATGATTTGATTTTAGTTTATTGGAATGTTTGATTTATTGAGACTTTAAAAAATAGCCCCTACCCTCTGTGTTTTACTTTATAATTTATCAAAAACTACTAATTCAGTGGGGGCCATGCATCTTAAAATTTAGAGTATTGGAGAAAATTTTAGGTGAAACTGCAGTGTTTTTTCTATATTCAAGTGTCAATGAAATATGCAAAATTGGAAAAAAGGGTATATGTTATAGATATGTAAGATATGTACACTACAAATTTAGGTAATATTTAGTGTAGAATATTTGTAGTTAGTTCTGATGTGGTACTGTAGGATAAGGTGACCACAAAGTTGGTGGTTCAAATCCACTAACTGCTCCTTGTATATCCTATTCGGGGTTGTTATGAGTCAGAACCAACTAGACAGCATGCAACAACATTTTTAGAGAATCCTTTGAATTATTAGCCTAAGAAATTCATAAACATATTTTATTGGGTTAATTTTGTATTTGAATAGATTTTTTTTTTGTCTTATTTTAAGTTTAACCCACATTTATAAATACTTTAGCATATATTACAAATGAGTCTGTGGTGCTTTGTGTTAATGCTCTGGACTGCATTCAGTTTGAACTGTAAGGTCGACAGTTCAAGTTCACCAGTTGTTCCTTGGAAACCCTATACAGGGTTGCTATGGGTTGGAACTGACTGGACAGCACTTAACAAAAACAATACTACAAATAGGGGAGTTATGTGCCTTAAATCTATATTTAAAGTAGCTTACTTGTGGATGGCACATAGTTGAGTCTATGAATTTGTCTAGTATGAGAATCTTTGCCTTTTATCTGGAGTGGTTAGACCTTTTACATTTAATGTAATTATCTATGTGGTTAGGCTTAATTTGCCATCTTGCAATTTTTCTTATTTGTTTAACATATAGAATATTTTGTAAATGATTAACTTTTGTCTTCACTGCTGTTTGTTTGCTGTTTCTCATGGTTTTTCTAGGGTTTATAAAATATATCCAAGTTACTATTTTAAAAATAATTTAAAAATTATCTACCTTTAAATAGGAATCCTGGTGTGGCACTGAGGGTTAATGGGCTAGATAGCAAAGTTGGTTTGAACCACAAGGATGGTGGTTCAAGCTCACTAGTTGCTTCTTGGAAACCTCATACAGGGTCGCTATGGGTCAGAATTGACTTGACAGTGCTTAACCACAGCAACCTTTAAATAATATTATTCCATTTTATAATGGAGTAAGAATCATATATATGAACAGTATGGTTCCATTTATTTTCTCCAGTTCTAAGTGTTATTGTTGTCCTATGGTTTACTTCTACATATGTCAAATATACAGTACACTCTTCTAATTTTCTCTAGGTAATCATCTTTCTCTTTAAGCCAGATTTATTGAGTTATAAGTCACATACAATAAATTTGACCCAATACAATTTTAGGCATACTTTTTAATGAGTTTTTACACACCTATACCTCACGTAGACACCTTAACACTCAATATATAGAGCATCTTTGTCACTCCAGAAAGTTCTTCCATTTCCTCCTGTAGTCATTGTGCCAACTCACCCCTGAATCCCTTACAACTACTATCAGATTTCTCTCCCTATAAATTTCTCTTCCAGAATGCCACAGAATTGGAATCAATACAGAGCCTTGTTATGTTTGCCTTGTTTCACTTAGCATAATGCTTTTGAAATTTATCCATGTTATTGCAGGCAACAATAAATTTTTCCTTTCTTTTTCTAAATAGTATCCCATTTTATGACCATGCCACAGTTTATTTTCCCATCACTATTTGATTGTTTGGATTGTTTTCAGTTTTCAATGATTATGTGTAAAGCTGCCTTATACATTTGTGTATAGGTCTCTGTATGGGCATATTTTCATTTCTTGTTGATAAATGCCTAGGAGTAGGATTACTATTATAAACTGTGTTTTTCTTTTAAGAAGCTGTCAATCAGTTTTCCAAGATTGTTTTGCATTTTTTTCTAGCTTGGTATTTTTTTGAGCTTGGTGTTACCATTTTGTTTTAGATATTCTAAAAGACATAATGGAGTCCTGGTATGGTGTTGGAGGATAAGCACTGGACTGGTAACCACATAGTTGGTGGTTCAAACCCATCAGTTGCCCCTTGGAAGCCCTATGCAAGGTTGCTATGAGTCAGAATAGACATAATAGTATCTGATGGAAATTGAAATTTGCATTACCCCAATGGATAATGCTGTTGTCATTTATATGTGGTTAATGTAATTTGTATCTCTTTGGAGCAATATCATTTCAAATTTTTTTCCTAATTTTTATTAATGCGTTGAAAGATTCATTTATGTATTCTGAATATAAATCAAATCCTTTTTTTTTAAATGTACACATACCACGTTGAAAATATATATTCATTTAAATGTCCAAAGGGCACATTTTGCAAGCCAGCTTCCTGCCCACATGCACACTTCCTTTCTCAGTTCATGTGCCTAGAGTCCTCTTTTGCTCTGCTTTTTTATGCCATCGCCTCTGCCACCATCTCTGTT
The DNA here is from genome assembly GCF_000296735.1 of Chrysochloris asiatica. NCBI lineage: Eukaryota > Metazoa > Chordata > Mammalia > Afrosoricida > Chrysochloridae > Chrysochloris > Chrysochloris asiatica. The sequence continues at coordinate 6,689,789 of NW_006408601.1, read as the reverse complement.
GTCATTGCTTTTTTGGTTAGGATTCCTTGCTCCTCTCATGGTCTTTCCCTCTTGATGGTCCTAGAGTCTTCTATTCCTGAAATGACAGATTAATTGCTCCCCCCTTTTAGTTAAACCTCTTCTAAATTTATCGTTGTAACACTCTCCATTAGACCTCATAACAATGAATCACAATTGAATAATAAAATCTTATCCTTCTCCTCATCAGACCCATCTGGACAAGAGGAAAGCTATTCAGTAGGGTTTCTGTCTTACTCCCCTCGTTCTGACACAAAGCACCCCCATGAAAGCTCGTAAGCTAGCCACTTAGTGCCTTTATAACCTCCCAAGTTTGATAGCTGAAGTCTAAGGTGCCTGCCCCTATCAACTTAATGTACTAAGGAGGCATGCTTGATCCTTGATATGAAGAATCCTTTTGTCTTCAATTGGAATTTTTGGCAGCTTCATCCATGGCAAAGGTCTACTTGATTAGGTTGTAGCAATTTATACTTGCTCCTGTGTCATACTTCTTTGTCTTCATCAGTTAGAATTCTGGTCACCGAGCCATCCAAGCGAAATCAAATGGGTACGATCTGCAAGCTTGGGAATTCTCACTGCTTCACTCTTAATTCTAGCCCCCAGTGGCTAGGTCAGTGTCTTGGGCTCAGGAGTTCACACATACACAGAACTTACCCCCTGAAAATTGAGAGTCAGCTGTCAACATGATGCCTATTACTCCTGACTACTTTAGAATGACTATTTTACCATGGCTTACAAACAAGGACATTCTCCTACAGAATCACAAAACAACCATCAAAGTTAGGGAATTAGTTTTGGTATATTAATGCTATCTAGTTTTTAGATTCTATTCCAATTTTTGCCATTGTCCCAATAATGTCTTTTTAAAAAATGTTTTGTTGTGAATTATGTGATAGTTTACATGGGAGAACATTAGTTGTACATTCATCCTATCGTATATCGTATCATTGCCATGGTTACAATCCCCTCCATGCATCATCAGCCAACAAAAGGGTATACCCTGCAAGTCTCCCCCGACTCTCTCCAGTTGTCAGCACACAGCCCCTCTCCCTCTCTGGGTCTAAAGTCCCCAGCCACTCCATCTCTCCACATCATTGTCTTTGCCTCCATCTCTGGCATCACTGTTTCTCTGGGTCGGGTCCCGCTGTCCGCTCTTCTCTCTTGATGGTCCCAGGGACCTCCGCTCCTAGACTACAAAGTTAATCACTCCCCTCCTTGCTATAAAAAAATCTTCCTTTACATTTCCAACCCTCACAAGCAGTCCTGATAACAATTATATTCACTATTGTATCACAAGTGACCCATCCGCATTTCATTTCGCAGGTGTATAACTTTTAAAACTTTTTTTTTATTGCTGTAAAATTTACCTAACATAAACTTCATGATTGTAACCATTTAAAACTGTATTATTTAGGACTCCTGGTGTGACACTGTAGGATGAGCACGGAACTGCTAACCACAAGGTTGGTGGTTGAAACCCACTAGCTGCTCCTTGGAAACCCTGTACAGGGTCATGGCAAGTCGGAACCAACTTGACAACACTTAACAACAAGTGTATTCACTATGTTGTGAATCCATGGCTCCTATCTAGTTCCAGAACCTTTTTCATACCAACTGTAAACCACGTGATTTTAAGCAGTCATTCCCTTTTTCCAACTTCTTCAGGTTTCTTACAACCATTAATGTGCCTTCTGTCTTTATACACTTACCTATTCTGGGTGTTTCATATTAATGGATTCATCCATTGTTGTTGTTGTTATGTGCCATCGAGTCGGTTCCGACCCATAGCGACCCTGTATAGGGTTTATCCATTAGATGGTCTTTTATGTAACAGTGCTTGCACAGTTTTACATTCCTACCAACAACATATGAGGCTTCCAACTTATCCATATCCTTGTCAACACTTATTTTTCATTTTTTAAAGAAAAATGAAAGCCATAGATGTTAGGAGTCCTGGTGTGGCGCTGTGGGTTAAGGTGCTGGACTGCAAGGTCGGTTTGAATTGCAAGGTAGGCAGTTCAAGTTCACCAGCTGGGCCTTGGAACTAACTGACCAGTACTGAACAGCAGCAACAACAACCATGGATGTTAAGTGACATCATTGTAGTTTTGACTTAAATTCCCCCAATGGCTAATGATGTCGAGTAGCATTTCATGTGTTTATTAGCTATTTGTATTTATTTTTTGGCAGATGTCTATTCAGATCTTTTGCCTATTGTTAAATTGGATTGCTTGCCTTTTTATTGTTGAGCTGTGGGATAATTAATGTTGTGTGTCAATTTGGCTATGCCATGGTTTAGCAGTTAAGATGTAGTTAGCACATCCATGATGAAATGAAATATATTACAGTCAACTCCATGAGATGATCTGTGTGATCAACCCTGATTTTGATGTAACTTGCCAATGTTACATTGTAAATCCTTACTCCTCTGTTGTTAATGAGGTCAGATGCAATTTACAGGATTAGGTTATATACTGAGCCAATCTCTTTTGAAATATAAAGGGAGAGAGAAGTGAGCAGAGAAGAAGGGACCTATCACCATCAAGAAAGAACCAGGAGGGGACTGTGTCCTTAGGAACTAGCGTTCCCTTCACTATGAAGCTCCTTGATCCACAGAAAGATGATGCCAGGACACATGGGAATCTCCAAGGTGTGCTGGGCTTACAGATGCTGAAAGAGACAAGGATCTTTCCCCAGAATCGACAAAGAGACAAAGTCTTCCCATAGAGTCAGCACTCTGAATTTGGATTTCTAGCCTCTTAAAATTTAAGAGAATACATTTCTTTTTGTTGAAGGTATCCTCTTGTGGTGTTTCTGTTATAGCAGCACTAGGAAGCCCCGGTATGGCATTGTTGGATAAAACCCTGGACTGCAAGTTGATTTGAACGGCAGGGTCAGTGGTTCAAATCCACCAGCCGCTCCCTAGAAACCCTATACAGGGACACTATGAGCTGGAACAGACTTAGTGGCACTTAACAACAACAACAAGATAAGTATGACAAAGTTTAAGAGTTCTTTATGTATTTTGGGTAAAAGACCCATATCAGATATATGATTTTCAAACATTTTTATCCCATTCTTTTTACTTTTTTGATAGTGTTCTATAAACAATTTATTTTTTATTTTTTTATTGATGAAGTTCAATTAATTTTTGTGTGTGTGTGTGCTTTTGTTTTCATATGTAAAAAATCAGTGTTAAATCCAAGGTAATGAAGATTTAACTCTTTGTTGTCTTCTATGGTCATTTCCTTTAACCCAAGCACAGGTCTGTACTTAGCCAAAGACTTAAGTAGGACCCCACCCCCAACCATCTCTGAAGTGTTCTCCCTCTACAGCTTCTCTCCCTTTGCTACTTGTCCTGTTATTTTAGCCTTCTTCTTCCTGATCGCCAGTCTTTTTTCCCTTAATCAGAAAGACTTTCGGGTCTTGTTTGGGAATTCTCTCTCTACCCCGTAGCTTGAAAGCTCAAGGATCAAATATAGACTAATTTCATGTGGTTTTCCTCTTTAGTGGATCACAGTCCTGTGCTGTCTGCTCTTTGATTTCTGAAAAGCATACTTTCATATATTTTGTCTAGTTTTCTAATTGCTTAAGGCGGGAAGGTAAATCTAGTTCTTGGTATTTCCTTATTGTCAGAGTCAGAAGGTTGGAATCATTGCAAATCTCAACTTTCACTAATGCTAAATGAAAAGGAGGGTATCTTAACTGTTGTGTAGTGCCTGAATGAATTAGATATGCTTTTCCACAATATAATTATCTTAGAAGTTGTGTGTCCTTGATGTTTATCAGCTATTAATGAACATATTTTTGTGTGTGTGACATTTTCAGGTAAATACTTCCTTGCTTTGTTTTGCTATTAAGTGTCGTCAGGTTGATTCCAACCCATAGCGACCCTGTATAGGTTTTCCAAGGAGCAGCAGGTGAGCTTGAAATGCTGACCTTGTGATTCAAACCGACGTTGCAGTCTAGTGCATTAGCCCACATCGCCACACCAGGACTCCAAATACTACTTTATTGTTGTTATTAAGTGCTTATTGAGTTGATTCCAACACATATCAACCCACTAGGGTTTCTGAGGCTTATTGTAGCTCTGTAGGTTAATGTGCCAGACTGCAAAACCATTTGAACTGCAAGGTCGGCAGTTCAAGCTCACCAGCTGCTCCTTGGAAACCCTATATAGGGTCACTATGGGTTGGAATTGACTCGATGGCACTTAACAACAACAACAAACCTTAGCAAGAGCAGAAAGCTTCATCTTTCCCCCACAGAGCAGCTGGTGGGTTTGAACTGTCAACCTTGTAGTTTCCAATCCAGTGCCTATCGTATGGCGCCACTGCGCTCCTATGAACCATTATTATTAGCACCTTAATAATAATTACTATTTTTATTATTGTGTGCAGAGACATAGGGAAGATCAGAACATGAAATTTCAAGCTATAAAAATATTTATTCAATTTAATGTCAAGTTATGCCTGGATGTATTAATTCTGAGTATACTACAGTGGAGTTTTGGTGTGGCGCTATAAGATAGGCACTGGACTGCGAGGTTGATTTGAACCACAAGGTCAGTGGTTCAGACTCACAAGCTGCTCCTTGGAAACTATACAGGATCACTATGAGTCAGAACCAACTTGGCAGCACTTAACAACAAGAAGTGTGAGCTAGAAATACAGAGCTGAATAAAGAGTTTTGGTACTGTGAAACTTGTCAATTAGCTAGCAAACTTGTTCCATTTCAATCTGCAATGTAACCATTGGGAACTCTATATTGAGACTGTGAGGAAATTAAGCTGAGATTTTTACTGACTTAGAAGTAAAAGAGTCTTAAATCATTGCCATTCAAATTTTAAATAGAAACTCATAGAGTTTTGATATTGTTAAACCCTAAAAGTGATAGAGTTAAACTTTGAAAAAAATTGTTGTATGCAGTAAATATATTCCTAAAAAGTTGCATGTTCCTTTAATTTTAGTTAATTAAAGTTGGTTAGTTAGATTCATTTCCAAGGCACTCTGGTGGCATAGTGGGTTACGTGTTGGTCTGCTAAGCACAAGGTTAGCAGTTGTCCACAGTAGAAAGACGAGGCTTTCTATTCCTGTAGAGATTTGCAGCCCCACAAGCCCAATACAGGGCCATTATAAGTTAGAACTGACTCAACAGCAAACAGATTAATTTCCAGGAGTAAAAATGTATTTTTAAGGTGAAGAGATCTTTGATAATTTACATTGTGTGGTATGTTGTCATTCCTCAATTAATGACTTGACATTAAAAAAATGTTTTATTAAAGTATATATAGAGAAATGATTGTTTTTTGGAAAGAAAAAAATACCAATTTTTTTCAGGTGGAATTCATAGGTTAATTATTGGTAATACGAATATTAGCTATCATGTACCAATGACCTAATGTGGTGCTGCAGAATAATGTGCTGGACCGCAAGGTTGGTTTGAATCGCAAGGTCAGCGGTTCAAACTCACCATCTGCTCCGTAGAAACCCTACACAGGGTTGTTATGAGTTGGAACTGACTCGATGGCACTTAACAACAACAATGATGCTGAAAACCAAAGCCTTTCTAATTGATCAATCTTCAAAATAAAATCCATTTATTGAATAAACTTGTGAATTCTCATGGTGCAGAGCATTGGGGCTGTTTAAGAAATAATTTTTTTTCCAGGTTAGGTTAGGGTTTAATAATGTTTCTGTTTTAGCTCATCCAAATTTAAATGGAGTTACATAATTGATTCTGAAGTCATCTTGATTTGCTGCTTCATTAATAACTAAAAAAATCCCAAACCAAACCCGCTGTCCTCGAGTCCCTTACGAATCACAGTGACCCTATATAGCAGACAGCCTCATTGTTCTCCCGGGGAAGCACTGATGGATTTGAACCACTGACCTGGTGGTTAGCTGTCCAGTGCTAACCCTACAACACCATCAGATCTTCCTATTAACCACGGATATTAAAATTCTTACTCATGCTGTGGATTAAAATGTTCACGATATCTTGCTAAATTCTGCAGGACAGGATTGTTCTAGAAGTTTTTGTGAACCAACAGTTAAATTAAGAGTTCAAAGAATTGTTGTAGAAGTTTGCTTGTGAAGTCATAATTTATACCATTATGTTTATAAGTAACAAAATTACCATAGCACTATAGCCAGCAGCTGAATTAGGAAATGGTAGGTTCTAGTTTGTGAAGTTATTGTGTATGAATGGAGAGAGATGCTATTTCAATGATATGTTTTTATTACTAGCTTCTGTTTTTATTAAGGATAATGCAAACCTTGTGTTGGGGCCTGTGAACAAAACGGATGTGACCTTTGATGTGACCCACCTGTTGTGCTTTCACAATCGATAATAGTCCCCTCATGTGAGGGTGATCTGGAGAATAACAATGTGCCAGCAGGATGGAAAAGAACGTTTACAGATTTCAGTTGCAGGATTTGAATTATAGTTGGATCAGGTCCTAGACTAAAGTAATAAAAACAGTTTATCTAACCAAATATTTTGAGGAAAGAAGATATTAACAGATGCCTGACTCACACTGCCTATTTCAGGAGGAATTGTTGCTCAGCTATATCAGGCTCCTGATAAAATAAATTACTTCCTAAATATTGTTTTTTATTTATTTATATTTTTAAAATACAAATTTTAGAGGATAGCACAGGACTGCTAACCAAAAGGTTGGTGGTTCAGACCCACAAGAGGCTCCTTGGAAACTCTATACAGACAGGTACACTATAAGTTGGAACTGACTCGATGGCAGTTAACAACAAACTTCAGAACTAGACGAGTGTGCTAATAGCCTGACGTTGTTGCATTGATGGAAAATTAAGATGATTTTTTAACATTTAAAACTAGTTTTTTGAAGCCTCAATTGCACTTCAAAAGAGAAAGAAGAAATTAGCAGTTTGCTTATTTGATTGTTGTGGCAAGGACATAAATAATAGCTTTTCTTTCTAGCCAATTCCTGGCCTGGATTTACTGGGATATTAGTCTTCCAGCTAAAGAGTTGTATTAGCTTTGCAGATAGATTAACAGGCACCATTGTTGGGCATTTTCTCCAGCTTGCAAAATATTTTTAGAATATTCATTTTAGGAAGGTCCTGTTGTTGTGTTGATTCTGATTCAGCAATCCTAATGAGATATATTTAGTGAATGAATAGGAGCATCTTAAAACTAAGGGACAACTGTTCTGCAATATACAGACTTAATTCCATTATTATAGACATCATTGTTTTATAAAAACATTGACATATCTGATTTTGTGGCTTGGGTTAAAGATAGCTCCTGACTTGTCAATACTCAGTTTAAAGCTACTACAGAAATCCCTTCCTCTTTGGCAGCTGTGTGGCCATTTGTGTCATGGGTAGAGTTTATTGGTAAGCGCTCCACTGACAGGGCCTTTATATAAAGAAGAAAAGAGGGTGGTGTCAGAGCTTTAGTTTCAAAGTCTGGCCAGCGGTGGATGAAGCCTTTCTAGTGTCTCATGCTTAGCTCCTGGACCTAGTGCTGCAAACATCAGTGGAGCCCTCCTTCTTGGGGTAGTAGGGGTACAAGGGTCAGGAGGATACTTTGTTCCTTGGATCCCTGGATTGAACTCAGTGGATATTTTCTTATAGAAGCTAGAACGTATAATCTGTGCTCAACTATTCCTATGAGCTGACTGACATAGGATTCTAATTACTGTAGGTATCCATGTTTCTGTGGGACAGTGTATTCCAAGTTCTAAGAAATGTTATAAATAAACTTTGGGAACTAAACTCATTTGTAGTTGGAGACATCCTGTATTTCCAAAGATTATGTTGTTGTTGTTATGTGCTGTTGAGTCATTTCCGATTCATAGCAACCCTTTGTAGGGTTTCTGAGGAGTGGCTGATGGGTTTGAACCATTGACCTTGAAGTTAGCAGTCCAGTAATTATCCTACAGAACCATATCAGGACTCCAAAAATTATAGACCTGCATTATTCTAGAGTTGAAAGGGACCTTGGAATTAATTTATTTTAAACTAATTTTATTGATGAGAAGGCAACGTTTTAGAAGAAACCCAAGTCCTAGTGTGGCACTGTCGGGTAATGCACTGGACTGCAAAGTCAATTTGAACTGTAAGGTTGGTGGTTCACACTCACTAGCCACTCCTTGGAAACCCTATATTGGGTTCCTATGGGTTGGAACCAACTCAATGGCACTTAACAACAAAACAAAGTCTTGTTTGGATGGACAAAATATCCTGTGGGATTTTTTTAAAAAAATCACCTTTAACTAGAGGTTTATTCTTTTTTTTTTTTTTTTTTCACGTTCTAAGTCTTTTGGTTTAAAAATGTTTCATAATTCTATTATGCACCTGCCTAAGAATGTTTGAACCAAAAGGTTGGTGGTTCAAGCTCACCAGTTGCTCCTTGGACCCTATACAGGGGCACTATGAATTGAAACTGACTTGAGGGCACTTAACAACAACAAGAGTGAATAAGAATTTCCCAGGTTACTTGTATGAGGACTTCTGCATCACTGACCAATATTATATAATCTGTAGATTGATACATGAATATAACTTTGGATTGATCTCTTTCACTGTGTTGTTTTATTAATTGTACTTAATAGAGAGTTGAAAATGTGTAATGGCAGACAATTTATTACTTTAAATGGCCAGTTGATCCTGAAATGATGCATTAAAATTCCCAGTATATACATGAGCCTCTATGTGCTTTTGACTCATAATTTGGCATTATGTTTTAGTGGAAAAAACATGAACACGTGCTCAACAAATGTAGTTGTTATTAACTTTAAAAAATGGATTGTAATTTACAGTTATCTTTGTTTGGAACTATATATTTTAAATTTTGTGTGATTTCCCTCAGTATATGAACAAAGCTGTGTCTAAAAAGAATATGGTTATTTTAAGAAAATGACACTTAGTCAATTTGTCTCCAAATCATAACAATATCTGTGTATGGTGACTTTTCTTTTAGTACTTAGGAATTTCTTATTACATTTCTCTTTGACTCAAATATGCACCCTAATAAGACATAATAAAATGTTGAAGATGTTATTCTTATACTGCAGACAAAATTTAGTGTTTCAGAGGTTGTATGTCACTATCTTGAATACTTACTGTTTATCTTAAGATAAAAATGTAACAATCATTTTCTGATGCTGGAAAGAGTGACAAAGAGTTAGTAGGTGCCTCTTAAGCACGTCTTTTAGCTTTGACTTCTGCGGAATTGAAATTTAAGAATATGATCTTGTTGGATCTCAAGATGAAAGAGTTTTTTCCTCTGTATGCTAGTCCTTTCATTGAGCTTTCTATTAATCCCCCTTTTTAGTCACCTACTATTTTAGCCATTTTCACTAAATTATGCAAAAATAATAAAGGTATATCCATTTAATTTTAAGTATTATGTTTCCATTGTTATGACATGATATATAGTTTTGATCTATGTTCAAGTTTTAATGATTTTTTTTTTGCCAAATAAATATAATCAGTATGATAAGTATTATGTTTTAAACAGATACCCATCTGTAGTTTTACATCTAAGAATTTTTTTTTTGATGATGATATAGGGTTTCAATATTGAATGAAAATTTAATTCAGTGATTTTATCTTTTTGAAAAGATTTCTATCAGAAATTCATATATACTTGTATTATGCTGAACATGAAGAATGATTGTCTTCTCTTTCTCTTGTATCCTTACTGCAGCAATCACCAAAAATTCAAAACTTTAATTTAAACTGAAATGTTCCTCCATAGAATAACATAATATCTCACCTGTGAAGGGTGATTACACTTTCTGAATTTGTTTTAATGTCTTTGAAACTCATAACTCATAGCTTTGTGAGTCCAATGCTTAAAAACATTGGTGTAGCATGTTTCCAAAGATATTTAGGATATTTTGAACCCTGCTGATGTATCATTGAGACCAAACTGAATCTCTGAAATTATATCAAGACAGCATTAAAGTGGAATTATATAGCATATCTAGGCAAAAATCGTATCATTTTAAAAAGTATTTCCTTTAATTATTGTGGAGTATATGCTGTTTTTAAAAAAGGCAGCCATGAAACATTGGACATGTTCTAAACAGGATCTAGTCACTGAGATTTGCTAAAGAAACTAGGAACTACTAAGACACCAAGAATGGACATTTTTTTAATACAAACAGCCATACATTTTTAAAAATAAGTTTTTATTGTGAATTGAGTGATAGTTTACATGGGGAGAGCATCAGCTTTACATTCATCCTACCGTATTTCATTATATTGCAGTGATTTCAGTCCCCTCCATGCATCATCATTCAACAGCATTTGCTTCCTATCCCTCTGTTTTTTTTTTGTTTTTTTTTGCACCGAAGCACTCAGGAATATATAACCATTCAAACAACCAAAAGTTATAGCCTGCACACCAGCACCCTGGCTGCCAGCACATAGTCCCTCTTCCTCCTTGAGTCTAGAGTCCCCAGCTGCTCCATCTTTCCACATCATTGTCTCTGCTTACATCTCTGGCGTTGCTGCTTCTCTGGATAGGGTACTGCACTCTGCTCTTCTCCCTTGATGGTTCCAGGGTCCTCTGCTCCCAGACTGCAACATCAACCACTCCCCTCCTTTTGTTACAAAGCACCTACCTTTACATTTGCAACATGCACAATCAGTCCTGATAGCAGTTATTCACTATTGAACCACAAGAGTCTTAGCCCCATCTCCTTTCACCAGCCCTGCCTAGACAGGTTGGAAACCACTCAGTGGAGATTCTACCTTCCCCCATACCCTCTGAAACTAAGCTCCCTCTTGAAAACTTGTAAGCCAGTCACTTTGTGCCTTTGTTGCCCCCCCTCCCATTTTGGGTAACCGATGTCTAAGTTGCCCATCCCTGTTAACTCTGTGTACAGAGGGGGTGGGAATGATCCTTTTTGTAAAAATTTGTTCCCTCTTTTAAACTACTACATCCATAAGTATATGTCAAGTTCATCAAATTGTAGCAGATTATACTCTTTTTCCTCTTCTTTTCTGAATCCGCTAGTTGATTTCTGATCATCTAGCCCATTGAAGCTAGGTCAAATGGGTAAAAACAGCTATACATTTTTATAAGGAGCCCTGGAAGCATAGTGGTTGCATGTTGGGCTGCTAACTGCAAGATCAGCAGTTCGAACCTACCAGCAGCTCTGGCCGAGAAAGATGAGGCTTTCTGTTCCTGCAATGATTTACAGCCTTAGAAACCCTATACAGGCTCATTATGATTCAGAACTGACTTGATAGCGCACCACCATCACCATATCTTTTTATAGTTTTGGAGAAATTAATTTAGAGCCCAGTGCTTATGAGATTGGGAATACTTGGGTGGTACAGTTAATGTGCATAGGTGCTAATTGAAAGGTTGGAGATTTGAGTCCACACAGAAGGACTTCAGAAGAAAGACCTGTCTCACATGGGGTTGCCATGAGTCAGAACTCACTCAACTGTAACTGGCTTGGTTTAGTTTGGGATGAAGATCATGGGAGTATGAGCCAGTTAGTTAGCTTAGCCTTCTTTCTTTCTTTCTTTTTTTTCCTCCACAGTTATGGAATTTATTAGGGAAATGAGCAGGTTAATTCAGGGTCAGAAATGGTCATAGCACAGTTCTCCCAGTCAGAACAGACTACTCAACGGTGCCCACAGACAGACCTCTCCCCCTGGCCTGGCCTCTGCCCTGCTCCAGCAATGCTACGAAGTTCTTTTAGGCCTGCTGATAAATGCACACAGGACCAACCATTCCACCATCAACCTCTTAGAAGGTGCTTAGCTCTAGCTTCATAGGTCAGCAAACCTAGTTCCCCCTGGGTAAGTGTCTGGATTTGCCTTATTCCTCGATCATACCATTGATTAAAACAGTCAACAGTAAGTATAAGGAGTCCTGGTGTGGCGCTGTAGGATTACTAACTAAAAGGTAGGTGTTCAAGCCTGCTTATAAACCCTAGCAGGGTCGCTATGAGTCAGTCAGGAACTGACTGATAAAAACTAGTAACCAGCTCACTGGAAGGCTGGAGAGATTCACTGAAATTAAGTAGGCGAAACACTTGCTTGGCAAATGTTAATAAGTACCCAGTAAAGATTGGCTGAAAAATCAAAAAACTAAGCATAAATGTACTCTTTTCTGAATTCCTGGATAGAGCAATATTAACAAAGGATTGATTTCTTGATGATTGGTTCTAAGAGTAGTCACTTTGTAGGCATCCCAGAATTATGAATACCATTCTTGAATCTATCTTGTAAGTCAAATTTGTATGTAACCTGGAGCAGTTTGTATCTAATGTCAGTTAGTCAATTATTTGTGTCAACATGTAGTACGTATATAGTGTAACTTTCTTTGTGTAAAAAAAGTTTAAAGAAATACTTCCAGATACATTGAAACATCTTTAATATGCAAATAATAATGGTGTTTTGATGTGTGTTGCAACATAACACCTATTTGTTACTATGATCCTTCCTATTTACCTTGGGTTTTTAAAAAAATCATTTACTGTGAATTGGGTGAAAGTTTACTGAGCAGATCACCAGTTGTATTACATTCAATAATTCATACATATTTTGCTTCATTTTATTGCAATTCACTCAGAGCAATCTCACTTATATCCCACTTCCTCCCTGTGCTTTTTTTGTTTCCATTCTTCCTTCTTTCCTACCCTCCTCGGGAACTTTGTCCTTGGGTAAATGCTGCCCTTTTGATCTCAAATGGTTGGTTATTCTAAGGTGTGTGTACCTCCCTAGTGTTATTGTTCCCATACAGATCTATGTATTGTTTGGGTGAACATTGAGCCAGAGGGGTGAGTCAGTTCCAGACTGGAACAGTGACTAAGGCTCATAGTCGTGGGGATTCTACCAGTCTCTCTCTGACCATGAAGCCTGGTCTTTTTGTGATTTTGTATACCTCAAAACTTTAATATAATTGTTGTTGTTGTTGTTATGTGCCATGGAGTCGGTTCCGACTCATAGCGACCCTGTACAGGGTTTCTGAGGCTGTAAATCTTTATGGGAGCAGAAAGCCTCATCTTTCTCCTGCGGAACAGCTGGTAGTTTTGAACTGCTGACCTTGCGGTTCACAGCCCAATTCGTAACCACTATGCTACCAGAGCTCCTTAATATAATAGGCCTTACAAATTTGGTTCATAGCTACAGGTTGTACATAAATCAAACGTTTGTAACTGAAGGATTCCTTGTAGTTATGAATGTGAAGATGAAGTAGCAAGTGAAATCTCTTGTTTCCTTGGGATCAGAAGCCTGTTACAATTATTTTTTAAGATAGAAAATACTAATCAAGAAAGGATTATATGCAAGAAAATATCAAAGATATGAAAAGAGGTATAAAATAGCAAAAGCACTCCACTTTCTCAAAGTTGAGATTACTTACATTTTTCCTCCTATACAACAAAGACATCCCCTTACTTTAACTGCTGCTTTATTTACTTATTTATTTTTTACATTATATCATCTGTCACTTTTTAAATTCTAGGCTCACCTTCTAGCTACCTTCTTTTGGATTCTTCCTTTCTTTTTAGTTGGATTTCATCTTCAAGTAGTGCTTTCTTGAGGGATCATGGACACAATCTTCTGTCATGTTTGTCTGTTTGGACTTGATGTTGATTGTATTTTGAAGGATATCATGCCTAGGTATAGCATTATTAGGTCATATTTGCTTTCAGGATGTGTGGATTGTGCTCTACTTTCTTCTAGCAGATAAAGTTGACGAGGCAAAGTCTGAGCCAGCCTGATTCCTTGAAACCCTGCCCTCTCTAAAATTCTGGTGATATTTCTTTTACTTGGAAACATTTTAGGACTCTGTCTTCATTTTTAATGTTCAAAGTTCACAAGAATATATTTTAGTATTGTTGTTTCACCTTTTCATGGAGAACATGAACTACTTTATTATATTTAAGTAATTTTGGTAGGCGGAGTGTCCTTTTTTCCCCCTCTTTTTTTTCTTCATGAACAATAGATGTTGTTGTTAAGTACTGTTGACTTGGCCCTGATTCATAGTGACCCTGTTTGTTGCAAAATTGTATGTGTTATAGCAATTACCATAGTGATGGTGATGGTGGTGTGTCTTTAAATCATGTATAGGATTTCCAAGGCTATAAATCTTTATCCCACGGAGTGGCTGGTAGATTTGAACTCCTGACCTTAAGGTTAGCAATTCAACTTACAACCCACTCTGCTACTAGAGCTCCTAGCATTAACCATACCTGTCCTTTATTTTTACATATTTCTCAGTGTCTTTATTTATCTTGGTTAATTTCTGATGATTTCTTCCATATTCTGTATTGTCTTGCAAGTAAATTTTTGCTAAAGATGATATAAAAATGGCTTCAGCCATACATTGACAGAAAACTTCCAGAGGTTCAAGCTGGGTTCAGAAGAAGATGTGGAAGAAGGGATATCTTTGCGGATGTCAGGTGGATCTTGGCTGAAAGCAGATAATACAAAAAAGATTTTTACCTGTGCTTTATTGACTATGCAAAGATTTATGACTGTATAGATCAGAACAACCTATGGGTAACATTGGGAAGAATACTTATTCCAGAACGTTTAATTGTATTCATGAGGAACCTGTACATAAACCAAGAAGCAAGTTGTTGGAACAAGGTGTGTGCTATGGTTGTATTGTTTTACCATACTTATTCAATCTGTATGCCAAGCAAATAATTTGAGAAGCTGGATTATATGAAGAAAAACATGGCATTAATATTGGAAGAAGACTCATTAACAACCTGCAGTATGCAGATGATACAACCTTATTTGCTGAAAGCAAAGAGGACTTAAAATGCTTACTGATGAAGATTGAAGACCACAACCTTTAGTATAGATTGTACCTCAACATAAAACAAAAGTCCTCACCACTGAACCAATAAACAACATCCGTATAAATGGAAGAAAGATTGAAGTTGTCCAAGACTTCATTTTGCTCGGATCAACCATCAATACTCATCAAAGCAGCAGCCAAGAAATCAAAAAACATATTGCACAAGTCCTCTTAAAAATGTTCCAAGAGCAAAGATGTAGGTTGAGGACTAAGGTGTGCCTGACCCAAGCCATGGTATTTTCAGTAACTTCATATTCATGTGAAAGTTGGACAGTAAATAAGGAATGCTATAGAATAATTGATACATTTGAAATTATGGTTTTGGAGGAGAATATTGAAAGTATCATGGACTGCCTAAAGAACAAACCGATATGTGTTGGAAGATGTGCAGCCACAATGTTCCTTGGAAGCCAGGATGGCCTGACTTCATCTGTCATGTTGTTGTTGTTAAGTGCCATCGAGTCGGTTCTGACCCATAGCGACCCCATCTGTCATACTTCATACATATTGTCAGGAGGATCCAGTCCCTGGAGAAGGATATCATGTTTGTTAAAGTGGAGGGTCAGAGAAAAGCAAGACTCCCAATGTAATGGATTGGCACAGTAGCCTTAGCAATGGGCTCAAATGTGCCAATGGTTGTGAGGTTGGTGCAGGATTGGTCATTGTTTCTTTCTGTTGTGCATAGGGTTGCTCAGAATCCGTACTGACTTGATAGCACCTCGACACTCAAAGAAGCAGTAGTCAAGAGATCAGACGACATATTGCATTGGGCAAATCTGCTGCACAGGAACTTTTTAAAGT
>NW_006408601.1:6672380-6673812 GCF_000296735.1 Chrysochloris asiatica | reverse complement strand
TAAGATGGAGGGTCAGAGAAAAAGAGGTCTTTATTTTTGATGGACACAACACAAATCAGAAGAAATAGGAACAAACATCCCTTAATAATTGGAACATGGAATGTATGAAGTATGAATTTTGGAAAATTTTAAGTTTTCAAATGAAATGAAACACAGTGTCGTAGATCAGCAAGCCATTATGGACAGGTATTGACCGTTTTTTGAATCAGACAATCACATGAGCTACAATGCCATTGAAGAGGGAAGGTATTTTCAAGATACGTCTTGTAATGCAATACTGTCTGTGATCAATAATATCTATGTGCCTATAAGGAGGACCCACTGCTCATTTGTGAGTTTGTTGTATTGTGGTGACTTGTGTGTTGCTGTGATTCTGGAAGCTATGTCACAGGTATTTTAACCAACAGGGTCACTCACAGTGGACAGATTTCAGATGAGACAAAGACAGACTAGGAAGAATGAGAGATGGACTGCTTCTGAATATTTAGTCACTGAAAACGTTATGAATTACAGTGGAACACTGTCGGATACAGTGCTGGAAAATTAGCCCCTCAGGTTGGAAGGCACTCAAATACGACTGAGGAAGAGCTGCCTCCTCAAATTAGAGTTGACGGTGAAGATGTGAATGCAGTAAAGCACTCGGGAACTTCATTTGCTGATGGGGCACAATTCAAAATGAAAGATTAGCTGAAAGTAGAGAATATCAGAAAGGTGTTTTGTTGTTGTTGTTAAATGCTGTCGAGTCAGTTCCAACCTATAGCAACCCTGTATAGGGTTTCCAAGGAGCAGCTGGTGAGCTTGAACTTCTGACCTTGCAGTTCAAACAGCTTTGCAGTCTGGCGCATTAACCCACAGCACCACACCAGGACTTCAGATGCTTATTTGTGCTTTATTGACTATGCAAAGGTTTTAGATTGTGTGGATCATGACAAGCTATGGGCAGCGTTGCAAAGAATATTCTGGAACCCTTAATTGTGCTCATGAGGAACTCGTACGTAGACCAAGAGGCAGTTGTTTGAACAGAACAATGGGACACCAAATGATACTTTTCACCATACGTATTCAGTCTGTACGCTGAGCAAATAATCCAAGAAGCTGGGTTATATGAATAAAAATGTGGCATCAGGATTGGAAGAAGACTCATTAACAACCTGTAATATACAAATGATACAACCTTGCTTGACGAAAGTGAAGAGGATTTAAAATACTTACTGATGACGATCAAAGACCACAGCCTTTGGTATGGATTGCATCTCAATGTAAAGAAAACAAAAATCCTCACCACTGGACCAGTAAACAACATCATTATCAATGAAGAAAAGATTGAAGTTGTCAAAGACTTCATTTTGCTCACATCAACCATCAACACTAATGGAAGCAGCAGTCAAGAAATCAAATGATGTATTATATTAGGCAAATCTGGTGTACAAGA
>NW_006408601.1:6670173-6671935 GCF_000296735.1 Chrysochloris asiatica | reverse complement strand
AATAACACCACAACGTGGAAGACCAATTAATACAGCTGTTATTCAGAATTACTCACCAAGTACCAAAGGCCGTGATGAAAAGCTAAAGAGTTCTACCAACATCTTCAGTCCAAAATTGATTAGATATTCAATTAAGATGCTTTAATAATTATTGGTGATTGGAATACAAACACTGGAAACAAGATGAATATGTTGTTGGAAAACATGCCCTTAGTGATAGAAATAACACTGGAGACTCTATGATAGAATTTTGCAAGACCAATGACTTCTTCATTGCAAATTCCTTTCTTTAGTAATATAAATGGAAACTATAGATATGACCCTCATGAGATAGAATATGCTAGAATCAAATTGACTATACCTGTAGGAAGAGATGATGGAAAAACTCAATAATATCAGCCAAAACAAGGCTAGGGACAGACTGTGGAACAGAGGAAGACCCCCAATAAGATGGATCGGCCAGGTGGCATCATTAATAGCATTGAGTGTGGCGGCGGTAGTGAGGTTGGCCCAGGATTGGACATTGTTTCGTTCTGCTGTGCATGGGGTCACTATGAGTTGGTTCTGACTTGATGGCACCTGACAACAACAACAATCTTTATGGAAAGGAGCTCTGGTAGCGTAGTGATTACGAATCGGACTGCGAACCGCAAGTTCAGCAGTTCGAAACTACCAGCTGTTCCACGGGAGAAAGATAAGGCTTTCTGCTCCCGTAAAGATTTACAGCCTCGGAAACCCGATACAGGGTCGCTATGGGTCGGAACCGATTCCACGGCACATAACCATAACAACAATCTTTATGGAAGCAGACTGTCATATTTTTCTCCTTCAGTATGGCTGTTGGGTTTGAAACACAGACCTTTGAGGTAACAGCTGATTACCTAACAACTGTGCTTGCAGGGCTCCTCTTGCTACTGTGAATTGTTGTTAAATGCCTTGAGTAGCTTCCAACTCATAGCGACCCTGTACAGGGTTTTGGAGAGCATCTGGTAGGTTTGAACAGTCAGTCTTGCAGTTACCAGTCCATTGCTACCATATTGTGTTAATATTTCAAATAGAATTAATATTGTGAAAATTGGCAGACATAAGAAGATCACAGTTTAAAGCCCCAAAGATGATGCCTTAAATGTGTTGAGAGCAGAACAGGGATGACATGACTTTTGGATGTTAAAAGCACTTGATTATCACACGCAAGGGGACATCCAGTCTAAAAACATGCACTGTAGTGAGTACATGATGTCATTCAGACAACTACAAAAAAAAAAAAAAAAGGGTGTGCACTTTTTAAGGAAAGGGACCCACCCTAGTGCTTTTCTTATAGCCTGTGAAATCAGAGTCTACAAAGTTTTCCCTTGAGGCAAGCTATTTCTGTAAGCATTCTTTCCCAGAGAAGTACTATCAATTTCTCTTATTTTTACTTCCTTTGGTTCTCACTCATTACCATCTCATTGTTAATGTTGATTCCTGTCTATCCTTCCATCAGTCTTTTCTTATAAATGTTTACCTTTTTCATTGCATTTCACTTTTTCACTTAGAAAGATTAGTTGCTGAAGCTTTTTATTGCCAATATTGGTTTTACAGAAGGACAGATCCCATTTTAAGCATTCAGAGAAAAATCATGTTTGCGTGTGGGTTGGGAGTGCTTTGGAGCCACCTAACTCCTGTACTGTAGCGTAGAGGTTATGAATCGGGCTGTGAACCACAAGGTTAGCAGTTTGAAACTACTAGCTGTTCCATGGGAGAAAGATGAGGCTTTCTGCTC
>NW_006408601.1:6666854-6668023 GCF_000296735.1 Chrysochloris asiatica | reverse complement strand
CCCCTCTCCCTACTTGTATATTGCCCCCTTCCTATCACTCAAACTATCCTGTGTCTAATCCCTGCCCTGTGCTCCACCTTCCCCTATCACTAGTATGTTTGATTATATTTATTAGAACTCAGTACATGTGGTATATTGCATTACTGGTCACAATGATTTATTCCTTCACTCCTTAGAAATGAAGTATGCTTCCTCTTCCCCATTGACTTAGGAGCTTGGCCATGCAATTTTTGAAGAGACTCTTTTAGAAGCTTTGTAAGTTTCTACCAGACTTCTAAGGAGCTCTGGTAGCATAGTGGTTACGAAGCGGGCTGTGAACCGCAAGTTCAGCAGTTCAAAACTACCAGCTGCTCCGCGGAAGAAAGAGGAGGCTTTCTGCTCCCATAAAAATTACAGCCTCGGAAACCCTGTTCAGGCTCGCTATGGGTTGGAACCGACTTGGTGGCACTTAACAACAACAACCAGACTTCTAACTCCTGTGCCCTCTGGTATGAAAAAGGCATATTCAAACATGAAATGGAAAGGCAGTCTTCAGATTATTAAAGTCTGATTTATAAACAAACTCCTACTTGCTCTTTAATATTATGTAAATTTGCCCTCACTTTACAACTGAACCAACCCCTACTACCAACACATTCTTCATAACAGTCACTTTCACTTGCTGCTTGTTTTAAATAAGTGAATAGGTTTCTAGTCTTTTCTTGGGCTTGTTGTTGTCCTTAGGTGCTGCTGATTTGGTTCTGATGCTGAGCAACCTTATGGACAACAGAACGAAACACTGACTGATTCGGTTCCAACCTCACAATCGTTGCTCTTGAGCCCATTGCTGCTGCCACTGTGCCAGTCTATCTGGTAGAGGGTCTTTCTCTTTTGCTGACCCTCCACTTTACCAGTCCAGGTGTCTTTCTGCAGGGGCTGGTCTCTCCAGATGATATGTCTGAAATATGAGAGACAAAGTCTCACCATCCTGACCTCTAAAGGGCATCTGGCTATACTTTTTTCAAGTCAGATTTGTTTCTTCTTCTTGAAGTCCATGATACTTTCAATATTCTTTGCCAACACCATAAATCAAGTGCATCAATTCTTCTGTGATCTTCCTTATGCAGTCATTGTCCAACTTTCACATGCATATAAGGCTATTGAAAATACCATGACTTGGGTCAGGCACA
>NW_006408601.1:6663884-6665744 GCF_000296735.1 Chrysochloris asiatica | reverse complement strand
TAGCTGTTTATCCTCATTTTGAATATGCCCCATCAGCAAATGAAGGTCCCTAAAACTTTACTCCATTTGCATCTTCACAATTAAGTCCTTTTGAGAACACAGCTCTTCCCCAGTCACATTTTGAGTGCCTTCCAACTGGAGGGGCTCATCTTCTAGCAGTATATCTGAAAATGTTCTGGTGCTCTTCATCATGTTTCAGTATTCAATATTCTGGTGCTATCTGACAGTGTTCCATTGCTATTTATCAAGTTTTCACTGGCTAAACATTCGGAAGTAGTCTGCCATTCCTTCTGAATCTGTCTTAATCTGGAAACTCAGCTGAAACCTGAGTGATCCTCCAGTATTTAAAATAGTTCTAGCATCACAGCTACATGCAAGCTAGCACATTATGACAAAAAAAAAGTAAGTGAAGCAAGAATCTTATACACCTGTTCCAATTTACAGACAAATTCCACTTACAGACTTAAAGACATAGTTAGGAACTGAACTTGTTTATAATCAGAGACTTCCTGTGTCTTCAGCCTGGTTTCTGGAAAAAGACAATGGAGCAGACTTGAATTTGACTCCCAGACTGGAACAGAGACAAAGAAGCCAACCGGGGTCCACTAATGTGTGATATGAGCAGAGAAAGAAATATTTGTTGTTGTAAGTCACTGGTGTTGTTATGGAGCATAATACCATTGATGTGACCAGTTCTGTATTTGTGAACTTTCTAGTAATCCCAACGTCTCAGTGGTTTATGACTGCAGACATTATTTCTCAATCATGAGTCTTTTGGTTGTCTGTGGCTCAGCTTGACTTTGTTTGGCTGTATGTCTCTGAATCTGTGACCCAATTTGAAGGAACAATTTCTCTCTGGAACCTGCTAGTCTTGTTGTTGTTGTTACTTGCCAGCGTGTCTGTTCCAACTCATAGCGACCCTACATAGGACAGAATGAAAACACTGCTGAGTTCTGTGCTATCCTCACAATTGTTCCATTTGAACCTGGTGTTGCTGGCACTTTGTCAGTCCATTTCATTAGGGAGTCTTCCTCTTTTTTGCTTACCCTCCAGAAGTCTTTCTCCAGGGTCTGGTCCTTCCTGACACCATGTTCAAAGTACAAGAGATGAAGTCTTGCCATCGTCACTTCCAAGGAGCTATCCAGCTGTACTTCTTCCAAAACACATTTATTTGCTCTTCTGTCAGGTCCACAGTGTGTTCAGTATTCTTCACTGACACCATAATTCAGATGCCTTCCCCAGCTTATGCTTGTATATGAAGCGTCTGAGAATACAGAGGCTTGGGTCAGGCACACCTTAGTCCTCAAAAGGACTTGTTTGCTCTTTAACACTTTAAAGAGATCTTTTGCAGCACATTTGCCTAATGCAATACATGCTTTAATATCTTGACTGTTGCTTCCATGAATATTGATTGTGGATTCAAGTAAAATGAAATCTTTTTCAACTTCAATCTCTTCTTCATCTATCATGATCTTGTTTGTTGGTCCAGTTGTGAGGATTTATTTTTCTTTCATTGAGTTACAATCCATACTGAAGGCTGTAATCTTTGATCTTCATCAGTAAGTACTTCAACTTCTCTTTGCTTTCAGCAAGCAAGGTTATGTTACCTGCACATCACAGGTTGTTAATGAGTCTTCCTCTAATCCTGATGCGATGTTCTTCATGTAATCCATTTCTAGAATTACTTGCTCATTATACATATTGAATAAGTATGGTGAAAGGATACAACCTGCTGCACACCTTCCCTAATTTTAAGCCATTTAGTACTCCCTTGTTCTGCATGAAGAACTGCCTCTTGTTCTATGTACAAGTTCCCCATGAACACTATTAAGTATTCTGGAATATTCTATTCTTTGCAAT
>NW_006408601.1:6571263-6663334 GCF_000296735.1 Chrysochloris asiatica | reverse complement strand
TGAATTGCTTGATATTTTGCCCATAGATCTTCACTTTATGAAGAATTATATGAAGAACAACGTGGCTTCAGTATTGGAGGAAGACTCACTAATAGTCTGTAATATGTAGATAACTCAACCCTGCTTGCTGAAAGCAAAGAGGACTTGAAATACTGATGAAGATCAAAAACTACAGTTTCAGTATGTGTTGCACATAAATATAAAGAAAACAGAAATCCTCACAACTAGACCAATAAATAACATCATGAAAAATGGAGAAAAGAATGAAGTTGTCAAAGACTCCAGTTTGCTTGGATCCACAGTGAATGCTCATGGAAACAACAAATCAAACAATTCTAACATTAAGCAAATTTGCTGCAAAAGACCTCTTTGAAGTGTTTTGTTTTTTTCATGTATGATGTTCTTGATGTCATCCCACATCTCCTCTGGTCATTGATCATTAATATTCAGGGCATCACACCCATTTTGATATGTTCTTGAGAGCAAAGATGTCAGTCTGAGGATTAAGGTTTCACCTGATCCAAGTGGTATGTTCAGTTGCCTTGTATGCATGTAAGATTTGCACAATGACTAAGGAGGACTGTAGACGAATCGATGCATTTGAATTATAGCATTGGCAAAGATTATTGAAAGTACCAAGGACTGCCAGAAAAACAAACACATATGTCTTGCCAAAAGTACAGGCAGAATGCTCCTTATAAGACAGGATGGCAAGATTTCATCTTTCATACTTAGGACATGTCAGGAGAGACCAGTCCTCAGAGAAAGACATCATGTTTGGAAAAGTGCAGGGTCAGTGAAAAAGAGAAAGACCCCCAACAAGATGGATTGACACAGTGGCAGCAGCAACAAGCTTCAAATACAATAAACATCATAAAAATGGAGCAAGACTGGGCAGTGTTTTCTTCTGTTGTGCATGAGTTGGAACCAAATTGATGACACCCTACAGTAACAACATCCTTCAATACTGCAACTCCAGGCCCAAATTTTTTCTTAAATTCTTTTAACTTGGAAAATTCTGAGTATATTCTTCTCTTTTGGTTTTCTGACTCTAGATCTTTATACATTTCATTAAATGCTTTGCCTTCTCAAGCATCTCGTTGAAATTTTATATTTAACTCCTTTAAGACTTCTTCCAGCCATTTTAACTTCTCTAAGGGAGCCAGTTCAGAGTCTCTACTAACATCTTTTTATTTCCTTGGTCTTGTACTTCTTTCCTGTCTTTATAATAACCTTTTGTTTTCTTCATGAATGATATTCTTGATGTCACCCCACAACTCTTCTTGTCTTTGGTCATTAATATTTAGCGCATCAAATCTGTTGCTGAGGTGTTCTCTAAATTCTGATGGAACATACTCAAGGACATGTTTTGGCTCTCATGGACTTGTTTTAATTTTCTTCAGCTTCAGCCTGAACTTACATATGAACAATTGATGGTCTGTTCCACAGTCAGTGCTTGACCTTGTTTTGTCTGATGCTATTTAGCTTCTCCATTGTCTCTTTCCACAGATACAGTAGATTTGATTCTTGTGTGTGCCATCAGGAAAGGTCCATGTGTATAGTTGCTACTTATGCTAATGCAAAAATGTATTTGCAATGAACAGGTTGTTGATCTTGTAACATTTTATCATGCAATTGATCTTTAGCATCATTTCTATCACAAAGGCCATATTTTCCAATTACTGATCCTTCCTCTTTTTTTTCCCCCCCCAGCTGTTGCATATCAATTGCCAGTAATTATCAATAAATCTTGATTGCATGTTTGATCAATTCCACACTGAAGAAGTTGATAGAATTCTTCAATTTCTTCATCATTGGCTTTGGTGGTTGATACATAAATTAGAATAATAGTTGTAAAATGGGCCTTCCTTGTAGGCACATAGTTATTATCCTATCACAGACTGCATCACATTTTAAGATCGATCTTGAAATGTTCTTTTTGAAGATGAATACATACCATGATTGTCAGATTAAAACTGGCCAATACCAGTTCATTTCAGCTTCCTAATGCCTAGGACACTGATCTTTGTGTGTTCTATTAGTTTTTGATAACTTTCACTTTTCCTAGATTCATACTTTTTACTTTCCATGTTAGGATTATTAATGGGTGTTTGTAACTGTTTCTTCTCATTTTGAATTGTACCCCATAGCAAATGAAGGTCCTGAAAGCTTACTTCACCCACATCATTATGGTCAACTCTCCTTTGAGGTGGCAGCTCTTCTTCAGTTGTATTTTGAGTGCCTTCTAACCTAAAGGGCTCATCTTCTGGTAAAATATCAGACAATGTTTGCTGCTATTCATAAGGTTTTCAGTGACTAACTTTTCAGAAGTGATCTACCTCACTTTCCTCGCAATCTTTCATAGTCTAGAAGCTCTGTTGAAATCTTTCCTCCATGGGTGGTCCTGCTGACTTTTAAAATTCCAGTGATATAGTTTCCAGCATCACACCAACAAACAAGTTACTGCATAATGAAAAACTGATAGACATGTGGTAGATTCTCATAATAGAGGTCAGGAATACAAGAGAGGGAATCTAAACCATTCAACTGTATTGCAAGCTTCCATAAAGATATGACATATGATCTAACCTTTTCATATTCCATTGATGGAAGAAAGTCACCTGCTCAAGTTTGACAATGGGGTGTGAAAATACACTCCATCTAATTGGAGGTATCACATGGCAAAGGATGGGAACAGACACTTGGAAACACAGTGTGATCTACCATAGTAGGCTTTCAACACGTGATAGTGTCTTTTGGCCATGAGCACTGTTCTTCCCATTCCAAGATAGACAATACAGATACATCTAGGGGAGGTAATAGATTAACCCGGTTTCAGCCAAGGTAGAAATATTCAGTACTTTTCTCAGATAAGGTTCTAGTTGAAGGTACAAAGACAACAATAAAGAATAAAGAAAATTATTAAGTGTTAGAATTTAGGTTGGGTAGATTTGGAGTCCTGGTGTGATGCTATAGGCAAGCATTGGACCATAAAGCTAGTTTGAACTGAAAGGTTAGCAGTTCAAACGCACCAGCTGCTCCTTGGGAGCCCTTTACGGAGCCACTATGAGTTGGATCCCACTCAGTAGCATTTAGCGACAATGTAGATTTAGGATACAGGCAGCCCCTGGGTTATGAAAATTTGATTTATAAGCAACTTGTGTTCTTTAATGTTATGTAAATTTTACGTCATTTAGAAATGACTGAACTAACTCCTACTTACAACAAATTCTTCACAATTTACCTTTATTTGCTGCATGTGCAGATTTTAAGTTGTTGCAAAGCTTTCCAGCCATTTTTCTGTTTTTGCACTAAAGTAAGATTAGATAAGGACTGCATGCACCTGTTCTGACTTACAAATTTGACACACGGACACACTTCCGAACAGATCTCTTTCTTATCCTGAGGACTTCGTGTCATTTCCAGAAGGCATTAGCAAAACTTTTCATGTTGGAAATGCAATTTTATGACTCTGTCAGGTTTCCAGGATTCTAAAATGAATTGGCTGAGGCAGTGACCCTTTTGGTTTGACTAATTGCCTAGGTTGATTTTTTTCCCTCCTCAGCGCTCATGGAATTTTTATGAGCCTCTATAAAGTGGCTGAGATGCCAGTCAAGATACTTGCAAAGAACAGGTGCTATTGGCAGTCTAGTTGTTGTCCCTGAGTGCAAAGGCCCCTTGGCCACTAGAACTTCTTTGGATTGGCATACACTGTACAAGGGCATGACAGCTCATTAAAAGAGTGTTTCCCTACTGTACGAGTGTTGTTGTTGTTAAGTGCCATCAAGTCAGTTCTGACTCATACTGACCCTGTTTTGAGTTTGCAAGGAGCAGCTGGTGGGTTTGAGGCACTGATCTTACCGTTAGCAGTCCAATGCTTACTGTACAGCACTACACCAGCCAAATTTCCCTTTCCTTACATACATGCATGCTTATGGGGGTCAGCATATCTTAGAAGGTTTCTAAGGGAAAACTTGAGAACTTGATAGAATTAAGAGTCTTTACAGTTTTGAGGTGTGGTGCTGCAGGATAATGCGCTGGACTGCATGGTCAGTTTGAACTGCAAGGTTAGTGGATCAAACCCACCAGCAGCTCCTCGGAAACCCTATACAGGGCCCTTATGAGTTGGAACCAACTCGACGACACTAATCAATAACAACAGTCCTTAGGAATCCTGGTGTGGTGCTACAGGATAATGTGCTGGACCACAGGTCAGTTTGAAAACTCCACAACACTGAACACACCAAGAAACAACAAACAGTCCTTAATGACCTAATTCCTCCTTGTATTATATGTACATGTCTTCTCTCTTTTAAAACACAGGAGTCTTATTTTAAGCAGCCTTAATATACGATAAACGCATTAAGAGCCATATAAATTAGTACCTCTTTGTAGTCAGTGTTGCATCATGAAATTTGAAAGCTAGTAAGTTTGAATTTAGTCCTATCCACTGAAAAGAAAAGCTTGCTAATTTTATTCCTTTTTTTTTTTGAGTCTTGTTTTCTCAGAATTTGCCAAGTTCGGAAGATCAGTAATTTTTCTTTTCTTTCTAACTGGGCTATATAAGGGTAAGTCAAAAAGTATGGCTACTGGGGTTCCAGTTTATGTATGCATGGGTTTATTCCAAACAAACAAAACATCCTTAAACCTATCTCTAAAATAAATGAGTGGTTGCCGACAAGTTCTCTCAGTAATATATTTGTCTTAGTCTTGTTAGGGTGCTTAAAACAAAAAAAAAGCAGACACTTTTTGTGCCATTACAAAAAAGATTTTAAGGTCAAACTCATAACAAATTTTTTACAAAACTCATGTGGATATGGCTCTCTTCGCAAATCATTCAAGCTTTGTACCAAGTTGTGAGAATGATGTCCAAATAACAGATCAAGTATTTTTTTGAAGGTCATAAAGACCTCAAAGATGAACCAAGAGGGAAGACCATCAACCCTAATGATTGAAGAAATGGTAGCTGAAATTCAGAAACTGAAGGAAGAAGACCGTAGAATTACTATTGGTGCAATAACTACTGAAGTTGGGGATCTCCCAATTTTAAGTGAATATCTTGATCTCATCAAGGTTTTGGCTCAATGGGTGCCAAAATTGTTCTGTGAAGATGGGCTCGCTCAAAGATTTGATCTTTCTATGGGTCTTTTAAGCAAGATTGAAGCTAATGAAGATGGTTTTATGGAATGAATTTTAACACGGAATGAGTCTTGGATTTACCAATATGATCTAGAGAACAAGATCCAATCAATATAGTAGCTTAGAAGGGCATCTACAGAGCCAGTTAAATTCAAGATTGAGAAGTGAGCTTAGAAGGATATGGTGACTATTGTTTGGGGTTTCCAAGAGGTCATCTTGTTATATTTTCTTGATGGGTATGGGTTGATCATAAGGGCTTATTATGAAGATGTATTAAGAAAATTGAAAACTACAATGGTAAAGAAAAGGCTAGAAAGTTGTGTCAAGGAAGGTTTTTTCATCACGACAATGAGGTTCAAACTGACCTTTATGGTCCAGTGTATTATCTTGCAGGGTCATGCCAGTGTTGTTGTGTATTGACTTCCCCATCACCAAAGTTAATACATGTCAGATACCTGCCTTAAAAAAAAAAAATTATCATCAGCGATTTATTTATTTGAGTCATGTGCATTCCTAAGTAAGCAGCCTCTATGACTAAATCAGAAGTTCATTGTTTTGTTGTTGTTATTCACAGTATCCTTAGTGTGTCAGCAACTCTGGGCCAAAAGAAACACCTGAACAGTTCACTTTATTAGGTTGGGATCAAACAATTTAATAAGTATATAAGTGCTAGTTACTTAGTTGTTGTTAAGTGTCTTTGTGTCAGTTACTTAATAGTTGCTTGGGAAAAAAATGGGGATAAATTGAAAGAAAAAAAATTGAAATTTTATTTTTAAATAATCCCAATTATTAATGGGATGTGTGTACCTCTTGGGCACTGCACAACTTTATAAATATTGAAATCAAATTGAACATTACAATCCTCATTTCCTGTTCCACATTGACTTTAGTGCAACATTTGCTTTCTGTCACTTTAACCTCTGAAAATCTGTCTTTGCAAAGATATGGTGCCATAGGAAGGAGCCCTGGTGGGTAAGCATTGGACTGCTAACTGAAAGGTTGGTGGTTTGAACCCATCAGCTGTTCCAGGAAAGAAAGATCAGGCAGTCTGCTTTCATAAAGATTTTGGATAGTGACCCTGTGTAGGGTTTCTGAGGAGTGGGTGGTGGGATTGAAATACTGACTTTGCGGTTAGCAATCCAGTGCTTATTTTACGATGCCATGCTAGGACTCCACAAAGATTTACAGCCTCAGAAATCCATGGAGTAATTCTACTCTGTCACTATGAATTGGAATAACCTTAACAGCAATGGCAGTTGCTGGGTGTCATAGAAAAGAATGTAATATGATTGAAACTGAAGTTGTAATTTATTTGAATTTCTGGTTTTCAGAGATGAACCCATGTCACATATCCCTGTGTTTTCCTTGAAAAGCTAAAACAGTCACAGTGCTCCTTTGTGCGCTCTATGGCATTTGGGGGTGCCTTGATAGAGTGTTTGGGAACTAGAAGTCTTAGTGTTTTTCTTTTGCCTACCATGATACCACATTTTTCTGGTGTCCGTTAAAGTGTTTGGAAAATGCTAGACACTCATTACATTTTGGCTAGTTTCCATTGTCCTAAAGCAAACATCTGCTTCACAGAAATTGGAACAAAAAAGAACCCATGTTCAACCTAAAGTTCTCAAACAAGACATATTTTAAAGTGCATTATTTTGTTGAGTGTCCCTCCCACCCCATGCTTCTTGCTTTCTTGGTGAATGAATTCTGAAGATTATAAGGCATTTAAATGGTCTGGGCAAAGGCAGAATTCTGAACTTTCTCCTCCTTCCTTGCGTTTTTAATGTGAGGAACTCGTCTTCAGCATCTGCTCTATGGAAAAACAATTAGAGAGAAACTATGATGCTGTGGTCTTATCCTGAGTGTTATTTTGCAACTTGAATAGCTACTGTGCTTTCAAGTTTTAGTAGCCTATTAGTCTTATTTCAAGGTAAACACTGTGAGGCAAGTGTAGCTTCAAATTTCTTGTCATTAGTTTGACTGAGTCATTTGCCTCTGATTCACCACCGTTGTCAACCAAATTGGGAATAAGAATTCAGTGGGTGGATATAAGAGGTAGCATCTGCTCCGCTAGTATTGTGCTTACTGAATACACTATTTGTAGAGTTCAAGTACTACAATAAAAAAAGTAAGTAAAGCCTGGGCATATAAAAACCTCCTTTAGGCAAAGTTTTGGTACATTACTATTCAGTTTTGACTTGGCCAGAATTTGTCTTGCTTAAAAAAAATTAGCTTAATCCTCCCTAGAGTATTAAGTGCTAAGTCAATATTTTGCTAATTATGCAGCAGGAGCACCAGCTGGTTTCTGAGGGTGATGCTCTTTGGGTGGGAGTCTCGGTAACTGAAAGCTGTGGTAGACTTTGTAGCTCTATAATCACCATCATCCATAGCAACAGGGTGCTTTTGTGATGTTGGAACACACAGATCATATTTTTAAGAATAAAAAAAATACTATTTGTTCTAAGGAAAGAGTTTAGGTTGCTTGTAAGTTGCCAAAAATATAGAATATATCAATTAGTGTGATGTTATTTTTATCGAAGAAATATGTTTTTGTGTATATATATATATATCTCCTTGGAAGCTTAATTCTTCTTCTTTTACCATCCTTTCCCCTTTGCACTGACAAACATCTCAATTCTGGACTCTTTTTTTAAAAAAATCTAATAACAATTAAAGGAGCTCTGGTAGCATAGTGGTTACGAATCGGGCTACTGACCTCAAGGTTGGCAGTTTGAAAGTACCAGCGGTTCCGCGGGAGAAAGATGAGGCGTTCTGCTCCCGTAAAGATGTACAGCCTCAGAAACCCTGTGCAGGGTCACTATGAGTCGGAACCGACTCCACGGTACTTAACAACAACAAATGTTCAGAATAGGACTTTGAACTGGTTTGAACCAGTTCATTCATGACCAGTGAAGCAAAATCAGAACAGACCCAAATTTGTAAAATGTGTATGTACCAGAATGATACCCGGAACAAGAACAATTCTGGGTCAAAGCTCTGGAATGAGAAACTCAGAACAGCAAAGTGAACCCTTGCAGGAGATTGATGAGCGAGACCAGATTATTGCCAGAAAGGCGGAGAGCGACACAAAATTAAAGCAGTGCAGTCAGTTGGCTGCCATTGTGGAGCTGAAGAGATGTTGTTTCTGCCTCTGCTGATCAAGAAATTTGGACTTCTGGTGTGGTGCTCTGGATCAGCACTGGACTGCAAACCGCAAGGTTGGCAGTTCAAATCCACCAGCTGCTCCTCGAAAACCCTATACAGGTCACTGTGAGTCGGAACCAACTCCATGGCACTTAACAACAATAGCAATGCAATGCACAAGCTCCCCTTGTTTTCTGAGAGGGAGAGATATGTCTAAAAGGACATTGAAATGTACATTTTCCTTTTCTGGTTATTGTTTGATATAAATTCTGTTCTGTTTTGGCTTTGCTTCATTGTATATGACTGAACTAGGAAGAACTTGTCCAAAGCTCTGGTTCAGAATAACTTATCACAGCTGGTCTAGATCTTATTGTAGATAAGAGCCAGTGTTTTAATAATCATAATTAGTAAACAATATGAGTTCTTTTAAAAATAGGTCTTGATAACTAAATTGATACACAGAAAATACTCCTTTTTATAAAATAGATTAACTACATTGTCCTTTGCATATAAAGTGTCTCATAATAAAATGCTTACTGAAGACTTGATATCAAGGTACGGTAAATATCTATAAAAGGAAAGAGAAAATTTAAGTTTTCCTCTCAAGAGATTTATAATCTGAAGAAATTCATTTTGAAACAATGGGATAGTTGCCTGAAGAATTTCTGTGTTCTTGTGGGTGAGAATTAAATACCCACTTAATATATGTTGAAGGGAAAAAATACAGTTGTACATAGACTTAAAATAAGTAAGTCTACTGACTCCAACCAGGGTAGAATGATAGATATTTTTTCCTAGTTTGGACAGAGAAGTAAATAAGCTATTACAAATGGGTTTAATTGTGAATTCAAGGGTTTATAGTCTTTAAGGTACATGAACAAATGGGCCAGGGTCATTCAGCCTACTAACTTTTTTATTTTTTCTTTTAAGCCTACTAACTTTTGTAAATTAAAAGCTTCTGAATCTTAAGAGTGATGGCATTTCCCTTTTTTTCAGATATCAGTCATTCCTATTTGTTCTGATATGACATGAAATTGGTAAATCTTTCATACTCTTCATGATTGTACACAAAATGTAGTCTGTAAGTGAATCAGTTTAAACACCAGGTGTGAGACTAATTGAAATAAAGGAGATATTCATAAAAGCCACCATAAAGTTAGATTCAAAAGTATTAAAATGAAACATCATTTTAAAATGGTATCTAGAGTGTTTGCCATGTTTATTGAGTGGTGTTTACAGAGAAAGGAGCGAAGTTGAGATGAGTGATTTTCATGATTCAGCCTACTTACCATAGTAACCATTTTTCTTTTGCATAAATGGTTAAATATTCACTGCATTCCCAAAGGGAATGTGGACAAAGTCAGCTGGATGAATTGTTTCAGGCTTCAAGTATGTCTGGTTAAAATAAAACAAAAAATATTTTAAATGATAAAAAAGGGAGTGTATGTTCACTGGACCTGTCTGGGCATCGTTATGACTTGTATTCCTACCATTTATATGAATGTATTCTATAGTGTTTACTCTGGTATTCACTAGCACAAGAATAAAATACCTCTTATGTTTGTTTTCTCTAAAAATATTTTATAGCATCTTTGAAAAACTGTGTATCATCTTAAAAGTACATCTATCCTACTGAGAATGTCATATCGGGATAATAGATCCCAAAATTCATTCTTTCAATTAGTCAGTTGTATTGACTCCAGGGTATATAAAAAATTTTTTTTTAACTAATGTACTAACTATGCATAGGATAGTATAGTTTCAAAATAAAAATCTTGCCAGATAACCTTTATCTTTTATCATTCACAAGATTATATGCTTATACATAAATATATATTCATGTCAGGGACTGTGAGGACTTTTGTGAAAATGACTTCCAAAATAATCTGTGTGAATTGGACATGTGCACATATGGTAAAACCGTTTATAAGTACAAAAGGTATAGAACGGTCAGTCTTCTACTTCTTTTCTCCAAGTTCCTCAGATTCTGTTTCTTTCCCTGAAAGCCCTATTTGTTGCTGTTGTCGTTGTTAAGTACCGTTGAGTTTGTTCTGACTCATAATAACCCTGTATAGGGTTCCTGAGGAGCAATTGGTGGTTTGAACTGCCGACCTTGTGGCTGAAACTGACCTTGCAGTCCAGTGCATTATCATGCAGCACCATACCAGGAAAGTTCTACTACCATTTTTTTTAATGTACCCATCTAGAGATATTCTACATGATGCCTTTTTATCCCTTAACACAAATGGTACTGTTTTATATATATATATTTTTTTGCTTCACAGTATATATTGAAGATAAACCTGTTAGGACATATGGAGCTTTCTCATTCCTTTCACATGGCTGCATACTATTCCATCCTATGAGCATGTTGTTGTTGTTGTTAAGTGCTATCAAATTGGTTCCAACTCATAGCAACCTTGTATAGGGTTTCCAAGGAGCAGCTGGTGGGTTTGAACTGCTGACCTTGAAGTTCACAATCCAATGCTGATTCTAAAGCTCCACACCTGGAGTCCTTACTATAACTTATTTAACCATTTCATATTAGTAGATTTTTGGGTGGTGTCTAATGTTTTGGTGTTACTAACAATACTACACTTAATATCCCTGTATGTTGTTGTTGTTATGTGCCATCGAGTCGGTTCCGACCCATAGCGACCCTGTATAGGGTTTCCGAGGGTATAAATCTTTACGGGAGTAGAAAGCCTCATCTTTCTCCCGCGGAGCAGCTGGTAGATAGTATTCTTTTAAAGTCCTGGTGTGGCACTGTGAGTTAATGCGCCAGACTGCAAAGTCGTTTGAACTGAAAGTTTGGTGGTTCAAGCTCACCAGCTGCTCCTTGGAAGTCCTATACAGGGTCGCTATGGGATTGAACCAACTCGACGGCACTTAACAACAACATAGTATTCTTTGTGTTCCTGTAAAAATATGAGGGGGCTTTATAAAGTTCATGGGAAAATGAAATGAGAAAATAATGGAATTTTTCCATGAAAAATTTGAAGCCCCTTTTACCAGTAGGAAAAATTCCTAGAAACGAAATTGTGGTTTAAGGGGTATACGAAATTTTAATTTTAAGTAAATATGGTCAAATTGCCTTTCATAGGTACTGTGCTACTTTGTCTTCCTAACAATAATGTTTGGTACAGAATTTCTATGAGTCGGAACTGACTTAACAGCTCTTAACAACAGCAACAACAAATTTCTCCACACTCTAGAAAATACAGTAAAAAATGTATTAGTTGTTTTAATTGTTATTTATTTATTTTTTCATTTAAAATTCAGTTGCTCATCTTATGTTTTTATGTCAGGCATTAAAAGGTTCTTAACCTTTTAATTGTAGACTATTATATGAAAGTGGAAAGGTGCACAAAACAAAGATATTTTATCATGAAGTGAATATTTGTGTAGCCACCACCCTTGTTAAGAAACAAACCATTTCTGGCATCCTTGGATCCCTTTTTGTTTCTCTACCAACTTCCTTTTAAAAAATAATCACTTATGGTAGTGAATGATTTTCTTTGTAGTTTCATCTTCTGATCATAGATCTGTAAGCAACATATTTTTGGTTTGCCTCTCTTGACTCTTTTTTTGACCATTTGGATTTTCACATTAATTTTCTAATCACAAAAGTTATACACACAAAGATACACACACACAGTTGGAGCTTTGATTGTAATTGCTTTGAATGTATAGATTGATTTAGAAAGATTGATTTCTTTACAATTTTAGACCTTTCAATCCATGAACATAGTATAGCTCTCCATTTATTAGTAAGTCTTTGACTTATTCTCAGAAATGTTGTCTGTTTTATTGAAGTTATGAGGTTTTTCATTGAAACATTTTTTAGGTATTTGTTTTTTTAATGGTTTTAAATAAATGATAATTATAAATTTCACTTTCTGTCTGTGGTTATACATAGAAATGCCATTTTCATTGTATAGTACTTTTGCATATAACAAATTTAATAAGCTTCTTTTGTCTGCATTTTCTTCCTATATAATCTTATTGGCACATAATGACAATTCAATTTCTTCTTTTTAAATCCTTGCTTTTAATCTTGTATTTCTTATTCTTGCCTGATTGTACTAGGGTTTCCAATACAGTACTGAACATGCAAGTGGTGATAGTTGGCATCTTTGTTGCATTCTTAATCTCACAGGAAAAGCTTTCAATATTTTACTATCAAATATGATGATATGATGTTTGCGTGAAAAGAATGCTTATTGTGTGATTGCTGCATGCATCATTATAATGTCAGTTAGATCAAATTTCCTGCTTGTATTGTTGAAAGCTTTTATATTTGTCCCAGGGTTATTTTTCCATTTATTTTTCTAAGAAAGATGTGTAAAAATCTCCATTGTAATTATGGATTTGTCTATTCTTCCAAATTTAGCTAAATATTTTGGGACTATGTCATTAAAAACAAACTTAGAATTACTGTATTTTACTAGTGAATTGATTCTTTTATTGTTATTATTATCTTTAGATGTAACATTGCCCTTTGCTTGCAAGTCCATTTAGTCTGATATTTTTAGGGCTGCACCAGTTTTCTTTTGATTAATGCTACATGTTACATTTTCAAATCCTCTTTCCTTTTCATTTTTTATATACTGTGGTGAAATATCTATAACAGTACATTTGCCATTTCATATTTTTCACTGTTGTATATGCTTATGTTTAAAAAGTATTTCCTATAAACTACACAGTATAAGGATTATTAAAAATTAGAGTCTGGAACAGCCTATTTAAAATGATACCACATATCCAACTCTGGTGTGCTTTACCCCCTCCTCTCACTGCTTTATTTTCCTCCATATCATTTGTCATCATCTAAAATGTGTGGTGCTGTAGGATAAGCACTTTACCACAAGGTCAGCTTGAACCACAAGCTGGTGGTTCAAACTCACCAGCTGCTTCTCAGAAACCCTATACAGGGTTGATATGAGTCAGAACCGACTTGACAGTACTTAACAACAATAACATAGTATTCCTATTACTTATTTTGTATATTGTCTGCCTCCTACATTAGAATGTAAGCTCAATGAAGGCACAACAGTCTTTGATGATCTTATTCACTTATATAATGACATCATCAATATTAAAAAAAAAATGCTGAGCTTGGAATGGATGGAATGTGTGCCTTGGATATAAGGTCCACGAGCTGAGGTCTTCATATTGACAGGGAGAGAGAGATGCTGAGGCATGCAAAGATCTCCAAAGGACACAGCCAACAGATTTTGAAAGGAGGCAAGAACCTTCCAACCTAGAGCTAACAGAAGGCACCATAGAGTTGGCACTGTGAATTGATAGCCTCCTAAACTGTGAGACCTGGTGTGGTGCTGCAGGATAAGCACTGGACTGCTAACCACAGGTTGGTGGTTCATACCCACCAGCCCCTCTCTGGAAACCTTACACAGGGTCTCTAAGAGGCAGAACCAATTCCACAGCACGTAGCAACAAAAATAAGATGCAAGAGAATACACTTCTGTGTGATTAAGTTACCTACTTGTGGCATTTAAGCTCTAGACACACTAGGTAACTCACAAAGTTGTTGCTTAATAATATAGTTAGTCTTCTTCATTTCTTATTTTGAATTCTGTAGAACCAAAATAGATGGGAATAATATCTAGGTTGGGGACCTGAGGGTTGCAGAGTTGTGTTCCTCTATTTTCTCACATTAAAAAGGCAATGGGTTTATGTCATTGCTGCCACAAGATCAATGGGGTGGGAAAAGAAAATGTGTAAATGTGCAGTAGGATATTTTCCCAATGTTTATTTACACACACACACACACACACACACACACACACACACACACACACCCTCTCTCTTTCTCTATCCTGTCACATCTAATAAAAGGGGCCCAGAAAAAGAAAAGGAAATTCAGAAAATTCTAGGCCAAGAAGATACAGAAATTGGATAGGTGGTTGGTTGGTGCGGGGCAGGGGGAGGAATGGGAAGATGCTGACACTAGAGAACTGTATTTAAAATCCAAGCTTTTTAACCCCATGGCATTTTACAGTGTCTTTTGTCAAATGAGTTAAGTGGGATAGCAAAGTAGTGAAACTAACATTTCCTGAGAGAAGTGAATGCTGATGTTCCCATTATACAGATGAAATGATGGGAGACATTTATTCTTCTTAATAATTGGAAATGTTGACATAAAATGAAAGGCCTACTACTAGTTTGTCATGTGGTCCTAAGTGAGTTATGGGTCTTTTCCCATAACTATAAACTGGGCTCATGTTATCGTGCTCTCTTTGATATTTTTCACTAAGGAAGTGAGACAGTCTCTGAGAGAGGCCAGGCCATATCTGGTCCGGACATATCAGTGCAGTCTTCAAATTCTTAGACATAATCAAACGATGAGCAGGACTTCTCTATAAGGTCTATTTGTTTGTATCTACATTATTTAAAAAAAGTGAGAAGACTTCTTAGGACTGATCTCCTACTGGGTGTGCCATGTTCATTTGTTGAGTGTGATGGTATGGGAGCATTAGCAAGAATACAGCTCTGGGGCCATTTACCCTTAAGGCATTATTATTTAAAAAGTGATAGCTATACGAGCTGCTTGGTGATCTGTGCAAGTCATGATTTGACACATTTCAGCTTGGTCTCAAGGAAAAGGGAAATGAATTTATAGAAGGCATATAGAAAGCACGATGGTATTGTATGACTGCCATCCACAAGGTCAGTGGATCGAGCCCACCAGTTGCACCATGGGAGAATGATGACGAGACTTTCTGCTTCCACAAAGATGCACAGCCTTGGAAACCATATATAGTGTTGCTATGAGTCAGAATTTAACAACAGCAATAACTAATCTAGAAAGCATTCTTGTATCTTGAACCCTCACAGTAATCGGTAATATTCCTGTTTTGTATGCATATTCTTTATTTAATAAAAGTTAGGTTGTATTTATATTCTGCTTTCTTCACCTAAGACGTGGCACACTAAGCTGTAATTATTTGTCTTCTTCAGTAGGCTGTGAACTCCCTGAAGATACCAGATCTCCATTTTTGTGTTTCCAGTGCTTAACACAGTTCCTGGCATAGATTAGACATTTACACAATGATGAGTAATTTTTAATTTTTATTTGCTCTGGTGTTATGATTCTTTGAAAATTATTCCATAGTCACCAGAATTTTGTTTCTCTCACTTCTTTTTAAAACTTTTTTTTTTTTTTATGATTTCAGTGAAAATTCACTGAGCAAATTGGTTCTCCACTGAACAATACATTGTTTTGTAACATTGATTTCATCCCCTACAGTGTAACAACACTCTTCGTTACAGTGTGTTTACCATTTCCATTTGCCCTTCTTTACTAACTTTTTTCTTTTTGCAACAACCCTCTTCAATTTCTTTCACCAATTAAGAAATGCTTAAAACATTGAACTTGTTACATCCATGCTACATGGCAAGTTCAGACCATGTTGCATTCATTTAAGTTGTTCTGGTCTGTATCCAGTTGATAATGCAGCTGTTATTTTTATAATCTTCTAAGTATGTATTTGTACGACAGGCAGTGTCAACTCATCTCAGTAACTTGGTGTTATTTGCCTGATACTTTAAATTACAGAGTTCCATTACTGAAGTCATTATTTGTGGTTAACAGGGAGTGGTACTGAGTGGGAACAAGAAGAGTTTTTTAAAAATTGGGATCAAAACTAGCCTTCTTGAGATGCCTTTCAATTTAACTTGATTTATTTACCTAGGACTAGTGCTGCCATGTTTGTTTGTGTGTGTGTGTGTTTTTTTTTTTTTTTTTTTTAAATCAGTTTAAAGAAAGTAGTATTTGGGTTTAAAAAGTGGATGGACTTTAAAATTAGTATTTATTTACAAGATTTTTAAACTAAATTCTTTCTAAGTGGTTTGCAACTCTTACTCTACTCTGTAAGTAAGGAGACAAAACTTAGCAAGGGTAGAAAATTTCTCTTTTTTTCTGGGTATAAGAAAACACTGCAAATATTGAGAGTCTTCTAGTATTGATTTGATAATAGATGGAAATTGTAGCTTATTGTACTGTATCCTCAGAAGTTCCAGTTAATGTCATGCATTCTGTGGAACCTCAGAAATGTCCATTGAATTGCTGTAGAGTTGCTTTGATCCTTATCTCAAAAAGAAATAAAAAAAATCCTGCGCTAAGACTTCATTTTTAAACTAATTTCCATGTCTAGTTTCTAATACCTCCTTAAATTAATTAGTGTATTCATTCACTAATAAGTCCAGAATCATTGATAATCTTTGCAGGAAAGTAAAATGTTTTATACAGTAGCAAATTTTTCATTTTGCCACAAAAGTTTTGGTCAGCTTACTCATGTTGAACATAATTGTTCTTTTTAGCCCAGGAGTTCTTGAATTCTATTGTACTACCTGGGCACTTTGGTAACAAACAGATTTCTGGAGTATACCTCAGAAACTCAGAATCAGTAGGTCTGGGTGGGGTCCAAAAATAGTTTTTATTTGAATGAACACCTCAGGTGTTCTCATTTAAGGAGTGTATTGATTATATTTTGATAGTCACTTTTTGTTTTCCAGTCTTACATAAGACCATTATTTCTACCTTTTGTCATTAAGTGCATACGTTATATGCCTGAAATCCCACAGGACATAAGAAAAATAAAAAAGAGATGAGAGAGCACAATAATAGATATTTTTCAAAAGAGTATGTTTTGTTTAGAAAAGCAGGGATATGAAAAAAGCAATGAAAGAGAACCCGTTTACTGAGTGAAAATTACATAATAAATTTTCAGTATTATTTTTGATCCAATGCTAAATTTTGAGAGTTCAGTGGCTCCGTAGGGTAAGCAATGGAAATTCAAGCCCACTAGCTGCTTTGCAAAAGGTTTTATTTTGTAAAAGATTTTTGCTTCCCACAAGAGTTAAAGCCTCTGAAACCTTCTACAGAACTGACTGTTAAGCACATAACAACCCTAAAGTTTTGTTGGATGTTGGTCAATTGGCCTTACTGTTTCATATTTATGAAGTAGATGAGGTTTTTTGTAGTATTAAGTGCCGTCGAGTTGGAGCAGACCCATAGAGACCCAGTGTAGGGTTTCCAAGGTGACCTTGAACTGCTGACCTCATGGTTGAAACCGAATTAGCAGTCCAGTGCATTAACCCACAGCGCCACACCAGGACTCCAAGACTTCAAAATACAAGAGTTTTGTGGATTTAAATCACATGGTAATTCTGTAAATTGCTTTTGGAACTTTGTCCAGATTTTAGTCTTCGTTCATGGTGTTAGGTTGCCTTTGTAAAATGTAGACATTTTCCTGCAGACACTAATTTATATTGACAATCCTTGTTTACAGATATCTCTTCTTAAATTATTATTTTAGGAGAGCAGTAAACTGTTGGCGCTGGTGAAAACTTGTCAAACTTGTACAATCCTCTCTCTGATTTAAATATATGGTACATGTTGTTAGAGATGAACTGGTGAGCCTGGAAAATGCAATATTAACCTATCCTCTCTAACTCTGATCATCTACATCTATTAAAGTGTTATTGTTGTTGTTATGTGCCGTGGAGTCGGTTTCAACTCACAGCGACCCTGTACAGGGTTTCTGAGGCTGTAAATCTTTACAGGAGCAGAAAGCCTCATCTTTCTCCCATGGAGCAGCTGGTAGTTTTGAACTGCTGACCCTGAGGTTAGCAGTATGCACAGGAAATACTGCTTAGTGAGTGCAGATAAAATCTAAAATTGTAGAATCTTAGAGTCGATAGGGACTTTAGAGGAGCACTGGTATAGCATTTCTTGAATATTAATTGCTGTAGGTTTAGTACTGAACTAACACTGTAAGGTCTACAATTCAAACCCATCAGTTGCTCTTGGAAGTAACTCCACAGGGTTGCTGGAAGTCGGACCCACCTTGAGATTACACAGCAACACCAATCCACATACACATGCTAGGCAGGCTGGTTCTAACAATCATTTGAGGAGCTTAAAAAAAGGGAAAATTCCTGATTCAACTCAAGAAGATTCTGCTGTAGGTTGTAGAAAATAATTTTTTTTTCTTAAATGTTTTATTGTGAATTATGTGATAGTTTACATGGGAGAACATTGGTTTTACATTCATTCTATCGTATATCATCTCATTGCCATGGTTACAACCCCCTCCATGCAATCCTTCCCCCGTACCCCCAGGTCTTCAGCACACAGTCGCTCTCCCTCTCTGGATCTAAAGTCTCCAGCTGCTCCATCGCTCCAAGTCATCATCTCTGGCTCCATTTCAGGCATCACTGCTTCTCTGGGTAGGGTCCCGCTCTCTGCTTTTCTCCCTTGATGGTCCTAGGGACCTCCGCTCCTAGACTGAAAAGTTAATCACTCCCCTCCTTGCTATAAAACGTCTACCTTTACATTTCTGACCCTCACAATCAGTCCCGATAATACATTATACAATAACTTTTAACTCAGTGTAAGAATTCTCTCTATAAAATCCCTGGCAGAGTTATCCAGCAATTCTTTGACAAGTCCAACAACAGATCCTCTATTTTATAAGGCAACTTATTCCATTGCCTTAAAACTTTTGTCTTGGACCTAAAACTCACTGCCTTGTAATTTTCATCTATTAGTATTCATTCTTTCTTTAGATAGAGGGAAGAAAAACTAACTTTCATTGAAGATTTACCATATTATATATTCACTGTGTTAGATATTACCTCTTTGTTAGCTTGAAAACTATTAAACTAGTTTGTTTTCTTAGCTGCAAAATTGAGCCCCAACTGAGATCAGCTGTTACGAAAATGTGGCGTATGGCTCTCCAGGGGTCTCTGAGGTCCTTTTAGTGGTGTGCAATATCAAAACTACTTTTATAAAAATACAGAGATGCTATTTGCCTTTTTCACTGGGTTGTCATTTGCAATGATGATGTCAAACAATTTTGGGTGAAGTTGCTAGTGTGTGCAAATCAGGGTACCACACACAGTAAAAGAATAGTTTTATTTACATATTTTGCAGGTGAAGCAATGAAATGATTAATTTTATTAAATGTTGATCCTTGACTGCAGTTCTCTTTATTATCTTGTGATAGAATGGAAAGTGTGCATTAAGCCCTTGTGCTACAATCCCAAATGTGATGCTTATCTGGAGGAAAATCACTGTACAATAGCTGGAGATGCAAGCTGAAATAACCAGTTTTCTCATAGAATACAGTTTTTATCTGTAAGAATGACTAACTCACAGTGGTTTTTTCAGACTTGGATACTTTGCAGACGTATTTGCAAAAATGAACAAAAGGAGTGCTCCATTTCAGGAAGTGTAACTGACACTGTTCATAATAAAACTCAAGCTTTTAAGAGAAAAT
Source organism: Chrysochloris asiatica (assembly GCF_000296735.1). NCBI lineage: Eukaryota > Metazoa > Chordata > Mammalia > Afrosoricida > Chrysochloridae > Chrysochloris > Chrysochloris asiatica. The sequence continues at coordinate 6,643,748 of NW_006408601.1, read as the reverse complement.
TACTGGTTTGGAAAATTTGTATATATGACCACGAGCTTTCTGACTTCTCAATATTTAAACACTTTTCTGATATCTGATAAGATAGGTGTGCTGCTAACTGCAATCTTTGTGGTTCAAACCCGCTAGCTGCCATGGGAGAAAGATGAGGCTGTCGGTTCTCATAAAAACCCTTTACAAGGTCCCTGTGAATTGGAATTAGCTGGATGACAGTGGATTTTTTTTTTTTTTTTTTGGTTATTGGCAAATGTGATTTCTAAAAACACAATGAAATGTGTCAGTGTTTCAAAGATCTGGTATAACTCTTGTGAACCAATATTTTTCAAATTGAACAATGCACGATTTTACAAAATACTGCATGTGCAGGAGACCTATAAGGAACCCTGGTGGCACAGTGGTTAGGAGCTTGGCTGTTAACTGAAAGGTTGGTGAGTTGAACCAACTGGGAGAAAGATGTGGCAGTTTGCTTCCATAGTGATTTATAGCCTTGGGAACCCTGTCGAGGAGTTCTGCTCTGCCCTCTAGGATTGATGAGTGTGAATTGACTTGACAGTAACAGTCTTTTAAAATAATTTTAAAGGTCCATTTAATGTAGGTTTAAATGTAGCAATACAAGATGTTCATTTATGTTCAAGTTCCAGATTCCATATTAATTAGCCTTTGAGAAACTATTATTTGTTACATTTTGGTGTTGGACTAGGTAGCATTGTAAGCCGTCTTCCTTGACTTCTCAGAGTTAAATCTTCCTTTTTGTCCTAAACCCAGTGTCATAGCGTTGATTCTGATTTCTGGAAATTCTATAGGATAGAGTAAAGCTGCTCCTTAGGGTTTCCAAGGCTGTAAATCTTTGTGGAAGTAGACAGCTTCCTTTTTCTTCCATAGAGCAACTGGTAGGTTTGAACCACCAACCTTATAGCACGATGCTTACTCCGCTGCACTACCAGGGCTCCTTTTCTATTTGCTAAGTGCCATCAACTCAATAACTAAACCCTAATTTTCTATTTACTAGTGTAATATTTTTAATTATTAGCAATTAAAGTTTTAAAATTGGACCTTAGCTTGGTATGAATATTTCTGTAAGTGAATTTCATATTTCATTATGTTGTTGTTGTTGTTAAGTGAGGTCGAGTTGAACCCTACTCACAGTGACCCTGTATATGGTTTCCAAGGAGCTGCTGTTGAGCTTGAACCACCAACCTTGTTCAAACCAACCTTGTGGTCCAGTGCTTATCTTACAGTGCTACACCAGGACTCCTATATTTCATTATGTTGTTGTTGTTTTGAAGTGCGGTTGAGTCGAATCCAACTCACAGCCACCCTGTACAGGGTTTCCCAGGAGTGGCTGGTGAATTTGAACCACCAACCTTGCAGGCCAAACTGACATTGCAGTCCAGTGCATTATCCCACAGCGCCACACTCCAATTATGCACAATTTAATTATTAAGAAAAGTTAAGAATAATGGAATTTCAAACTATAAAAAGGACCAGAAAGAGACTAGATTATTCTGCCTCTCGGTCACTCTTCACATCTGAAATGGAACTCACCCTTGTGGCTCAATTTTCAGCCAAGCAGTGGATAGGTATACAGGGGGGATAACAACAAAATTAGTAAAGTATGCTCTCCAAGGAGTGGTCAACCACTGAAAATCAGAAAGGCAACATTTCCCTAAGGGCAAAGTTGAGAAGGGTTGGGAAGGAGGGTGGAATGGAAATAGGAACCCCAGGGAGGAAGTGGGATACCAGTAGTTGCATAGAAAGGGTTGCAATCACTGAGCTAGAACAAAGTGAATGATTTATTGAATGCAAAGCTCTGATAATCTTCTCTGTGAAACCTTCAACTCAATTCACAATAAAAAGCTAAAAAAAATGTTTTGTTTTTCTCTTAAGCTGATGCTGCTCTGAGTGAAATAGCAGTTTTAATGCAAAATTATATCTCCAAGAAAACAATTTACATACAAAATACTTTAAATGCTTTTCTAATTTTTACTCTTGATACATAAAAGACCAGGTGTTGATATCTTTATGAAAGTTAGTAAATAACTTGTTAAAAAAAAAAATACTTTGAAGCCAGTTGTTTGGACTCATTGACTCATTACTTATAACTTTATTAAATAAATAAATTTAAGAAGGTGTTAAATTCTAGACTTGAATTTTAAACATGATAGTATAATTTATCATAAAGGTGAAAAATGTTTGTTTCAAGGGCTTTTTGAATCACTTCAGTACTTTAAAAAATACCCTCTAATCATGTAGTCCACCACTTGTCTGTCAGTTTGTCGTACTCTGGTGGCTTGTGAGTTGTTGTGATTCTGAAAGCTATGCCCAAAGTATTTTAAATACCAGCAGGGTCACCCATGGTGGACAGGTTTCAGATGAGCTTCCAGACGAAGACAGACTAGGAAGAAAGAGTGATGGACTACTTCCGAATGTTTAGTCACTGTAAACCTTATGAATAGCAGAGAAACACTGTCAGAAATAGTGCCGCAAAATGAGCCCCTCAGGTTGGAAGGCACTCAAAATGCAACCTCAAAGTAGAGTTGACCGTGATGACGTGAATGGAGTAAAGCCTGTAGGACCTTCATTTGCTGATGGGGCACAACTCAAAATGAAGAGAAACAGCTGTAAACATCCATTGAAAATCGGAACATGGAATGCACGAAGTATGAATCTGGGAAAACTGAGAGTTGTCACAAGTGAAATGAAACGCATAAACATCGATATCTTAGGCATTAGTGAGCTAAAATGGACTGGTATTGGCCATTTTGAATCTGATGACCACATGGTTTACTATGCCAGAAATGACAAATTGAAGAGGAATGGTGTTGCACTCATTGTCAAAAGGAATCTTTCAAGAAAGTGAGGCTGCACAGGAGGCACTCACTCATCTCTGCCAAGAAATTTGGAAGACAACTATCTGGCCGATTGATTGGAAAAGATCCATATTTGTGCCCATTCTAAAGAGAAGTGACCCAACGGAATGCAGAAACCATCTGACAACGTCTTTGATATCCCATGAGAGTAAAGTTTTACTAAAGGTAATACAGAAATGGCTTCAAGCATACATTGACAGAGAATGTCCAGAGGTTCAAGCTGGATTCAGAAGAGGCCATGGAATGAGGGATATCATTGATGATGTCTGATGGATCTTAGCTGAAAGCAGAGAATACCAGAAAGATGTTTACCTATGCTTTATTGACTACGCAAAGGCTTTCGATTGTGTGGATCATGACAAGCTATGGACAACATTGCGAAGTGTGAGTATTCTGGAACACTTAATTGTGCTCATGAGGATTCTGTCCCTGGACCAAGAGGCAGTTGTTTGAACAGAACATGGGAACACTGAATGGTTTAAAATTCAGAAAAGTGTGCAACAAGGTTGTATTCTTTCACCATACCTATTCAACCTATATGCTGAACAAATAATCCGAGAAGCTGGGTTCTATGAAGAAAAACGTGGCATCAAGATTGGAGGAAGACTCATTAACAACCTGTGATATGCAGATGATACAACCTTGCTTGCTGAAAGTGAAGAGGACTTAAAATATTTTATGGATGAAGATCAAAGAGTATGGATTACATCTTAATGTCAAGAAAATATTCTCACCACTGGACCAATAAACAACATTCTTATCAACAGAGAAAAGATGGAAGTTGTCAAGGACTTCATTCCTCTTGGATCAACTGTCAACATTCACGGAAGCAGCAGTCAAGAAATCAAAGGACGGATTGCATTCGGCAAATCTGCTGCACCTTTTTAAAATGTTGAAAAGCAAAGATGTCAGCTTGAGGACTAAGGTGCGTCTAACCCAAATCATGGTATTTTCAATATGCATGCAAAAGCTGGACAGTGAATAAGGAAGACTGTAGAAGAATTGATGCATTTAAATTACGGTGTTGGAGGAGAATATTGAAAGTGCCATGGGCTGCCAAAGAACCAACAGATCCATGTTGGAAGAAGTGCAGCCAGAGTGCTCCTTGGAGGCCAGGATGGCCAAAATTCATCTCTCATACTTTGGAAATATTGCCAGGAGGGACCAGTCATTGGAGAAGGACATCATATTTGGTAAGGTGGAGGGTCAGAGAAAAAGAGGAAGACCCCCATGAGATGGATTGGCCAAGTGGCAGCATCGATGGTCTCAAGCGTGGCAACAGTAGTGAGGTTGACCCAGGATCGGGCAGTGTTTCGTTCTGCTGTGTCACTGTGAGTCAGTACTGACTTGATGGCACTTAACAACAATAATCATTGTAGTGGTGATGCATTGGGCTGATAACTGAAAGGTTAGCAGTTCAGATCTACCAACCGCTCCTTTAAGAACGATGAAACTTTCTACTCCTGTAAAGATTTATAGCCTCAGACACCCTATTTCAGGTTGCTAAGAGTCAGAACTGACTCCTGGCCCACCACCACCACCAGTCATTGAATGTCAGAGTTGAAAGGTCATTATCTACTCCAACCACCCGTTTGATGCTCGAAACTTCTTGCTTTAAAAAAAAAAAAAAAAAAAAAAAAGATAAAAATAATGGGTGTGACTTAAAGACAGAGCTTTAAGCAGGATTAAAATTTTAGGTTGAAAGCTTTTAAAGTCTCATTATAAGGTGAGGTGGCATGTTTTTATTTGCTGTTTACCTTTGATCCATTATCTAATTTTGGTAGAGTGGAGAATGCTTCTGAGAAAATGTTGATTGTTTTTTCATTGATGTCAAGGTACTTGTTTGAATTTGCCCTGTAAAATTGAGGACTTTTTAAAATTAAGCCAAATATTAATATTTGGCCTTTGCTGCCAGGCAAGTTGCTTAGATTTAGTGTGACTTCTTACAAATATCTTAAGGAATACACTGGATTGTAGAAGTAACAGTTGTTTTGGGACAAATTGTACATGTTAATATAAAAATACTAAAAAAACACCAAACTATAAGAGTGTAAAAATAAAACTAACTTATATCTCTTTGGAAATGGTAACACTTTTGTTAAATTGTACTTTCTTTAAGAAACTTGTGTGTATGCATATATTTCATTTTCTATAAGTTAATTAGCTCATTATACATACTGTTTTTAATGTAGCTACTTTATTATGCCAATAAATATAGGTTTATGTCATAATGATTACAGGGTTATTATATGTATGTATGATGATGTGCTTATCCAAACAGTAAGTTATTTCTAATTTTTTGACTATTTTTATAAAAGGCTATAATGAACATTTAAAGATTTTCATGACTAGCTCTTTAGGATAATTCTTGGAAAGAGCATTGCAAACACAAAAGGTATTCCAAAAAAAATGACAGTACTCTCTACTCAGCTGGGTTTGATAAGTCATTATAATAACCACACAGAACTTAGCCACTCTACTCATGATTGTGGGGTTTATTAAGAAAGTCAACAAGTAACAATGCAGGATCAGAACAGGCTGAAGGCACAATTCTTCCAGTCAGGACAGCTTCTCTTTGGCCATGCCCATAGGCAGGCCTCTCTCTGCTCTGGAAATGTTGCAAAGCTCTGCTAGGGCTATTGATAAATGCTCGCAGCACGCAGCACCACACCAAGGCACTTGGTTCTAGTGCCATCCAACAGGATGGCAGAAATGACTAATCACAATTAGCCCTGTTAACAAATCCTATCATCCCTCAGCATCTTCCTCCACCTTCTCTTACCCAGACCTACCTAGAAAAAGTCATTTGGTGGGTGTTTCCAAAGACTATGGCTAGAAGAGACTTTAAGTAATTCATTACACTGTAGGTATGGACATTAAAAATATTAACACATGCTACCAAGTTGCTGATCAGAAACGTACCCAATTTGTAATTCTATCAGTAGTACATGAAAAGACTGACTTCTCCACATACGAGGTTTATGTCCAACTTGAATTTTGCTGATTTATAGGTGAAAAGATATTGTTTTACTTCACATTTGTTTGATTATTAGTGAAGTTATAGTATTTTATGTTGCACATTTGTGTGTCTTCATTTGTATGTAGCTTCTTTATATTCTTTGTTAATTTTTGTATTGAAGTGTTTGAAGCAGTTAACATTTTATTTTGTAAAGTTAGGATATGTAAAAGTTTAGGTGACCAAATAGTAAGAGCATGTTACCACCATGTTGTTGTTGTTGCAATGTACCATCAAGTTGGTTTAAATTCATAGCAACCTTGCATAGGGTTTCTGAGAAGCAGCTCGTGAGCTTGAACCACTGACCTTGCAATTCAAACCAAATTTATAGGCCAGTGCATGAACCCAGAGCACCACCCCAGGACTCCTGATTATGTAGTAGAAGTAAATAATGTATGGTAGCCCTGTTTCTCAGTGCTGCTTCCCTGACCTGTCTCAGTGCTACACTTAGGGCACTGATTGTCTGGGAGGTAGCATTGAGGGTCTTTACTTAACATTGTGCAGGCAAGTCTGTTGATTTCCACATTTAGGGTCATGATCATAGCAGGCATTACAAAAAGGGGCAGGACCACATGTTCACCAGGACCGAACAGATGTAGATCAATACAGAAGTCAAATCGGGGGAGCACTAGCTCCCTGGTGACTCGATGATGAGGTCTATCAGTTAGGTCCTGTCTCTAGGGTAGGAAGGTGGTACGTCTTCCAAAAATATAGGCCTCTCCACTCACCCTCCACCCCTACCCCAGTGGAATTAACAGAGAAGATCTTAGTTCCACAGAGGAAGAACTATCTTGCTGGAGCTCTGTTATAAAAGTACTAACTCTAATAAGATAGGAGGTAAAGGAGAGTTCAACATACAATCCCCCTTCAAACAGAAATCAGACACATTCATTACATGCTTGCCCAGGTATATCTAAACATTTATTATCTCGACAATAAGGGATTAGATACGAATGTCTAACCCATAGTAGGAGAAAGAATAAATAGTCTGTAGACCAGTTTGGATTCTTGATTGTTTGAAATCTCTGAGGAGAATGGTCACATCTTATTTATCTTTGTGTTCTTACTTTATCGAATGCAATTTTTAACCTGTGGTCGCTAGCAGAACGAATGAACAGGCAAATGTGGAGTGGAACAATCTATGGGTGATGAGCTGTTCTGAGGATTCGTTTTACTAAGTAGATTGTTATTTTCCAGAACAGATCATGATTTGCTTTGGCATTTTCCTTCTCTTTCACTTTTTGCTATCTTCAGAACCAAAGTGCCAGTTTTATGTTTGGAAATGTCTTCCCCAGCCTAAACTTTCTAGTTCTTAGAGAAGTAGCTAACTTCAAGTTGCATGTATATTCGTTCTTAACTCTTTGCCCATCTTAAAGTGTGTCATGTTTATTCCTAAATTCTCTGCATGAGGAAGTATGTATTAAAGTCCCTCCGCCCTTTTTAAATGAACTCTGTGAATTTAGGAACTTGTTCTTATTTAATCTTTGTTCTGAAGTGGATTAGTAATGTAAATTAGTAGATAAGGAGTTTCAGAGTTGCTTTTAACGTATACAGCAAGACTGCATTGATAAGACAAAGGAGATTTATTGACTTTGTATTGGTGTTTATTGAAATATTATATGCTCTGAATGTCTGGAACTTTAACTGAATTAAAGATAACTGAATTTACAGAGTGATATTTTAGCTCCCAAAGAATCCAATGATTGGAGGGAAAAAATGTTTGCTAGCCACAATATTTCTGAATACATTTTCCTTTTTCCTCATTTAAATGTAAATTAAGGAATAAGATATCATGTATATCTCATAATTTCAAGCCTTTAAAAGAATAGTTGATAGAAAGACAAGGTGTGATGTCTAAAAGTGGGTAAGTCCTCAAACATCCTTTTGGAGGTTTCCAGAGTTTAAGCTTTTGAATATATTCTGTGGTTTACTTGTTTATAAAGATCTTATATTTTAGTACTCAGGGAAGGATAGAATGTAATAATAGCTTATAAAATAATCCATATATATATATATATTGTTGTTAAAGTGCCGTTGAGTCAGTTCCGACTCACAGTGACCCTGAACAAGGTTTCTGAGGCTGTAAATCTTTACAGGAGCAGAACACCTCATCTTTCTCCTGCAGAGCAGCTGGTAGTTTCGAACTGCTGACCTTGTGGTTCGCAGCCCGATTCGTAACCACGCTACCAGACCATACAGGTAAAAGTGCTCTCTTGAATCCCACCGCATCAGAGAGCCATGGAGATCTCATTCGTGCAGAATAGAACTTCTCCAGAAGATTTTCAAGGCTGTGACTTTTTTGGAAGCCGCCTTTTCTATTCTGACCCTTTGAGCTATAATCACAAAGCTGAGAGTAATAGTTCTTAGAGATGATGTTGATCAAGACACACTTTCACCCACAAAATGAATCTATTTAAATCTATTAAGCTCTAACTAACCTAGGTATATATTGGCTATATTTTTAAAATGCAGATTGAATCAAACCAATCCCTAAAATCTAGGAAAGGTTCTCACCTTAACTAGGAGTCCAGACTCCATTATTGTTTTCAGTTGAACACTACTCATGGCCATCTTGACATTTGGAAAGGATACAGCCTCTGCAACAACGTTTCTTTGTTTCAACAGAACAAAAGATATGCTGAATTTAGACCAAACAATAAAGATGAACTACTAAACCACTTTCTAATGCATGAGTGTTCTGGAGAGAGGAAACCATAGATATTTAGAGGCATAAACTGCCTCATTGTGCTGCTTAAAAACTTTTCTAAGAGTAGCTCTGTGTTTCAGTTGCATCTGTTACTTCCTCATCCAGAACTGACATGTGTGCAAGGAAAAGAATTTGGGATTGAATTGTGGTTTATACAGAATGTATTGTATGCAACCTAAGTCTCTAAATGGGCTGCACACCTTAGATAGAACAAAAATGGCATCCTTTCTAATTTATTCCTGATACTTACAAGGTATTCCTGTTGAGCACACCAGAGATGTTCTCGGTGAATTTTATGCATTTTAATTTGCATCATGTTTTTCAATGTAACTTTTCAACCTTTTTAAAATTTCTCTCTTTGTTTTTACTTATTCATACTTTTAACACATACTTTTTTACTGGACAATTTATGAAAGAACATATAATGCATGATGAAACCTCCTTGTCATTGTTTCTTTTGTCATTATCATCTTGGAAAAAGTTTGCTATTGTCATTTCGGACACATAGTGACCTTGTACAGGATTTACAAAGAGAGAGTGGGGGGTTTAAACCAGTATTATCCTACCATGTCTTTGTAGCTAGAACACACTTTTTAAATAAAGCATATAAATGAAGTTTATTTATCCTTTTTCATTTTGTTTTCTCTCTACATTTTCAGGTCATTTTCATGAATTCAAAGGCAATTTACCAGTGATTTCTGGGTGCTGGGGCTGATTTTTTGTGCATATTTGTAAGTATTGATTTACTACTACTCTTCTTATTAACAATACAAAACAGAGTTTGTAAACAAGTTCTTAACTCCTTTTGTGTCTGAATGTCTATTAGTTTTTGGGTAAGTGTTGACATAAACTTAGTGGTTATGTTTGGGGAGCGAAAATAAATGTGAAGTTCTTGCACTTGACAGAAGGTTTCTGTTTTCTTTGGAGGAGTATAGAAAAAATACCAGCTGGTGAAAAGGCCTCATGTTTGTTGTGATTTCCAGTGAACTAAACCAATAGCAGAGCTCCTTACAGTAAGCTGAAATGATAAATAATATCTTAACTACTTAGGTTTGGGGCTCAGTTATAGGAATCTGTTACCTTGAAAGTCATCTGGTCTATGTGCCTCAACTTCTGACAGTTTTCTGGTTGTCTGGACTTGACAAGTGCTCTGTGTCTGTGCTCATAGAAAAGACGTGAGGAATCAGAGTTCAAAGAGCTGTTAGTACTCAAGGAGATTAGGCACCAAGGAACCAAATACTCCTTTGGTGAATGTACAATATGTAAAACATGGTGGCATTCCTGCCTTCATCATCCAAAAAGCATAATTATATTTATAAATAATATTTTGGAGAACAAAGATAGTTTTTCTTAGGGAAAAAGGTAAATTTCAAGAAAAGAAAAACTTTGAAGTTACTAAAGTACTTTAAATTAATTGGTATAGAATAGCTTCAAGAATGTGGCAGATGATTTTTTAAAAAAATCTGTGTGTATAAGGCTATGTCTGTTGTTGTTAAGTGCTGTTGAGTTGGTTCCAACTCATGGGGACCCTACCACAGGACCCTATATAGGGTTTCTAATGCTGTAAATCTTTGCTGAAGTAGAAACCTCATCTTTTTCCCATGGAGCTTCTGGTGGGCTTGAACTCACAGTCCAGTGATTATAGCCAATCCAGTGCCACTGTACTCCTAAGGCCATATCTAGGTAACTTAAAAATTTATCGATACTGGTATGTTGAAGGGGCTCTTTTACTTTGTGTACAGCAACAACACAGGGCACGTTTCCTCTGTTGTTGTTAAGTGCTTTCTAGTCTGTTCCAACTCATAGCAACCCTGGATAAGGTTTCTGAGGATCATTTGGTGGGTTTGAACTGCTGACCTTGTGGTTCACAGTCCGTTGCTGTTCCTGTAGCTCCACACCACCTTATAAAGGAGTTTTAGTAAATTTACTTCTAGGAAAGTATTTGAAAACTTAGAGTATAAATGATTTAATATTTAAGCAGAGAACTTTGAAATTTCATTTAAAACCATCTTTTCCTTTGTTTTAGTAAGCATTGATTGAGTCAGGTATTTTGAACAAATTAAAAAAAATAAATGTGGACAATTAAATAGTATATTTTGTTTATTTTTAATGCTTTAAGAATGAATTAGAGTCTAGTGTTATGGTTATGAAATTGGATCAATTTTTTGTTACTGAAGATTGTGTCTATAAAACACAAAAGTTGTGTAAAATGCATTGTTGAGTTGGATTAAATATTAACCCATTAAATAAGCTTTTAGTTTGTGCAAGGTGTCACGGTAATGATTAGAAGGCAAAGAAAATGGAGCCATAAATGTAAAATACCTTTGAAGGGCTCTTGGTGAAAACTGATGATTTTAAGGATCTGAGTTTGTTAGAAAGCTGAGTTCAAGGAAATAATTTTGAGCCACCCAAATCTTAATTGTTTATTCTTTCTTTTGCCTCCTTTTTTTCTTCCTTTTATATCATTCAATCATTCTCTTTGGTAAGTTTTATGATGGTTTTCTTTGTTTATATTTTTAATGGCAAAATACAAGACAGTTATCAGCATTGATGACCTTCATTAAATTATAATTATACATTGTTTTTTGTTGTTGTTTTTAAGCCAGCCAAAGGCTCTCTTGCTTCTTTCTCTTCACCAAGACAGACATAGGCTAGCATTGAGTGGCAGTGATCCAATTAGCTGAGATTCTTCTCAGGACCTAGTAAAGGAAGAGACTAAAATTAGAAGGGATAGTTTTCATAGGGTTATTTCTGGAATTTAACTTTAAAAAACAAAGAACAAAACTTTTACTCAGATTTTGTCTGGTCATTTAGACAGTGGTTTTACCAGTCATACAGACATAAAACAACTATTTCTAGCCTTAAGAATTTCCACATACTAGTTTGGGACATGGACTTTGCTGTTCCTTTTGTCAGTGGACTCAAGCTTTATTAGGACTATCTCCTGATTGTATCGTCTTCTTACGAAAGAAATGTAGCAGGATCTTACTAAGGTTGTTGTTGTGATAAGTGTGGTCGAGTCAGTTCTGATGCGTAGTGAGTCTGTATAGGGTTTTAAGGAGTGGCTGCTAAGCTTGAACCACCGACCTTGTGGTGTGTTGTTGTTGTTAAGTGCCATAGAGTCTATTCCAACCAATAGTGACCCTGGATAGGGTTTCTGAGGAACGGCTGGTGGGCTGGAACTCTCGACCTTGTGGTTCAAACCAACTCTGCAGTCCAGTGCATTAACCTGCCATGCCATGCCAGGACTCCATTTGTATAGCATCTAGAATGCTTGAGTTCCTATTTCTTTCATTTATTGCAGAAACTGTCTATCACTTACAGTGAATGATGAGGCAGCTAAAACAACAGAACTATTGATCTAGTTTGGCTTGAGAATAAGCAAGTGGGATCAATGACAATGGCTGCTTTTACGAACCTTAATTTCCATGTCCTGAAGTTGCTTATTTGCTACATGATCTAAGGCAGAAAGTTATACCGCATGGCTATGGGAAGGTTTCTTAGTAAGGTGTGCAGGTCTGAGAGATAAGGAAAGTGGGATATTGTTTTGCACATCCATAATGAATGGGCCACACCAAGGGTGTGTGAGAACCGATTGGAATCTTACCTACTCAAATCTATTACCTAGGTCAGAAGAGGAAAACACCAAGAAGGACAATGTGTATCATTTCAGAAACGGAGTCTTTTAGGTTTCTGTTTTTCTTGCTTCTTTAAAGAATACAATTCATGCTGCTTCCCTTTCTTCAAAACAGGTGTTCAATAAAAAGACTTGTTTTGCATATTGATGCCCCATATTTACATATTTATCTTTAATTGAAAAATAGCTATAATGCTGACCATTCAGTTTTACCAAGGCAATACATGATTGGTTACAAAAAACAAAACAAAACCCCCCAAACAAACCATAGTTCATTAGATAACTTGCTTTTTCAGGTTACCCAAAACTTTTTAATAATTTGATTGCTGATTCCCTTTTATAAAATCTGTCTTTGTTCACAGTCTTTAATTGCAACTTTTTTCCTAAGGTCTCTGCTGAGTATTTTATTGTCTGGTACAGAAAGTGATCATTGCTTACCACTGGCCTGAGGCAAAAATAATAACAGTATCTTAAGTTGGTATAACACTTGTTTTTTTTTTTTTTTTTTTTTTACTAACACTTACTTTTGCAGATATTAAATGGACTGAAATTTATAAACAGACTATGAGGAGTGTAGTAATTATCCTCATTTTTGCAGAGTGGTGGTTATGTGCCGTGGAGTCAGTTCTGACTCATAGCAGCCCTGTACAGGGTTACTGAGGCTATGAATCTTTATGGGAGCAGAATGTCTGATCTTCCTCACGGAACAGGTAGTTTCGAACTGCTGGCCTTGAGGTTAGCAGCCCACTTTGTAACCACTACGCTACCAGAACTCCTTTGCAGGGTAGTAGGATACAAACTTTGGGAATCCTGGTATAAATACACTGCTTGTCCTGTGGTACTAAGCTATCTTCCGAGTGAGAATTTTAGCTGTCTTTCTGGTGTTACTTTTGGTCACTCTCTCAGTCTACACTTCGTTGCAGTGTAGACACTCTTAGAAAGCTGAGATGGACTCAGTTAGGGAGGAGGCTCTAGAGATCCCTCCGTAGCTTCATTTCTTCACATTCTCGGAGCATTTGCTACCCCGTGACATTTTCCTCTCACCCTGTTCCCAAACTGCCATCTACCATGCTTCTGATGAATTTTTTTGAATTGTATAGATTCTTAGGAAAACTAAACCAAAAATGGTTGCAGCAGTATATCAACAGGGAACTGCCAGAAATTCAAGCTGTGTTCAGAAGAGGTATGTGGAATGATAGATTTTATTGCAAGTGTCAGATGAATCTTGGCTGAAAGCAGAGTCTACTAGAAAGATGTTTACTTATATTTTATTAACTATGCCAAGGCATTCAACTGTGGGTCATAAACATTGAGAAGAATGGGAATTCCAGAACAAATAATTGTGCTCCTGTGAAACCTGTACACAAACTAAGAGGCAGTCATTTGAACAGAACAAGAGTACACTGCATAGGTTAAGATCAGGAAAGGCATACATTGAGGTTATATGAGGTTATACATTGAGATTATATGAGCAAATAACCCGAGAATCTGGACTATATGAAGAAGAAGGTGGCATCAGGCTTGGAGGAGGCTCATGAACAACTTGAGATATACAGAAGACACAACCTTGTTTGCTGAAAGTGAAGAGGACTTAAAACTCTTAGTAATGAAGATCAAAGACTACAGTCTTCAGTATGGATTACACAGTGACATAAAGAAAACAAAACTCATCACAACTGGACCAATAAAAAACAGCATGGCAAACAGAAAAATGTGAAGTTGTCAAGGATTTCATTTTATTTGGATCCACAATCAGTGCCCAAGTACCAGTCAGGAAGTCAAATGGCAAATCTTCTGTAAAAAAACAAAACAAAACACTGTGTTTTCAAAGCAAAGATGTCACCTTGGTGACTAAGGTGTGCCTGACCCATGTCATGGTATTTTTAATTGCTTCAAAGGCATGTGAAAACTGGACAATGTATAAGGAAAATTGAAGAAGGATTGATGTATTTGAATTAGGATGCTGGTGTGAAATATTGACTATATATATCATGGACTGCCAGAAGAATGAACATGTCTATCTTGGAAGAAGTACAGCCAACCGTTCCTTAGAAGTGAGGATAGTGAGAGTTGGTCTCAGGTACTTTGAATGTGTGATCAGGAGGGACCAATCAAGCTGAGAAGATGCTGAAAAAGAGGAAGACCCTCAGGAGATAAATTGTAAGTGGCTACAACAATAGGCTCAAACATAGCAACAATTGTGAGGATGGCACAGAACCAGGCAGTGTTTTGTTCTGTTGTGCACAGGGTCACTATGGGTCAAAACTGACCTGACAACACCTAACAACAACATTAGGAAACAAACAGAAAGAATCACAAATTCATCTCTTCATACTATTTTAAAATGGAAAGGAGTCTGTTTCTAACTGAACCTAGCCCATATCAAAGCTTCTTCACTGGGAACATCTGTGATTTTAAAGACAAGTAGGTCTAAGTGCATTATCTTTAAAAGATATTATTCCAGGCTAATCTTGACATAGAGCAGGTAAATAAAAAAGATGAGCTGTGAAAATCCACAAATAGGGCTTGAATGCCATTTTCCATGACAACGGGAGCTGCCCCATGAAAGCATTAATGCTGGGAATGTGAGGAATTTAAAATTGTGCCTTCTCAGTTTTACAGTTGTGTGCTCATGTTAATTAGAGATATACTGACATTTGAAGTATCTACATTAATACACATAGCTACTATACATTTGTGAACTGTGGCCAGAAATCTACTTTAATTGAAAGCAGTTTGCTAATCTGAATGTGTATATCCATTACAATTTAAGCTTTTAAGTTTTATATGCTAGTGTCTTTAGATACTTGTTCTTTTCTGCTCTCTGCACTTTCTTTTTCTAATTTACACCTGGAAGGACAACTTGGTCTATTTTAATTTCCTAGCAGTGTTTTGGAGCAATATTGATGGAATTTTGAGGAAGAAAAGGTTTTCGTAGTGTTTCTTATTTATGTAGTTTTGAATCTGGTTTCCCTTTCTGCCTTTTAAATCATTGGTTTTTCTTGCAAACCTTAAAATGGTCTTCCACCAAAATAAAATAGTAGGATTTAGGTTTATGGAGTTTTTTTTCCTCTGGTTATATTTAAGTACAAAAAATGTTATTCTTCATAGTCATACCGTGGTTTTAACTAGAGAAGTCCAGTGTTAGGTTGCTTGGTGTGGTGAACAGTGAGGGAGAATTCTGTTTTGTTTTTTTTCTGACATTGCTGAATTTTTATCCTTTTGTCTCATTGTCAAACTATATATCTTAATTTTTGGTTTGAATATATATTCAAAATAACCTGCTGCCTTCTTGAAGTCGTCTTTAGCCCTAGGATTTTTTTTTTTTTTTTCTTCTATGTCTGTCTTACACTTAAAGTGAAGACCACACATACACACAAATACACACGTTTTATTTTTATGCAAGCTTGTATTTCTTGAGAGTCTTGTCAGGATTTTGAACCTAATTGTTTTGTACTTGTTGTCTAATGAGACTCCCACACATACTTTTTGGACCAGCCCCTGGATATTACACAAGACTATTTGGAAAGAAGCTGCTTTTTTGTAGCACCAGAATAAACTGCTTTAAAACGTTGGTAATACTCTGGATTTATTTCATTAGATCATTTACTGGCACCATTAAACCGCTGAGACCTGGGACCATTAAAATGTACTCAGTACTATTATTATTATTATGGCCGATTTTACCCTTTATTACTTATTTCACTGTACCAAGTTCCTCTGTTCTTTCTTTCATGTTGCTTACTACATATTGTGCCATCCCAGCACATTCAGTAATTTCAAGTTAATTGCTCAATTATCAGTGATAGTCATGAAGCACTTGAAACATGCACAGTGGAAGAATTTAAAAATTTCAAAATAAGTTGGTGTGTCATAATCTTAAATATGAAGCATGCCAATATCTGCAAGCATAAAAATACACAGCCTGTGCTCGGCATTTCAGGGAAGGCAAAAACCTACTCTTAAAATCAGGGCTTTTGTCTGGTATTGAAGTGTTTCATCTTCGCTAATTTCAAACAACATGTCTAAATTTGATCTTGGTTTACTTTCAACTCTGAAAATTTTGTGATGGTTTGTAAAGGAAAGGGAAGTAAAACTATACTGATTCTGTTTAAATGCTTTACCGGAACCTCACAATCACGATCTTCACTGTGGAATGGAATTTGGTGTGAGTTAGCTCCATGTTGGATGCCAGTCAAGGACAATGATGTTTTTATAATGTTCATTCACTCATACGGCAGTCCTCGGATCACAGAACAGTGTTATACTGAAATCTAACAATATACCACCACCAAAAATAATGAGAGCAGTGCCACTTTGGGGACTTATTCTGATTCCTACATAGTAATATTCCCAGGTGTTTTCAAGAGAATTGACATATTATGAAAAAATAATTATTGTAACTGTTTTGGCAACTAAGCAGACTATCATTAATTTTTGCATTAGTATTCCATTTAGAGCTTTCTCAAAACTAATGTAGTGCCAACAGTTCTTTTTCAGGTATTATTAGGGCTCTGACACATTCTTATTGTACTGTTGTTGTTAGGCGCCATTGAGTCGGTACTATAGTAAAGCTTAATCTACTGGCTACATTTGAAGGTGGGTTGCACAAGAGTCAACATTAAAGTCATTCAGAGCTGGTTGGAGAAAAATTCTTCTTAACTTGAGATAGGAAACAATGTGGGACTTGTGGGGCAATTTGCTAAGAGCTAATAATAAACTTATATTGTTTCCAAAAGCTGTTTTCTGAACTTGTTCTTAACCAAGAAGATAGGCTTAATCATCTTTCAGTATTCTTATATACAATTTATTAATATGGAAAGGAATTAAGTCTATAGGTTGTTGTGAAGTGCTGTTGAGTCAGTTTCAACTCACCCCGATCCTGTATAGGGTTTCTAAGGAGCAGCTGGTGGGTTTGAACTGCTGACCTTGTGGCTTGCCGTCCATTGCTGATTGATTGTACAGTGCCACACCAGGAGTCCAAGTGTATATACAAAGAGAAGAGGAAATAAAGCCATTATGTGAACTGGATGGTGATCTCAAAGGAACCCTGGTGGTACAATGGTTAAAGCACTCAGCTGCCAACCAAAAGAGAGGTGGTTTGAACCTACAAGCTACTCTGTGGGAGAAAGATGTGGCAGTCTGCTTCTGAAAGATGTACAACCTTGTAAACTCTATGTGGCATTTCTGCTCTGCCATGTAGGGTTGCTATGAGTCAGAATTAACGCCACGGCAGTGGTGGGAGTAGTCTCAAATATAAAGAAATTCACCAGTTATGCACAGCTAACTATCGCTTTTATAATACAGTTATCTACAAGATGTGAAATATAATCTGTTTATAATTCAGGAAAAGTTAAAGTCATTGATTACATAAGCATGTAGACAGAAATATTTTAGTAACTATTCAATTTATAAAGATTGTTTGAATAGTCAGCACGGACTAGTTCATTTGTTGTATGCTTGTCCCTATACATCACTTTCAGCATAGAGTTTTATCTGAAGTACATATTGCATGTTATTTGCAGTACAGATATAAATCCTTATCATTTCCCCAAATGTTTGCCAGCTCCAAAGCATCAAAATGTGAGTTAAATATTGCCAGTAAAGATAAAACCATTTTCTGTATTCCTTTCCCCTTATATATATTACCTACATATTTCTTACTGGAGTTTTTACAAGATACTATAAAATAAAAGTGTTATTTCCAAATTAAAAAAAAACAAAAAACTAGACATCAGTTTCCATGAATGATTGGCAAAAGGGGCATAAGAGTTAATCAGTTAAAAAGAATTTGATATGATGACATAATGCTTGTTTTTATTATTTGTCCAAAGTTGGTGGTTCAGAACCAACAGCCACTCCTTGGAACCCTGGACAGGGTCGCTATGGGTCAGTATCGACTTGATGGCACTTAACAACAACAAGGGCTTGGTACAGAGCTTAAAAGAGAAGAAAAGATGGTCTCTGCCCAAAGGGCTTAAAATTCTATGTTACTACAGAGTTAATGTGGGTAGAGCTTTCTTTGGATACAAACTGTATTGGAGTTACCTATTTTTCTTAGTTTTCAACTCACACAGTTTCATATACGTTTAGGTGAATGAATTCATTAATAAAAGTAGATATTCTATTTTTGTCACCTGGCCTCTTTTATATTTTGAGGACGCAAAAGCAAAACAAAAATGTATGTTTGACAGTTAATTATTATTTTTTACTTTTGGATCCTGGCATAGTAGATAATTAAGCAATCTCATCAATGGAACTGAAGTCTGTACCCCTATAAACTGCCTGCATTAGGCAGAATATAGATTCCGTTTTTCTTAAAGCTATGGCAAACTGGTAATACGCCTATAACTTGGCTTTCCTTATTGTCATTAATAGTTTAGCGTTTCAATACATAAAATGGAGTGAAAACCCAGATATGTTATTCCTCCTTTCAATATTATATTTCCTCTATTATTCTATCTATATGTTGCTGTTGTTGTTGTTAAGTGTCATTGAGTTGTTTTCAACTCATAGTGACCCTTTATAGTGTTTCCGAGTAGTGGTAGGTGAGCTTGAACTGCTGACCTTGCGGTTCAAACCGACTTTGTAGTTGAGCGCGTTAACCCTTAGCACTACACCAGGACTATATAGCATCACTAATTTGAGTGGATTATTTGTGAGTGAGATGGGTCTCACATAATTTGAAATCTGATAGAGTAGGAAGCTCAGACTCAGGGAACTGCTGAGAGCTTTAAGGGATGGAAACATTCTGGGCTTTGTTCCTGGTAGTGGCATTCCTATGTGGAATCTAGTGATTATGTTGATTTTATGACTAGTTACAGGGTGTTTCCTCTGGACTTGTAGTCACAGAACAAATTACTGAGAGGCAATTTCTGGGGGAGGGCTGAGAAAATAAGACATGCTAAAAGTGGGTGTAAACAAGAGTTGAATTTCAGAAAGCTTTGGGAGCATGAAGCTTTTCGAGAAGATATGGTTGAACAAATGGAAGACATTCCTGCCCCTCCAATTCACTGTAGTAATTGGGAAGTAGAGAAAAATAAGTGAGACAAGAGATTACTGAAATGGGAGATTTTGTACAGACAGTAGATTTGAGGACTGTTTTTTTAAGATGTGGACATAATTGTTTTGGTCAAACAGTAAAAACAGGAATTTTCAGTTTCCTCCCCTCATTTCTTTGAAGTTTATTGATTTAAATTCAATGTATTTTAAGTCCACCTGTAGGACCCTTAGGAAATGGTGTCTCCCTGGCAAAAACCAGTGAGAACAATTTTGTATTACTTGGGTAAAGAGTAATATAAAGATTTAGAAAAAGAATCCCCTATCTACCGCACACCAATATTAGATGCATAAGAACTTTTGTTGTTGTTGTGTGCCGTGGAGTCGGTTCCGACTCATAGTGACCCTGTGCAGGGTTTCTGAGGCTGTAAATCTGTACGGGAGCAGAAAGCCTCATCTTTCTTCCGCAGAACCGCTGGTAGTTTCGAACTGCTGACCCTGAGATTAGCAGCCCAGAGGGAACCAGGCTCCCACTTCCACAACAGCACTTAAGAGTGCTCCAACCCATCCCAGGAGAATGGTAGAGATAGGCAATCAGGGCACTGTACTTGGTTATAGAGAAGTTAACAAAAAAATTACTATTGCTGGTGTTGAACATTTTTATGATATTATTTCCAAACCTCCTGTAAATTTACTACTTTCCTTCCCTCTTATTGTTTCTATATTCTCTCTCTCTTTTTTTTTTTTTTTTGTCAGGACAGAGTGAGACCACAACAGTTTTGTTCAAACATATATTCGCAGTTTCTAGTACAGTGCCTTATGCATAATAAATTCCCAATAAATGTTGGTTGAATTAATAAATGAACAAAAGCAGAGATAAAAGAAAGAAGGAAGAAATCGAAAGAAGGAAAAGGCAGAGCTGGAATTCAAACATTGTCTGACTTTCGAACCCACCTTTTCCCACTCCAGCACATCAGCAGCTTATCATTTCATTTTAGAATATACCTGATTTTGAATTTATCTCATAAAGTTTCCATAGATTCATCTGCCTTACAGCATGTCAAATATTTGACCTCAGAACTGTTCTGAGATTGAATGTCATGAAAAAAGCCTACCAATTTCTTTTTCTCATCCTGTTGCAATAACGTAACCTTATGATGCTAACTGTTCTGTGCAGAAATACAGATCTCAACTCCTCAATTTTTCAGGTGTTGTGGGCTATACGTTGGACTGTTAACAGAAGGGTCGGTGGCTTGAATCCACCAGCATCTCCACAGGCAAAAGATGAGGCTTTCTACTCCTATAAAGATTTGCAGCCTCAAAAACTTTATACAGGGTAATGCTGAGTCAGACTGACAGGATGGCATATAACAAAGTCCCTTCCACTACACTGTTGTAGTGCTGTAGGATAAGCACTGCACTGCTAACAGTAAGATCAGTGGTTCAAACTCACCAGCTGCTCCTTGGAAACCCCATACAGGGTTGCTATGAGTGGATGACACTTTTAACAACAACTGTTCCTCCCATCCAAAGAGTACATTTATTTTATTTCTTCTCTGGTTGTCCTGAATTTAAGTCTTTGTGCTACTAAAGAACTTTTTGTGGTGGGCAGAAAGATTATTGTATGTTCTGGTCAGTTTTTCCTGGAGGAGAGGTGTATCATTGTGATTCAGTGAGAACCTATTGGGAGAGCTGGTCTCCACCAAAGGAGATTTTGGCCAGATGAAAGTCTGGGGCTTGGTTTGCATTTTCAGCAGTGAGCTTCTTCTATTTATTTCATTTTGAAACTTGAATTTTCCCCTTGTTATTAATAAAGATCCTTGCTACAAAAGTTATACCAGACCATCCCTTCTACAACACTCTCTGTGTCTCATGTTCGATGATTTATTGCAGCGACCACACAGAACTCGGGCACCATATTCACAGTTAGGGGGCTGTTTTAGGGATGTTAACAGTTTACAATATAGGATCAGAAAATGCTCAGGGTACAGTTATTCCAGCCAGCTGCTGATAAATGCCCACAGGACACAACACTGGACCCTACGCCTCAGCCTGAGGATGTTTGGCTCTAGCTCTGTTGTTGTTGTTGTTAAGTGCAGTCGAGTCGGTTCCGACCCATAGCGACCCTGTACAGGGTTTCCGAGGGTGTAAATCTTTACGGGAGTAGAAAGCCTCATCTTTCTCCCGCGGAGCGGCTGGTAGTTTAGAACCGCAGACCTTAAGGTTCGCAGCCCGATTCATAACCACTACGCTAGGGTCAGCAAACCAGTCTCCCCCACTGAAGTGCTTGGAAGCACCCCACTCTACAAGCAAGCTTCCTGCCCAAGGTCCCTCAGCTTTATTTGCTCTGTCTCGTGCTCTGGTTCTGCTGCCGCTGCTCCTCTGCCACTCTTCCAGAGTAACAGCTTTCTGTCCCTGGGTGGAGGAGGTTCCAATGTACAGGGGACATCAGGGTCCAAAGGATGCAGCCCACTCACTACTGGCTCTTCTTTGATAATAGTGACTTCTCTCTTCTGATTCTGAGATCGTTCATTTTACACCTGTGCTAGAGGTTCAGGTTTTAACAATTACGAATGAATTCTGCTAACATCCAGAACTGGATCATATCATCTTATCAGTATCTTCTCCCACCTTCTCTTACTCAGACCCAGCAGAGCAAAAACATTGCTTGGTGGCAGTTATAAACTATGGCTAGAAGACATATTAGGTAATTCACTATAATTGCCAAGAGGGGTCTTTGCTGTGGTTTAATTTTTGTTTTTCCACAATACCATTGAACATTTTCATTTTCTTTCATTTCTAGTGCCATCTTTTAAAGAGTTTTACGGTGTCTTTCTACTCTACAGGGACGACTCATCTTTAGTAAAGAAAGGCCACATTGTATGTAGGCTTTCAGCAGTATTCTGTAGTCTTGAAGACATACACACCAACCTTCCTACTTGGGTCAGTCAGGAAGTGTGTACCTTCCAGGTAGATTGAATAGATTCATATTTAATCCTTCAATCAAACGTCAGATGTCCTAGATAAACTCCTAAGAGGATACAAGAAGCAATGTCATTTTTACCTGGAACAAATTGACAACTTAGAAGCTCTGACCATATTGGCATAAATAATTTGAAGTCCAATTAGCAGCACAAGGACCTAAATTAAGGGGCACTCAGAGAAGGGAAGAGAAATGTGCTCTCTTTGTAATTTGAAGCAGCCAGCCCTACTCGGAAATTAGTATCTTAGTGAGGAGTAATCTGGCAATTTGGATCTTTATGTTGGATGAACTGATCACTGGCCAATTTAATTTCCAACATGGCCTCTGAAAACTATTTAAAGATGTGGTTATAGCTTTGCCCAGTTCTGACAAAGCCTATTTTATTAGCAAATCTTTTATTCCCAGGAAAGTAATTCAACTCCACAAGTATAAACTGAGTCCTTATAAATACAAAGCAAAGCATTAATGATGAATTGGAAACAAATACAAATGTACTAAATCCATGCCCTCAAGTACCTTAGAATCTAGAAGTAATTATTACGTTATCTTATTTCTTGCGTTCTTTAATGCCTAGCGCAGTCTGTGGCTCACAGGTGGGGATTAATAATTGTTGAGTTGATTGTTTTATTGTAGAGGAGGTAGCAAAGAGAAGAGGCCATTTCCTGTGCTGAATATGTTAAATGCCTTAATACAGACAAAAATAATACTCTAGGTGGTTCAAAAGAATTTCTGTACTTTTTTTTTCTTAGAGTCCTGAGGTGTATAGGATAAGTACTGGAGTGTTAACCAACCACAAGGCTCTCTGCTCCCATAAAGATTTCCAGCCTCGGAAACCTTTTACAGGATTGCTATGAGTTGGTACTGACTCTGTGGCACACAACCATTACCACCAAAAGGAGTTAACTAAAGGGTTTCTATTGTATGTGTGTACCATCCTGGTAGTTATGGACATAGCTTGAGCATGAGTGTAGATGAATGAAACAAACAAACAAAAAAATATGGCACAGTGAACAATGAAACATCCAGTTTGGCTGAGAAGCTAGAAAATTTCGTGTGATCATATTGTCATAGCTATAATATGAAACTAAGGGATTTGATAGATCATAAGAGTGTCCTGGTGTGCCACCATAGGATAAGCACTTGATCTCATGGCTAGTTTGAACCACAAGGTTGGTGGTTCAAGCTCATCAGTCACTCTTCAGAAACCCTATACAGGGTTGCTCTGAATTAGAACCCACTCAATGGCCCTTAACACCAACACAACAACAAAAGGAGTCCTGGTGTGGCACTGTAGGATAAGGACTGGATGAAAACTGCAAAGATGGTGCTTCAAACCTACCAGCCACTCCTTGGAAACCCTATACAGGGTCACTATGAGTCAGAACTGACTCAATGACACTTAACACCATGGAATATCACAACCAACTACACCAGTAATGTGAAGAACTTTGATTTTGAAAAATTAATTCAACCGGTAGTTGGTAAAGTTGTTTGTGTGTGTGTATTTGTATACTGATCAGCTGGTTCTAACTCATAGTGACCCTGTTTAGGGGTTCTGGGCTGTAAATCTTTATGGAAGCAGAAATCTTTATCTTCTTCCTGAAGAGCAACTGGTAGATTCAAATTGCTGATCTTGCAGTTAGAAGTCCAGCTCATAACCCCAAACTACTGGGACGCCTTAAAATTGTTGTTGTTGTGAAGTGCCATTGAGTTGGTTCCAACCCATAGCGATCCTGTACAGGGTTTCTGAGGAGCTGCTGGTGAGCTTGAACCACTGACCTTGTGGTTCAAACAACTTTGCAGTAAATGCTGTCACCTAAGACTTATTTCAGTGCAATCCCTAATTGTTAGTGTTGTTGAGTTGTTTGACGACATCGAGTCAATTCAGACCCATAGCATAATTGTTGTTGTTGTTACGTGCTGTGGAGTCAGTTTGTGTTCCAGCACATTAACCCACAGCACCACACCAGGACTCCTAAAGTTGTGTAGGCTGAGGGAAAAGAGACTTGAGAAGCCACTTCTGAGGGCAACTTCAATAGTTCAGGCAGGAGGTAAAATGGTTAAACACGGGTGGAAACATTTTGAATGGAAATAGAGGACTAGGTGGAAGAGACTATGCCAAAGGAGGGTCAGGAAGACTGGTGAGACAAGTGGGTGGGGGACACGAGAGAAAAGGAGTCGGAATGATTTTTGCTTCTTTGCCCCTGTTCCTGTGGTTCAGCATGATAGTCTAATTTTAGGAAAGGCAGTGGGAAAATTGCTATACTAAGTATTTCTTGTCAACTCTCAAATCCCTTGCCATTTTACTGTTTAGATCACCATTGAAAATTAAGGTGTGCCCCCACCCCTCCAGAGGACTGGGAAGAGGATATGTTTTAGAAGGAATTAGAATATACTTAAAGATAAAATTGCCTTGAGACTTTAGAGGCAGAACACAAATACAGAAGCTAGGAACTCAAGAAGTTAGAGTGCACAAACAGGACCGCGTTATTTTCAGAGACAGAATGTAAAACCTGCCTCCCACAGTGCGAGAAAAGTGAAGCTATTTGAGATTATGGCATTCTTAGCAGGTGGATTTTACATAGGGATTAGTTTATGACATCTGTGAGGAATCAAACAGGTGTACAGAGTTTAGTTGCTTTTAAAACTCTCACATAAAAATGACTACAACTCTTCGCAACATTGTGTCCTTATACACAGAAGGTATAGTCCCAACAAATGTTCTTAGGCTATGTTGTTGTTGTTGTTAAGTGCCGTCGAGTCGGTTCCGACCCATAGCGACCCTGTACAGGGTTTCCGAGGGTGTAAATCTTTACGGGAGTAGAAAGCCTCATCTTTCTCCCGCGGAGCAGCTGGTAGTTTCAAACCATTGACCTTAAGGCTTGCAGCCTGATTCGTAACCACTACGCTACCAGAGCTCCTTATAGGCCCTCTCAATTTCTTCCTTTCAAGAGAAAAGAAAATAGAATAGGAAAACACATTCATGAGGGAGAAAAGACTTATTGAAATAAAAGTAAAAATAAAAATAGACTTTCTCAAGAAAGTGGATTAAAGTCAAGCTGACTTTGTGGAGGAGACTTGTCATTCATAGGATCCTTTGGACTAGCGCTAGCATTCATCTCACTAGCATGCATAAATGAATGCATTTATTAATTCACTCAATATAGTTCTCAAGGAATTTATACTCTAGGAGAGGAGATGACATGTATGTAGATGAACAAAAGTGACTGGTACAAAATCCAGCAATTTCTCTTTGGGAAACTCTTAGAGAGCGAGAGTGTCTGACCACTTTCATCGTCCACTCTGCTTTGTGCACCTTAGGTTCCTTCCAGACCAGAACTTCTATTTGGTTCATTCTGGTTTGACGCGTTGCTGAGAATTTGTATTTCCACCCCAGATAACATTGAACCAGAATCTATAGTTTAGCAAGGTGCCCAGGTGATTTGTATACATTGTGTATTCTTTTGTATACATAAGAATCACCTGGGGATCTTGTTCAAGTTCAGATTCAATATACATGGTATGGAAGTGCAAATTCTCAGCGGAAGATCATACTGGAATGACCAAATTCAAAGCCTTCCTCCTGACACTTGAGTGCCTGGCCATCCCCTCATGATAGGACGCTCTGTTGTACCTTTGTGCCTAGCCAGGAGTGCATATTATGTAGTGCATTATGGATGCTCTGTAAATGCTTCTTGTATGAATTGTAAAGATTCTGTCTCCCATGTATGTCCAATTAATTAAGATTGTTGTCATCCTTAAGTGCCATTGACTCAGTTCCAAGTCACAGTGACACTATATAAGGTTCCCAAGGAGCGGCTGGTGGCTTTGAACCACAGACCTTATGGTTAAGTCCAGTGCTTACCCTATAGTGCCACACCAGGACTTTAGGTTAAAATTATTTTTCTATGAGTAAATTAAAGTCTGTTGCTTATGCACACTTTTAGGTTATTTATATGTCTCTGTATTTTAAAAACAAAAACAATTTAAAGTGCTTTTTTTTGTTGTTGTTTTATTTCGGTGACTTAAGAATTATATAGATGCCTCATATGAGTTTTAACATATACTATGTGAAATTCCTACAACATCTGGGCTCTTCTGTGTACTAGCTGTGTAATCTTAGGCAAATGTCATAACCACTATGAGCCTTAGATTCCTCACCAGAAAAGTAGAAAAATTACCTTCTACATGTTTTCTTGTTGTTTTTTTTAAAAAAATACCTTCATTGAGCTACCCCTAGTAAATCCTATACAGGGTCACTATGAGTTAGAATCCAACAATGACACTTAAAAACAGCAATAATTGAGGTACAGTTTAAGACAATGAACTGTACATATTTGAAGCACACAACTTACAAGTTTGACACAGGTATACACCAATGAAGCTAGTTCTGCACTCAAGGTAATGAACATATCCGTCTCCTGAAACTTTTTATGGTCCTTCAAAATCTCTCATTCCTACCTCTTCTTCTGCCCCTTTCCCTCATGCCTTAACTGATCTGCTTTTTCTCACTATAGATTAGTTTGCTTTTCCAATAATTTTATTGAATGCAATCATACTGTATTAATTTTGTCTAGTTTGTTTCACTCAGCATGTTTTTTTTTAAACGACTCATTCATGTTGTGCATGTGAACAGTTTAAATTTCTAATTGCTGAGTAAATATTTTACTGTATAGATACACCATAATTTTATATTATATAGTACATAATGGATGCTCTGTAAAATGCTAGTTGATAGTTTATTTTGATTTTTTCTAGTTCTTGGCTATTACATATGAAGTTTCTATAAGCATTTGTATGGAGTTCTGATATGGCACTGTAGGAAAAGCACTGGACTTCTAACTACAAGGTTGTTGGTTCAAATCCACCATCCACTCCTTGGAAACTCTGTATAGGGTTGATATGAGTCAGAACTGACTTGATGACACTTAACAACAACAACAATACCACAATTTGACAGTTCTTTTAAGTTCTTTATAGTTCTTGGTTGTTACAGATAAAGTTTCCATAAGTATTTGTATACAAATCTTTGTATAGACATAAATACTTACTTAGTGCTGATCATGTTGTTGTTAAATGCTATGTTAAGTGGGTTCCAACTCATGACAACCTTATATTGGGTTTCCAAGGAGTGGCTGGTGAGTTTGAACCAACAACCTTGTGGTTAGCAGTTCAGAGCCACACCAGGACTCTTGGTCTTACCATAGTGTATTATGTGTGCTTAACTCTTTAAGAACTGCCAAAATTTTCACTAGTGTTATTTTTTCTCTTATAGACCTGGATGTTGGTTGACTGAAAACTGACTCAAAAAATGAGTTCATTTCCAAATCTGAAGGGTGATTAAAGGCAACAAATAGTCTTGGGAGTTCTAGCAGTCCTATGTGACCATTAGGCTTGGTATTATTTATGACTTTGAGTTTTGTTCCCCATGTGCTTTTACTCCATCTAGGACCTTTTAATGGGATCCTGCTTTCAAGTAGTTAGTAGTGGCAGCTGGTCACCATCCATTTCTGGTCTCAGGGTTGTAGAGACTGATGTTAAAGTGATCCATTGGTTCATTGGATTACTTGCTTCCATTATCTTCTGTTTTCTTCCTTCTTTCTTCCAGTCAGGGAGAAACTTTAGATGACTTCTTAACAGTTTTTAAGATGCCAGTCACTACTCACTGACATAAGATGTTGAGTATTATCTTTGTGGACTATGTTATGTCAGTTGACCTTGGTATTCCGAGACTATGGTCCTGAGCCCCTAGGTCCAGTGACATATTCCCTGAAGGTGTTTGGTTTCTTATAATAAGTTTTCATAACTTTGCTCCCATATGCTCTGCTACATTCATGGGCATATGTGCAGCACCAGTAAATCCATATGTGTGCATACCCTCTGTCAAACTTGGGTATACTTCCACTGTCCTGTTCACACACATTTGGCCTGTGTGTCCACTGTGTTAAAGGCCTTCAAGTTGGTTCTGACTCATTCTGATCTGGCATAGGGTTTCCAAGGAGCAGCTGGTGGGTTTGAATCACTGAACTTGCAGTTAGCAGTCTAGTGCTTATTGTACAGTGCCACACCAGGACTTCAAAATAGGTATTAGTGCTAAACGTTTATTTCTAAGTACTGCTTTGGCTGTTTTCCATAACTTTTTGATGTATTTATATTTTCATTCAGTTCAAAAATTTTTAAAAAATTTATTTCTCTTATGATTTCTACTTTGTCTCATGGATCATTCTGTTGTTAGGTGTTGTTGAGTCACTTCTGCCTAGTCCTGCTCCATCCTTAACAATTGTTACTAAGCTTGAGCTCATTGTTGTAGCCACTGTGTCAATCAGTCCATCAGGTTGAAGGTCTTCCTCTTTTTTTACTAGCACTCTACTAGTAAGCATGATGTATTTCTCCAGGGATTGGTCCCTCCCGATAACCTCGCCATGGTATGAATGCTATGATCTTGCCAAACTCTCGTCTAAGGAGCATTTTAGCTGCTCTTCATCCAAAACAGATTTGTTTGTTCTTCTGCTAGTCGATGGTGTATTTATTCATTATTCTTCACCAACACCATAATTCAAATACATCAATTCTTCTTTTGTCTTTTTGGGTAATCTTGTTGTTGTTAAGTGCCATCAAGTCAGTTCCGACCCATAGAGACCCTGTATAGGGTTTCCAAGGAATGGCTGGTATGTAATTTTAGAGTGTGTTATTTTGTTTCTAAATATTTGGGGATTTCCCCCAGATATCTTGTTATTGATTCCTAATGTAATTCATTGTTATCCGAGAACATATTTTGTATGATTTGAATGCAAATTATTATGGCTTATATTATGGCTCAGAATATAATCTATTTTGGTCAAAGTTTTATGTGTCTTAGAAAAGAATGAGTATTCTGTTGTTGGTGGAAACATTCCTTAATGTCAGTTAGACTAAGTTGGTTGGTAGGATTGTTCAGGCTTCTGTATTCTTCGTAATTTTCCATCTACTTATCCTACTGTTTACTAGGAAAGATATTTTGAAAGCTCTGATAAATTTCCTTGAAATTTTATCAGTTTTTGCTTTTGTATTTTGAAGTGCAAATAGTCGCATAAAGTTTAGGATTATTATGTTCTGCTTATGACTTCACCCCTTATGAAAGAATTCTCTATTCCTGGTGATGTTCTTCACTGTGAAATCTGCTTTGTCTGATATTCATCCAGACACTCAAGACTTCTTTTTTATTAGTGTTAACATGGCGTAATTTTCTCTTCTTTTAACCTATTTGTATCTTTATGATGCATGTACAGGATGTATGTAAGTTTATATAAAGCATTATTAAGAGTGCTTCACACATTGAACATGTTCAATAAAATGCTTACTAATGTAAGCTCTGTCCCTGCATCCTGCTCTTCCATTAAGTTTTTGGTGTGATTCTTATCGAGTTGATTTTGAATCTTAGCAACTTTATGTGATAGAGTAGAACTGCCCTGTAGAGTTTTCTAGGCCATAATCTTAATGAAAGCAGATCTTTAGGGCTTTTTCTCCTGCAGAGCTGATGGTAGGCTTGAACTGCTGACCTTTTGGGTAACAGTTGAGTGCTTAGCTATTGTGCCACTCGAACTCCTTCCATGAAGCGTTATGTCATATTTAACAAACAAAGAAACTGAAAACCATGGCTGTTGAGAGCATTCCAACTCACAGTGAGCCTGTGCAATCCAGAGTAGAATTGTTCTATAGATAGTCCTAGCTGTAATATTTATGGAAACACATCTCCAAACCTTCCTTCCATTGTGCTGCTGGGTGTGCGTGAACCAACAACCTTTAGATTAGTAGTCTTGTGCCACCCATGGATCTTTTTGGTCATATGCCACCTCCTATATGAAGTCTTTCTTGGACTATCACTTCCTGATGATTTCTAACTCTTTATTCTTTGTTACCTGTATTCCTTTCATATATAATTTTATCATGGTACAGATCTATGTTATGCATTTTCATTTACTTGTCTGTTTGTTGTAGATTGTCTCAGACAAAAATTTCTTTTATCTCTCTATCTATCCCTAGCTCTAAGCACATAATAAATGCTTAGATATTTGTTGTGTAAGTGAATAATCAAGAGTGGTTTATATCTTTTATGACTTTTAGGAATGGACTTCTTTATTGAGAAGGACAGAAAGGTAGTCTGGGATTATAAAAACATTTGAACACTGAAAACAGACAGGGAAGTCAGATTTAGGGGAAGCTACAAAATAGTGAGAAAGCAAAGGCAGTTGGTTGTGGTGGACCGTGAAATACTCATAGTAATAGTGGGAGAGTTTCTGCCAAGCTGAGAGAGAAGAAAGGGTTAGAGAATGGAGAATGGGAGAGTGTGTAGCTTGTCAGTGAAACCATTTTGTGATATTTTGGCACATTGCTTACTATAGATGGTAACACTGGTCACTTGACATAAATGTATATTGTATGGAGCATTGTAACTTGAACTGCTGTAGTGCCCATTGCCATCAAGATCATTCTGATTCATAGTAACCTTTACTTGTAATAGATTTTTCCCCCTAACAAAATGCTGAGATAATTGTAATACACCTTTAGAAGACGGTGAATGTTGGAATAAAATGTTAGGATGGATTATCTGCGAATAAGCAAAAAAGGTATACTCAGTAGTGGAAAGGAGCATAATCACAAATGTTGTTGTTGTTGTTGTTGTTAAGTCCATGGGGTTCCCAAGGAGCGGTGGATGAGTCTGAACCACTGACCTTGCGGTTCAATCCGACCTTGAAGTCGAGTACTTATCCCACGGCACCACACCAGGACAAACATGGTCTAGGTATGTTGTTGTTGAAGTGTTGGAGAATCAGTTCTGACTCATAGTGCAGGGTTTCCATGGAGCGGCTGGTGAGCTTGAACTGCCCAGTTTGCAGTTCAAACCAACCCTGTAATCCAGCACATTAACCCACAGCGCTACACCAGGTTTCCAGTATAGGCATAAACAAACATAATACAACCAAAAGGACAAGTGGACCTTGGAGCTGAGGGATTAAGGCTTCACACTGGTGTGAAGTACTAAAGTATGTGCCTTTCTGCCACTTGGTGTACTTCTGAGCAAATTCCTGAGCCTCTGTAAGTCTCAGGCCTCAGTCCCCTCACCTGGACATTGCGTGTGACTGCTAATCAGGTTAAATGACGCAAAGAGAACATTTATTCTGTATATGGCAGATAGCGGGCCCAGTAACTATTAGTTTCTTCTTTTTAGACATTTTATGTCTTCTGATGAGGAAAGGAAAATGCTGCAAGAAGGATTTTGTGATCCCTCATCACTTTGTGTAAGTGTCTAGGTCTAATATCTATCATTTGTGAGTGTAACTGATGGTCCCATTTAGTTCTTATTTCCATGGCAAATGAGGAGTATTGTGTTTTCATTGTATAAAAACAAAGTCCTGGTCAACTTATATTTCTTCAGTTTTGAAAGATATAGTTATTTAGCCTCACACTTAAAAAAAAAAATTTTTTTTTTTACAGTTTGTAGTTTTAATTTGTGAGTAAAACTGTTTAGATTATTGGCTAAGCTTTATATGCAGATTAACTGTGTTACCTATTGAATAAACGATTGGAGAGATGAGTTTCAGGAAGCCGAAAATTTTCTAAGTCTTATACCCATTTATATATTAATGTAGGTTAAATATTCTATGGATAAAATCCGTTTTGATCTCAATTTACTAACATGGAAATTATGTAATACAAAGGTTAGAAACCTTTGACTTTCAAAAATAATAATACATTAAATCCATACTTAGCTTATAAAAGACTGCTCTCAAGGTACACTTTACCACAAAAATACTTTGGATACATAAAGACTCTGAAATTTGTTCTAGCATAATTAATTCAGAAAACAAAACAAAAAACCATGATTTCTCTGCCAAAAGGAAAATTCAGGACTCTTCCCGTGTAGCAACTCTGTGTTTGGTTAAGGAAACTAAAGAAAGTTTATAGTCAGTAGAAGAAAACATCATAATGGTTTTGGAGACACCTTTCAGCACTGCTTTTGATTACTGAATAGTTATACTGTCACATACAATTTAGAGATGTAATACAGTTTGCTGCCGATCCTGCTAATTAAAGAGCCACCTTTCGTCATCGATCTGGGTAGTTCAGCCGCCGGTGCTAGTTGACAAGGCAATGACTGCTCCATTCAAGATAGACTGGTTCTTTGCATTTATTTTTATGAGCCTTAGTCTGACCTTGATGATAGTTTGCTTGGTTGAGAGTCATCTTATTTTCGTTCAAGGTATGTTGCCTCCAAGATGCCTGTAAACATGCTAAGAGGCTGAAT
Source organism: Chrysochloris asiatica (assembly GCF_000296735.1). Lineage (NCBI taxonomy): Eukaryota > Metazoa > Chordata > Mammalia > Afrosoricida > Chrysochloridae > Chrysochloris > Chrysochloris asiatica. Next base: position 6,611,254 of record NW_006408601.1, on the reverse strand, counting down.
TTTGATAGATCTCACAAACTGCTCTAAAAGGGCATGAATGGAAACTGAGGAGCCGACAGAGTTAATAATTCAGCATTTGGCAGGACTGCAGATATTAATGCATATGATTTCACCTCGACAAACCCTGACCCAATCGTATTTGAAAATGAGTGTAGTGTTCTTATTTCGGCCTTTAGTCAGCCATTTTAAAACTTTATATGAGATAGACAGAATATTACTTTCTTCTTAGAAATGCAAGGTTCATAGGCTACAGGACTATACTTTGAGAAATAAAAGAAAATATGTGTTGTAAGAAATTGCCATCTTGAAGTAATGAAAATAACATTTGAAAATTTTTATATCACATTATGTCTGATTTGGGATGTTTTAAATTGCTCATTTATTCAAAAATTTAAAGTGAAGTATCTATTTTGGTATTTCAAGTAAACATGTAACTCTTAACTTTAAATAACCAGTAAATTTATGTACTCTATGCAGGTAAATTGTATAAAGCATTTATCATAAAAATTAAAACATGCTAATTTCAATAAGTACATATAATAGCTAATTACCCTCAATATTACAAGAAGCCTGGTGGTGCAATGGTCGCTGAAGAAAGATGTGACAGTTGTTTCCATAAAAGATTTATAGCTATTTAAAACCCCTATGGAGCAGTTCTGCTCTGTCCTAGTAAGTTATGAGTCAGAATCCACTTGTCAGCAAAAGGTTTAACCCTGAATATTAGGACTTAAAGTTACTTAGCATAATGGTTTCAAATCGGGCTGTGAATCGCAAGCCCAGCAGTTCGAAACTACCAGCTGTTCTGTGGGAGAAAGATGAGGCGTTCTGCTGGCGTAAAGATTTATAGCCTTGGAAACCCTGTACAGGGTCGCTATGAGTCGGGACCGACTCCATGGCACATAACAACAACAACAACAAAGTTACTTAAAGAAGTTTTTTTTTTACTTTCATAAGGAAATAAATATATCTTCTTTTATGAAAATGCCTTGGGATTGACATGATTTCTCTTGCACTGTTATTAACCCGGGAGCACTGGTGTGGCACTGTGGATTAATGCACTGGACTGCAAGGTTGGTTTGAAGTGCAAGGTCGGTGGTTCAAGCTCACCAGCTGCTCCTTGGAAACCCTACATAGGGTTGCTAAGAGTCGGAACCAACTTGACAGCACATAACAACAACAATTATTAACCCAGAGTCCTGGTGCGGTGCTGTAGGATCAGCACTGGACTGATAACCACAAGGTCGGTGGTTCATCATCTGCTCTTTGGAAACCCTATGCAGGGTCACTACGAGACAGAACTGACTCCACAGCATTATTAACCCAGGACACAACAATAATTTATGGATTCTTAAAATAATAGAGTCCTGCTGTGGGGCTATAGGATAAGCACTGAAGTGCAAACTGCAAGATTGGCAATTCAAACCCACTACCTATTCCTCGGAAACTCTACACAGGGTTGCTATGAGTCAGAATGACCTGATGGTACTTAACAACAAGAAGAAATAATACTGCTTTTTAAAGGTTGGTGACTTGTTGAGCTGTGTGAATAATCAGTGCCCTTTTGTTGTTATTGTTAAGTGCTGTAGAGTCAGTTCCAACTCATAGTGACCCTGTATAGGGTTTCCTGGGAGTGGCTAGTGGGTTTGAATTGTCAACCTAGTAGTTAGTAGCCCAGTGCTTATCCTACAGCACCACACCTGGACTCAAATGCCCTTTGAGTATATATCAAATAAATTTTATGATTCTAAAATGATTATTTCTAAGTAAGACGATTTCAGGTTTATCTGATGGTTTTGTTGTAGGATTCCATCTTGTAATGTGTAGAAATGAAGAATGTAAACCTTCATATAAATAAAAAGTACTTTATTTTCCCCTTAAAGTCTTTAGGGTCATATTTCTATGTGGAAATTCTTGCTATTATATATCTAATTGTACTACATGGAGAAAGACTTGTAAATTTAAGACAATCTTTTGTAGTAATAAAATACAATTTAGATTAATTAGTGAAAAACACTAACTTAATAGAATGGAAAGGGAATAAGCAAATCTAATTGTTGTTGTTACATGCTGTCGAGTTGGTTCTGACTCGTAGTGATCCTGGATAGAATTTCCAAGGAGCGGCTGGTGGGTTTGAACTACCAATCTTGTGTTTAGTAATCCGGTGCTTACCTGACACCACCACACCAGGACACCTAGCAAATCTAATAGAGACAGGTTAAATTTGGTTTGGGCTGTTTATAAAGCTGATTTTAACTTTTTAAAAGATTTCAATATAGTAAAAGACATATCCCAATATTATATTTTCATTAACATAAATCTTAAAATGGGTAATTATGTCCACATAATGAATTTGTGTGGATGATTATGGTAATTTGCTACCTATCTCAGAAAGCAGCTTTTTATCCTTATGAAAATATTTTCATCGTGTTCCTGATACGTTTTTTGAAGTCTAAAAAAATCTGAATTAAAAGGAAAAAAGTCTTAAGGTTGTAAAAATCTTACTCTTATTAAAAACCAGATCCTATATAAAGTCTGAAAGAAAGTAGAGAAGAATATGAGCTGTATTTTAGGTAACAGATTGGACACATTCAAGTAATTTGTAGTCGTGTCTTCTTTATACTGTGGTAGTAACAGATGATGTTGTGCTACAAGCTTAGTAATAAAAAGAGAATAGATTTTAAGCCGTAAACTAGTTTAGTAGCATTGGTTCCATTTCTTTCGAGTTCCGTGTCCCTTGCAAAGGAAAATGCATTACATCTCTGTGAACAACCTGAATTTCTCTTGTCCTGGAAAATCGTAAAGTCCAACTTGGCTTTTGACACAGTCTAAGCTACTTGGATTAGGTAAAGCTGATTTTAAGAGAGAAAAATTGGATGCTCAGTAAAGCCCAGCAGATATTTTGACATACTCTTGGAGCAGATAAGAGTCATCATAAATTTAATCATTACCTTTCCGAGCACAGAAACTGTACTAATAAATGGCTTTGAATATTTTATGAATGACTGAGCACCCTGCTTTGCTAATAAGTCCTCTGGAAAGCTGTGACTTTTTGGGGATGGTTTTGCTTTTGAAGGAAGTAGTGCTGGAATTGATTCAAAGGGCAGGGGGTAGTATTGAAGAGAACCTACTGATGAGGTGTCATATAATTTTACAAGTTGCATAACTGCTTTTAACTACTAAACTAGCTCTGATTAAAATAACAATTGAGCTTGTAATTTTTTCTGAACAGCTGCTGCTACAGGGGGGTCATTTACCTTGGAGAATGAAAACATAATCGTACTCTTGGTACATGAGTTATGTAGTCTTGTGTTTTAGAGCAAAGCACAAAGTTTAAAGCCTATAGAAGAATGTTATTTGAAAGCTGTCAAACCATGTTAAAAAAGACTGCATCGTCAAAAGGCCCTGGTGGCCGCGATTCTGCATGTAGCCTTGTCTTATTCATTATAAAATGCATGTTTATAAAGTTCCACAGAGCATCCAATTCCCAATTCACTTATATCAGCAAGACTTAACTTGCTCATTAATCTAAATTCTTTTGCAACTTTAATCTACATGTTTAATTAATCATAAAATGAGGCGGTAAGTAATTTCAGCAATGTGTGGCTTGTTATCAGATGCATTTAATCACTCTTCTGTGAGCTCATTTGGAAACACCTGAACATGTCGAGTACAGTTTGAATAAGCATAAATTATTCTTTGTCAGTGTACTTCACTCAACTAATAAGACATTAATTTAAAAGGCACTGTTTGTCATTTTTAGATCTTTACCAATATTTTTAGCTTAGCAATATAACACTAATTGTATACATGATTCACAACTAGTGCCCGACATAGGAAAGGGTAAGAGTTTAATTCATTTTTCTTATTTACATGTAATTATGTCATGTAATCTTAGTTTTTAATGAGGATTAACCATCTTGTAAGTATTCATATGCTTTTGGAATAAGATACTAATGAATTATAGTTGGAAAAATTATTTGTTGGTACAAAGGATTGAGAGTCCTTGTTTCTTGCTTATGTTAGTATTGAAAGGAGTAAGGTTTGGGAGAGGACACTGCAAATACATTATATAATGTAGGAGGTTCATCTTAAAAATACAAATAAAATAGCTATACTCAGCTATATAATATAATAGACATATATATGGTACTTAAATAAAACAACTAGGTAACTTAAAATAATGAGCGTTCATACCCTGGCCCCATTCTCTTAAAAATATCGAATAGATGATGATGCCATTTTTAAAAAGGCAAAAAGCAAGCAATAATAATAATTACAACAACAACAAAAACACACACACACCTGGTTCAGGGCAAAAAACCCCCACAAAACTCATGAGTGCTGGACGAGTTATATATTAGGCGTATGGGAATAAAAATGGCATTTTATAGGATGTTATCACCTGTCCTATAAAATGCATCCTATAAAAGGCATTTATGCCACGAGAGTAGTGACACACGGTAAGTAGTGACACACTCAGTGGAGACAAATTTATTTGTCTGCCTTGGAGCATCTCTGTTTGTCTTTCTTACAAACTCATGCCACTCCTACTCTTCCTATGAGATTGTAGGCAGTGAGCCACAGGGGATGGTACCTGAAATGGGAATATTGGCTTGAGCTGAAATGTGGCCCTATACTCCACTTTTATTTGATTTGTACATCTTTTCTTTAGGGGTCCTTTACACAACACCAACAGTTATTAATATGCCCTTTCTTTCCCTGTGCTTCACAACTATGTGAAAATCTTCCTTTCTAAGGGAAAACCAAAACCCCAGGCAACTTCATTTGTATAGTTTCACAGTGAAGTACCATTTACCCTCAGTTCGCTTAAAGCACTATAAATCGTTTTCTTAGAACCACTGATGGAAATTCTTCAGAGTCATCATTGAGAGACATTTAGTTTGAACTTGATAGGAATTTTCTTCTGATTTCTGTATAATCCAAGTGGATAAGTGAATGCAGCCTAATATTTGCTGTCAACTCTTCTTCATTTGAAACTTCTTTAAATCCTCTTCTCTCAGCAAAATCTGGGATAATTTTTTCAAATAGTTTTATTTTCTAACTTGTCGTGGGTACAGAGGGAAGAGCAAAGTGTCCACCTTTTGTCCTCTCAACTGATTTGTGAAATCTTATCCTATTGCCTTATTGTTGTTGTTGTTAAGTGCCATCCAGTTGGTTCTGACTCATAGCTACCCTGTATAGGGTTTCTGAGGAGTGGCTGATGAGTTTGAAGTGCTGAACCTTGTGGTTCAACTAACCTTTAAGTTCAGTGCTTTATCCTACAGATTTATCCACACCGAGACTCCATTTCCTTATTTGTTGTTGTTAGGTGCCGTCGAGTAGGTACCCACTCATAGCGACCCTATGCACAACAGAATGAAACACAGGGCCAACCTCACAATTGTTGCCATGGTTGAGCCCATTAATGCTGCCACTTTGCCAGTCTGGTCTCTCCAAATAAAGAATACGATTTATAAAACACTGTATATTGGTGGTGTCTTTTTTACTATATAGTAGGCTTCAAAAGGAAAATGATAAACTAAGTTCCATGCAGCTTTTGTACATTGTTGTTTGAATATATGTGCTCATGCTATGTAGAGATACTTTCCCCAACTTTACACCAACTGCACCCACACTGACACCTTTGGCTTACCTCAGACACGGACATAACACTTAAACATGACTCTTCTGTGGAGGTTTTACAATTGATTCTTGTCGTTATCCACACTGATGAACTGCTTCAATGGGGGTAACTCGATGAGTGGGCCTTCTGTCTCAGCTGCATTGACAGAAATAGTTAGCAGAGCTTTTGCTTTAATGCGTAACTCCGATGGCTTCTACGATGAAAAAAGGGTTGGCTGAAAAGGGAAGTGGGTGGAGAGGCAGGGTGAAGGATGAGAGAAGAGCATGTGCAATGTGGTGACAGGGCTTTCGGAAACACTGGATGGGCATCCAGACTCTTCAGCTGCTGTGAGACTTTAGGCTCAGCAAATGAACAAGATGTCACAGTAGAAGCAACACTTCTGACTTCATAATATAAACACAGGCTTCAGTCCGGTATTTGTATGAAAAATTGGGAGAATAATCATATATTCAGTATCTGCTTTATGCTACCTCAGGAGAAGGTAATACAAAACATAGCATTTTTCTCCTTGTTCCAGTTTCTTAAACAAGTGAAATTCTGTTCTACTTTCCACTGAAAAGTCCATTTTTTTTTTTTTTTTTTTGCTACAAACACCTTAATTGTGTATGTCCACCCATCTTTCCTTTGGGTCCTGGCTTTGTCTATGAACACTGTTTGTTTTTCATGGCAAACTAGTTTTCTTCAGTTCTTTGAAACTAGATTTTATTAGAAGTTCACTAAGTATCATACCAATACAGTACTGTTGGTGGGTTTTTTGGGAAAAGTTCTGATGCTCATGTTCAATGCTTTTCCCAGAAGACATTTTCTTGCATCTACTTTACTCATATATGAAAGCCCGATATTAAGTTGAATAAATGGTTACTGTATTTTGTGTGTGTGTGTGAAAATGACAAAATCATGTGTACAATTTCTGGCAGAGTGTACCCGTGCATGTACACTGCATGTCTTCTGACGTTTTCACAAGTCATTTTGGCCACATTCACCCTCATTTTGTTGTTATGTGCCGTGGAGTCGATTCCGACTCATAGCGACCCTGTACAGGGTTTCTGAGGCTGTAAATCTTTACGGGAGCAGAAAGCCTCATCTTTCTCTCACGGAACAGCTGGTGGTTTCGAACTGCTGACCTTAAGATTCGCAGTCTGGTTCGTAACCACTATGCTACTAGAGCTCCTTACCCTCAAATCGGGCTGCGAACCTTAAGGTCAGCAGTTTGAAACTACCAGCCACTTTGCGGGAGAAAGATGAGGCTTTCTACTCCCGTCAAGATTTACAGTCTTGGAAACCCTGTACAGGGTCGCTATGGGTTGGAATCGACTCGACGGCACTTAACAACAACCCTTATTTTAGTAGTGTGAAAATGTTACTTTTGATATATTTGTATAATAAATGTATAAGCCAGGGTCAAGAAGTCATAGATCGAATTTGGTAGTACCTTAGAAAATAAACAATTGAAACTGTATATTTGCTTTGGGGTAGATGACAGCCAAGCTGAGGGTGAATTTTAGCCAGTCTTTGCTCAGAGATATGTGGAAGGTCGGGCAAAGGGCTATATGTGAGGCTTCCATAGCCTGACTGTATGCTAGTCCTGTGGTGGGCGGAGGCTGTTGCCTGAGTGGGCCCAGGCCCTGAGGTGCAGGCCCTACTTAAAACCAGGTCAGAGGACAGTGTGGGTGTGAGCGCATACTGCCCTGACCCACCTGCTAGCCAGCTGGACTTGTCTTATCTGAGTGGCTGTCATGGCCGCCCCAAAATGTACATGCAGCATAGTCAAATGTCCCAAGTGTGGTGGCTGGCCAACCAGATGGCAAAGCTGAATACACATGGCTGGGGCCTACTGGTCTTGCTTGCCTGAGAGGCCTCTTCAGCCCACGGTACATGGAGATGCACACCTCCTTAGTTGGGGCTGGCTATCCAGACAAGTTCTGTTTCCAGGTGGAAAAAGTGATTTCTTCAAGCATTAGAGAGCAGACCAGGGTGGGAACCTGCCAGGAGTGGGACGCATTTGAAACATGAGGGTGGACTGATGAGTTTTTGCTATTGGAAACTAAATCTTCAACAGGCAAAAAGACAACGACATTAAATGAGAGAAGAAAAAAAAAAAAGAAATTGATGTCAGCAACATGTAAAAAGTGTTGGTAAAGTAGGGTTATGAAAATAATACATGACGAGTTGTTTGGTGTGCCCAAGTATATAATGTGCGTTTTAACTGTGTAAAAATGCTGTAAGTGTGCATTTAGTTATTTCTATGAAATTTGCATGAGAATAGATTTACTTGTGGTTGTGCTAATTTTCCTAGCTCCCTCAGCTTAGAAACTTTGATCTATGTGGTTTTTCAGGCAACATCTGAATCATGTAAATTCTGAAGGAAGTGGTAAAAATTAGTTTTAGAAAGTGTTGCTATTTTCCCTAATGTCTGTAAGCATAGGATTTGCACATAATTATCTTTTTATCAATTTATGAAGTAACTTTAAAAGTTCATGGAAAAATTCCTTTGTTTTTTAATTCCACTTTTCACAATATTTTGGAGCACCCTCATATTAACAATGTGTTATTTTTGTTGTTGTTAAGTGCTATCAAGTTAGTTTTGACCCATAGAGACCCTGTATAGGGTTTCTGAGGAACAGCTGATGAGTTTTAACTGCCAACCTTGCAGATAGAAGTCCAGTGCTCATCCTACAGTGCCACACCAGGACTCCAACAATGTGTTATGTTATTGTTGTTTTGTGCCATGGAGTTGGTTTCGACTAATAGTGATCCTGTACAGGGTTTCTGAGGCTGTAAATCTTTACGGGAGCAGAAAGCCTCATCTTTCTCCCGCGGAGCAGCTGGTAGTTTTGAACTGCTGACCTTGCGGTTCGCAGCCCGATTCGTAACCACTCCGCTACCAGAGCTCCTTAACAATGTGTTATAGCCTCTAATAATTATTTGTCCATGCATCATTTGCTTGTACTGTACTTGAAAACCCTCGACTTCATACATATGAAGGGACTTCAAAATTTTCATGAAAAAATGGAATTGAATAATAAAAATTTTAAAAATACATAGACTTTCTTTTTCAACATAAGCTCCATTAGGTTCAAGACACTTTTGTAAGCAATGAGAGTAGTCAGTTAGTCCACCCCTAAAGAACTGAGGGTTCTGGGAATTTAGCCAGGTCAGTGTAGTTTTTTGTTTTGTTTTTTATTAACATTATTAACTGAAGGAAAATATATGCTCTTGAAAGATTTTTTAAGATTAGAAAATAAAAAGCAATCAGAAGGAGCCAAATCAGGACTGCAAGTTAGGTATGCCTGATGATTTACCGTAGACACTCTCACAAAATTACTCTTGTTTGATGAGAGGAGTAAGCAGGCGCCTTCCCAGGCTCTTTTCTACTAAAGCCTTGGCTAACTTTCTCACAACACTCTCCACAACCAGTATATGTTATCATTCTTTGGGCTTCCAGAAAGTCAACAAGCAAAATGCCTTCTGATCTCATAAGGCTGTTGCCATGTGACCGTTGCTCTTGACCAACCAACCCATTTTTGCTTTGTCTGGACAGCTTTTACCTTGTGGTCTCTTACTGCTTTGGTTGTGCTTAGTCTTCAAGATCATGTAGGGAAAACCATGTTTCATCTCCTGTTATAATTCTTCCAAGAAATGCTTCAGGATCTTGATCCCACTAGTTTAAAATGTCTATAGAAAACTCTGCTTTTGTCTGCACCTAATCTGAGTGTAATAATTTTGGCACCCACCAAGCAGAAAGTTCACTCAACTTCAATTTTTCAGTAAACCAGTTGAGATGTCTGTGGTATAGGCTATTGTTTTTGCAGTTAATCACTGGTCCTTTTCAGTTAGGCCACCAGCAAGATTAACTTCTTTCTTCAGTAATTGATATGGACGGTTTGATGTTGTGGGCTTCATCTTCAACATCACCTCATTCCTTCTTAAAATGACGGATCCATTTGCAAATGGCCGATTTGTTTTGGGTGGAGGGGGAGCATTATTCCCATAAACTTGCCATAATCATTTTCAATGATTTTACCAGCCTTTTCCATTCAGGCTTCACTATACATTTTATGTTTTAGCATAATTCATGTTTCTCTGATAGGGTCTCTTCAAACTGATGTCTTATTCTTTTTAGTGCTGCAAACTAGATTCTGCTTAAGCATGTATTAACAAGTTAGTATAAGTTTATTTTGGTGCAAAAAAAAAAGAGAAAGAGAAACCCATGCATAGTTTTTCGTAATGTACATTTTCCATGAACTTTTTAAAAATCCCTCATGTAGTAAAATTAAGAAGTAATTATAACTTTCACATTGAATTATTGCTAATTTTTTCATACGTACTTCCCATTTTGTAATGCACATGCCTTACTATAAGACTGTTGTCTGATTTCCTAATATTTCTTTATGTATATTACAGAGACTTCTGTGAAGTATGTGTGGAGTTGTATTTAGAGGCAATTCCCAGTGTACAAATAGGTGAAGTCTAAAATTTAATTGTTTGGGATTTGGAGTGGATTGCCTCATAGAAGCCATGTTATAGATGGTGTTGTGTTTCCGTGGCCAACCTACTGAGAATAATTTATGCCATAAAATGGCACTATTGGTAGTGTTACAGTAGTTGTAACCAACTGCTCAATGGGCTTGGCATGAAATTTAATTTTGAAATCTAACTTCAATACCATTCTTCTGGTGTATTCCTGTAGTGAAATTTTATTTCCTCCACCTTCATTCTACTAATTCTACCAATGGTGGAAGTGAAACGCTCTCCAAGATGGAATTTGGGAGATGAGGAGGACTTCATGATCTCTCTAACTGTGGCAAGAAAGTAATTGGGGATCTTGGTTGAAGTTGGAGAAAAGTTGGTGATTCTGATGATTCTGATATGGAAACATATATCTTTTTATACTGAAGGGATTATACTGAAGGTTTATGTATTTTAGGAGCGAAGACAGATCATTTTCTAACTTTACACTGATATTAGACACCAAGAGTATTTTTGAATTGTAGAATTGATTCGGCTGTATGAGATAAGGGGAATACATACATATGGAATGAAGCAGAAATTGACTCAGAATTGAATATTAACAAATACATGACAAGTTACCCAAATGATGATTTTTTTTTTTTTTTAGTTCATTACTACTAACTACATTGTGTCTTTTGGGTTATCAGAAGGAAATCTGATATGAAAGTACAAGTAGGTGATGGAAAAGTTATTTAGTCACATGTACAGCATTAACTGTAACTCAACAATTTTTAATTATATTCACATCTTTCACTTCAAATCTATCAAATTACACTTTTTTTTTTAAATTTCCAAGGAGAAACATAAAAATCAGAGAGTCATAGAAGAAAAATGAGAGTAGTGATATTTAAAAGGTTCTGAAGATTTAAGCTCTGGTAGCATAGTGGTTACGAATCGGGCTGCGAACCACAAGGTCAGCAGTTCAAAACTACCAGCTGTTCCACAGGAGAAAGATGAGGCTTTCTGCTCCTGTAAAGATTTACAGCCTTGTAAACCCTGTACAGGGTCGCTATGAGTTGGAACTGACTCCACGGCACATAACCACCACCAAAGATTTAAGCTGCCAATTTGGAGAAAACAGTTTGATGAGTTATGGGTAAAATAGCTAGATTTTAGTTTCCCAAAGAAACATATGGACTCACAGTGTAGTGGGAAGTGTTTGGCAATGTAAACATTGTGTTTTCTGAATGTGGGGGTTTGAAAAAAAGGAGAAACACTTGGCAAACTGAAAACTCAGAAAGTGACAAATCTGATTCTTTATCATTTAAATATATAGTTGGGTAATTCACAAACATAGCTACCCAGTGTATAGGTCACAGTGGCAAAAAGCCAGCAGTGAAATCAAACTCATAAGCATCCTATAGAAAACCCCTCAAATCCCCGCTGTTCTGTTGCCAGCTGTCCTGCCAGGGAACAAGAGCTGTACAGATTTCTGGGCCATGACTGGGCTACTTAACACAGCTTGATTGGCTCTGTTCCTGCCCTTGTTCTCAATGACCGACGGCTGACCACCATACTGGTTTGGTTTTAAATAAGTGTAAAGTGAACACCTTCCTTTTGTACACAACTTATGCATAGTCACCTATCCACTTCTCCACATATCTTGCCCAATGAGAGAGAAATGCAACTGAGTTTCTTCTGTTGTTACTGTGAGGTGATACTGAGTTGGTTCCAGTAGCCCTGTGTACAGCAGAGTAAAACATTGTGGTCCTGTGGCATCCTCACAATCATTCCTGTGTTTGAGATGTCAGTTGAGATGTGCCTTTTTTTTGCGGACCCTCCATTTTCCCAAGCTTTATGTCCTTTTGCAGAGACAGAGCTCTCCTATTAATTGTTTAAAGTATGTGAGACTTCTAAGGAGCATTTTGGATGTACTTCTTCCAAGACAAATATGTTCATTCTTCTGAAGTCCATGGTATAGTTCATATCTTTTGCCAATATCATAATTTAAATGCATCAATTCTTTGATTTTCCTTATTCATTGTCCAGTTTTCAAATACATATGTTGTTGGTAGTGGTGACTGAAAGTATTATGGCTTGATTCAGGTACACTATAGTCCTCTAAGCAATATCTTTGCTTTTTAACACAAGGTCTTTTGTAGCAGATTTTCACAATGTAATATTTCCTTTGATTTCTTGACTGCTGCTTCCATGGGTGTTGACAGTAGAGCCAAGTAAAATAAAATTCTTGATAACTTCAGTATTTTTCCCATTTGTCATGATGTTGTTTGTTGGTTCAGTTGTGAGGGTTTTTGTTTTCCTTATGTTGTAGTAAAGCTAAGTTTCTGGACAGAATGCTTTACTCATCCTTTTATTTCACAAATCCCATCACGTTTCCAGAAGAGTTGTTTTCCTTGGTCTTGTGTTTGTAATAATGGAATTGGAAAGGGATGACATCTTAAATTCTTCTGTCGTTATTTTCAGCTGACATCAAGTTGGCCCTGACTTCTGGTGACCCCATGTGGTACCAAATCTGACCAGTATGATGTGTAGGGCTTTCATTGGCTGATAATTCAGAAATAGAACACCAAGCCTTTCTTCCTAGGTTGTCTTAGTTTGGAAGATCTGATGAAACCAGTTCACCATCATAGCAACATACAATCCTTCTTTGACAGATGGGTGGTTGCTATACTTGAAGTTCACCTACCAGGAATTGAACCCAGAACTACAAGGATTATTCAGAATCCTTTTAATTTTGACCTCTTATATACTCTGATAGGTAGTACCTCTGTTTTATAGTCTTTCAGTTATGAAGATAGCTCAAGGTGGAACATCTCAGAGGATACTAAACCAAGAAAACCCCACTACCACCGAGTAGGCTCCAATTCATAGTGACCCTATAGAACAGTGGGCCCCATAGGGTTTCCAAGGCTGTGATCTTTATGCTATAAATCATTATGTTGTTGTTAAGTTCCATAGAGTCTATTCCAACCCATAGCGACCCCATATAAAGTTTCTGAGGAGCGGCTGGTGAGCTTGAACCACCATATTTGCAACTCAGCACATTAACCCATAGCTCCAAACCCAAAATAACTCACTGCTAATGAATCAATTCCGACTTAGAGTGGTCTGATTGGACAGAGTAGAATGGCCCCATACAGTTTCTAAGGTTGTAATCGTATAGAAGCAGACTGCCACATCTTTTTCCCATGAAGTGACTTGTGGGTTTGAACTGCTGACCTTTTAGTTAGGAACCAAGTCACTGCACCACCAGAGTTCATTTATCCTGTTGTTATTGTTTGTTGTTTAGTGCTGTTGCATTTATTCCAACTCATACTGACTCTGTGTAGGGTTTCCAAAGAGTGGCTGGTGGGTTTGAACCACCAACCTTAAGGTTAGCAGTCCAGTGCTTATGCTACAGCCTCACAACAGGAACCCTTTACTGTATTAGTAGTATATAATCTGTTAAAACATCATTTATTAAGTTGTTAATTGTGCTGGGTATTATAATAAGTGCCTTACATATGTTTATCACGAAGATTTTCTCATTTAGGAGCTCTGGTAGCGTAGTGGTTATGAATCGGGCTGCAAATCGCAAGGTCAGCAGTTAGAAAGTACCAGCTGTTCCTCAGGAGAAAGATGAGGCTTTCTTCTCTGATAAAGATTTACAGCCTTGGAAACCCTGTACAGGGTCTCTATGAGTCGGAACTGACTCCACAGCACATAACCAACCAACAACAACCAACCAAAAGGACCATGTGAGGTAGAAATTGTTATGACACTAATTTTCATACATATAAATGAATTCAAATTCAGGGTTTCTGACTCAACTGCTAAGCTTTTTCTCTAAATCTTAATAACTTCTTAATTTTAGGTTTTAAAAATGTATGTGCTCTTGTGAATGTATTATATGTATTATAAGGAGCCCTGGTATGGCACCATAGGATAAGCCCTTGACCCTAAGGTCGGTGGTTCAAACTCATCAGCCGCTCCCTGGAAGCCTTCCTCGGGTCTCTTTGAGTCGGAACTGACTCGACTCACTTAACTATGACAACAACAACAATTGTATTATAAAGCAAAGAAAAATAGACATGTAATGATGATTACTATTAATGATAATGTAAATGAAAACTTCAAAATACAATAATTGTATCTTTTTAAAATAATTTTTAAAAAAGGAAAAGGAAAGAAAAAAAAAATTCTTCCGAGCATTTTATAGAAAAAACTTCCTTCTCTACTTAAATCTTGTATAATTAATCTTGTAATAGTTTTCCTTTTAAGGGAAAAAGAAATAGCTATACATGAAATTACATTTTATGCTACATATCAGGGTATTTTAGCAAGCAAGACAGAGCAGCTCAAACATGAATGAAGACTGGAATTTTCCTTTCATTTTCTATAATAACTATGTTTGTTTAAGAGAAAACGGAGGAAAAAGTGACCATCGTGCCTGGTTTTGAAGAAAAACTTGTTTATGTGTGTAGCACATTGGAGAAATTGTTTGGGATCTCTTGGGCAATGTGACCACTGAAATTCTTCAGCAAGGTGTGGGGCTATCGGTTTGATGGAACTAATTAAGTCACATAAGAATGAGTATTTGTGAAGGTAATTCAGTTACCTCATTTGTCCAAGTTCTTTCTGTAAAAAAGGAAATACTTTACAAAGAAAAGAGTGGGTGCAGTGTCTTCTCTGGCCTCTATTTTTCCTCCTTCCCACCTTCACCACACCCCTGGTTTGAACAATAGACAGTCTTTGTGCCTGTCTCCTATCTTTTTCTCTTCCTTTTTGTCTCTCCTGCCCCATCTGTCTTTCCTGTCCTTCCCTTCCCTGCTCTCCCCTCTCTTCTGTTCCCTCTCTTCTCCTCTGTCCTTCCTTTCATTTTTTCATTCTTACATGTAATCCTTATAGTCTCCATTATGTCCTTCATTCTTGTATTAAGATGGTTCTCAAAGCGTCTAAGTGAATGTACCCTGTTTCTGCTCATAAAAATGATGATATAGAAAAATAACATCCTTCTGCCTCCTTGTGCATTCTTGTATTCTCCTACATTCCAAATGTACACTTTCAGAAAGAAATCTTTTGTCCTAGTCCAGGAAAAGGGGAGTGTGGTGGCTCTGTAGGATAAACACTGTACTGCAAACCACAAGGTGGGTGGTTTGAGTTCACCAGCCTCTCCGAGGGAGAAAGATGAAGTTGCCAGCTCGCATAAAGATAATACAGTCTCAGAAATCCTATACAGGGTTTCTCTGAGTCGAAACTGACTCAATGACACTTAACAACAACAGCAACAATTCTAGGAAAATGTTGAAATGCTGCCTCTTACTTCATATTATCCTGCAAGTAACATGTATGATCATTAAGGAGAAAACCAGAAATTCCACATTAAAAAGTGGCATTGAACAAGAGGTTTTTGCCATGTTAAGGATAAATCGTTGTAAGTCTACTTTTATACAAGGAGATGGATTGGTTCAGCGTGTTGATAATTGCTGTGTGATGCTACCCCAGAGAAGAATTTGAAAGCAGGCAGGTGTGCTAGATCTAAGCCTCATTGAACTCAAGGTCAGGATTCCAAAGCCAGCCTCCTCATGAGTACTCAAAGTGGAATACGATGAACTTGAATTCAAACATACTCCTACAAAAATATGCCTTTAAGACTAGAGGAGAGTAAGAGTGAGTGCTGTCAGGATGGTGGAGCATAAGAAAAACATAACCAATGATAGGTACATGACTGAGATATGTTGATGAGCTCCCAAAGAGTGCTCTGGGTGGACATAGATTTGAATTCTGAGTAAGGATGTAAATAGACTCATAGATACTTGGCCACAACTTGTTAAATCAATATACAAATGTACAAACCATGTAACAATTTAGAATGTGTTGGTAAAATGAGTTGCAGAACAAAAAGTCAAGCATATGTGTATTCAAATCAGATGAATGATAAATAGCAACAATCACTATTGGGAAAGAATTTTGCAGACGTGATATGTTATGAAAGTTATAGTCTATCTGATTATTGAGTCTGAAGTGATACCTCTAATGCAACTCAGGGCTTGCCTTGTTTATATATTTTAATATAAATTTTTAGGTAGACTCCAAGCCTATATATTTTTAGATATGAATTCTGTTCTTAATCCAGGATTCTTCTGGGTCTTAGCATCAAAATACCACCCCCTGAAAGCAGCCTAAGTTCTAGCAGCTATATCTGCTTTTGTTGTTTGTTGCTGTTGAGTTATGGTGACCCTATGGACTACATAGTAAACTGCTGACTATTCTATGCCATTTTCATGGTCTTTGGCATCTTTGAGTCCATTTTTGTGGCCACTGTGTAGTGCCTTCCAACCTAGGGGACTCACCTTCTAGCACTATGTCTGACAATATTCAGCTAGAATTGATTAAGGTCACGAATAAATTCATTTTTATGATGGGACAAGTACAGAAAAAAAATTATGAGTATGATTCCTATATGTTAACTTGTGTTGGTTTTATTTTGTGATTTTGAGCTTTGCATCTAACCATGGTCAGTCATACTGAAAATTAATTTTACTGACTACAGGGAAGAACTGACTGAGAGAAATTGGGTACTTCACCAGCAACCTATAATCAACTTAGACCTCATTGCTTTAAACTCCACTGTTCTCCATTTCAACAGTTTCCTTCAAAAATTCATACTTCACTTCTCACTATCTTTAACCTCTTATTCAATCATTTCACCAAATGTCTGCAGAGTGAAAGCCAATTGTGCACCCAATGTGAGAATGAGCCTAAAATAACAACCTGCTGTACACCGTGTTCTCTGAGTTGTTTGTGTTTCAGGGTAAGTGAGAGAGAAGGAAACTAACATTTATTGAGTACCTATACATGTTATCTCAGTTCATTCTTATGATAACTCTATGAGATAAGAGTTCTATTTAGATAAAGACACTACTTGGAATCAAGCGACAACCCTATTTAAAAAGCAGAATTGTCACAGATTCTTATATAAAGGACAAAATGTTAAGAATATGGCAACTTATCCTGGCCATAATAGCGTATAAAGCCAGGAATAAGTGAGATACGTGGACAGAAATGAACAGATGTGAATGAAAACATGTGCACCATTACCTTTGGCCTCACCGCCATAGTGAATTAATTGGAAATAATGCATCTAAAAGAGGAAATGACACTCTGATCAGTATGACTTTATAACATGCTATTTCAGAAAAGACAAAGATTTACTCTTCTGCTCATGTGAGGGAATGTTCTTGTTCTCATTTGCTTTCCTGCAGATTGACTAGATAAGGGAGCTATAGGCATATGTTTAAATCATATTCATTTAATTGACTCCTGACAATTGGATCTTGTGATAGCAAAGGGACTTTGATATTAAATGATACCCTAAAATGACTTATATTTCACCCTTTCTACTTCTTGCTGCTCAGATTTGTTGTTGTTGTTGTTGTTGTTGTTGTTGTTAGGTGCCACCGAGTCGGTACTGACCCATAGTGACCTTATGCACAGCAGAACGAAACACTACCTGATCCCGAGCCAACCTCACTACTGTTGCCACGCCTGAGTCCATAGATGCTGCCACTTGGCCAATCCATCCTGTTGGGGGTCTTCCTCTTTTTCTCTGACTCTTCACCTTACCAAACATGATATCCTTCTCCAGTGACTGGTCCCTCCTCACAATATGTCCGAAGTATGATAGACGAAGTTTGGCCTTCTTGGCCTTTAAGGAGCATTCTGGTTTCACTTATTCCAAAACGGATCTATTGGTTCTTTTGGCAGCCCATGGCACTTTCAATATTCTCCTCCAACACCATAACTCAATTCTTCTATGATCTTCCTTATTCACTGTCCAGCTTTCGCATGCGTTAGGTGCCTTTTAGTTGGTTGTGACTCACAGAAACCCTACGTACAACAGAACATAGCACTCCTGGGCCCTGCACCATTTTTACAATTGTTGTTCTGTTAGAGACCATTGTTGCAGTCACTGAGTCAGTCCATCTCATTGAGCATCTCATTCTTCTTTGCTGACCCTCTACTTTATCAAGCATAATGTCCTTTTGCAGGGACTGGTCCCTCCTGATAACATGTTCAAAGTACAAGAGATGAAGCCTCTCTAGCCTCTCTTGTAAGGAGTGTTCTGGTGGTACTTTTCCAAGACAGATTTATTCATTCTTCTGGCAGCCCATGGCAGTTTTCCTCACCAATTCAGATGATCAGTTCTTCTTTAGTCTTCCTTATTCCTTGTCCAACTTTTAAATGCATATGAAGTACTTGGAAATACTGGTTTGGTTCAGGTATACCTTAGTCCTTAAAGTGACATCCAAATTTAATTAGGTAATAATTACTAAATTTCAAACAAAATATTTTAAAAATGGGTGAGGCCAAATTTTGAAGATCAAAACTTAGTGGTGCTATCAAAATATTTTAATTTATTTATTGGCACTTAACAACAATGATGTGGGTTTTTTTTTTTTTTTTAATCATGAGAGAAAAATCTAGGAAGGGGACATAAAATAACTGCAGATTAACTTTTTATCTAACATAAAACAATCATGATCTTCAACCACACACACACACACACACACACACACACACAATAATATCAAGTTGGTTACAAATTATAGCAACTCTATGCACAACAGGATGAAACTCTGCCGGATCCTACACCTGCCTCACAATTGTGAGGTTTGAATCTGTTGTTGAAGCCACTGTATCAATCCATCTCATAGAGTCTTTCTCTTTTTCGCTCACTTCCCACTTAATCAAGCTTGATGCCCTGCTTGAAGGACGGGTGCCATCTGATGACATGTCCAAAGTATGTTAGATGAAGTCTCACCAGCCTCAGTTCTAAGGCACGTTCTGCCTGTACTTCTTCCTACACAGATTTGTTCATTCTCTGGCAGTCCATTTTGTTTCACCGGCACCATAATTCAAATGCATCAATTCTTCTCCAGTTTTGCTTATTCATTGTCCAGCTTTTGTACTTATATGAGGCAATGGAAACATCATGGATTGGTTCAGGAGCGCTTTAGTCCTCAAACTAACATCTTTGCATAGTATTTAACCAGTTTTAAAAATGTCCAGCCCAACATCTAAGGAGGGTTCCTTTTTCATATTAAAAACTTCACACATGAGAGGTAGGAAAAACCTTGAAGTCAGCTCACCACCTGTGTGCCTGCAGAGTTAGGTTAAATGCCTTCATGCAGGCAGGCAGCCCATGGGACAATCCAAATAGTCCACCAACACAAGCCATCATCTACAGAACATGTCTGTTCTTATTACAAGATCATGAAAAGAGAACCATTGAAATATACACAACCACGTGGAAGCAAAGACGTAGGAAAAACATTTACATAACAAACAAATTCAGAAGCAACTACTTTATATCCACATTAACCTACTGGAGAAACTGCAGGCCCATTAATGTATGTATGTGGAATCTGTGAACTGAAAGCTATTACTTTGACCGTTTGTTACATTTTACATACTAAATATCTCGTGAAAAGGCTATAGAATCATTCTCCAAAAGTGTATCAAAAATGTTAGACAAAACATTCTTGTTTTAATTTAAAATTTTTTTGTGGATATTTTGTCAAGAACCTAGCACTGTGGTTGATTTATGACAGATAAGCAACAAATAATGGAATGAAGTCTGGACACTGATCTGTGCATGTTCATTGATACATTCTTTTTTCCATCTGCAGATAACTATTGTATATTCCAGGTATACATACTTGAGTTTTAGATGTGAATAATTATACCAAAGACAACTTTTAAATAGCATAAAATCAAATGGAGAGGAATTATAAAAATACCTAAGTCCTAGAATATAAAATGTGACTGAAGTAGGAAATGGAAACTGAAATTTAATAGATAAAATTGGGGAGAGATTTTATTGAGTTGGTTAACATTTGAAGTACTTTTTAAAGGAGGGAATAGGGTGTAAGGTGGAGGAGAAAACATTTTAAGCACCTAGGAAGTAAGTGTGGTGGCTCTTATCTAGGATGAACACTAGACTGCTAACCACATAGTCGGCAGTTTTAGCCCATCATTTGCTCTGTAGGAGAAAGATGAGGCTTTCTGTTTCCACAGACTTTCTAGCCTCGAAAGCCCTGTACACTTTTGCTGTGAGTCAGAAGTGACTGACGGCATTTAACATCAACAGGCTTTAAGAGGGCCTGTCAGTGATGTCACTAAGATTTGTGTCACCAGGGATGATAACTCATTGTATCACTTCTCCCGTGGACCTACTCCCATACCAGACCATACAGAATCCTAGTCATTGTGGGGTGCCATCCAGTTTCTTCTGACTCATAGCAATTCTGTATTGGGTTTCCTAGGAGCTACTGGTAGGTTTGAACCACCGACCTTATGGTTAGCAGTCCAGTGCTTATCCTATAGTACCACACTGGGACTCCTTAGTAATGTTTGTTATTTACTCTAATCATACAATGTTGTTGTTGTTGTTGTTAAGTGCCATGGAGTCGGTTCCGATTCATAGCGACCCTGCATAGGGTTTCCGAGGCTGTTAATCTTTACGGGAGCAGAACGCCTTATCTTTCTCCCGCGGAACCGCTGGTAGAAAGGAGCTCTGGTAGCGTAGTGGTTACGAATCGGGCTGCGAACCTTAAGGTCAGCGGTTCGAAACTACCAGCCGCTCCGCAGGAGAAAGATGAGGCTTTCTACTCCCGTAAGGATTTACACCCTCGGAAACCCTGTACAGGATCGCTATGGGTCGGAACCGACTCAACGGCACTTAACAACAACAACAAATCATACAATAGTATGTGATAAATGCAGTTGTAAATTGCTTAAATGTAATAATATTTCTTAGGTTAAATGAATAATAACAATAAAATTATTTTGCAAGATCTTTCTATATTGAATTATATTAGTAGTTACAACATTATTAGTAGTTGAGTGGAAGCCTTAAAAATTTTTTCCCTTTAATTACTACTTCATTCTCAAAAAGATATTGATGTAGGTTCACAAATACTAATTACTACAATATTGTAGACAGAGCACTAGAAAATTTGACAAAGTCAGTGACTATAAAACACTGACGGTAACTAAAACAACAGCATGTGCTTGTAGAACATGCAGATGAGACCATGTGATTGGAAACATTATTGTAATTGGACAAGAATGACAGCTCTGGAGCACATTAGAAGGATGGAGCACATTAGAAGGTTCTAATGGAGCACATTAGAAGATTCAAAAATAAATTAACATAGATTTTTAGCCTTGTAGGTAAATTGGTACATGTAACTGGGGACTATAAAAAAACGTTTTTGTTGTTACAACTAACTACAGGGATTTTTTTTTTTTTTTTTTTTAATGAAAGAGAATAAATTTCTGCTGAAACACCACACAGAGATTTCGTAGACGGTCATTTTGGTGTTACCCCTTCTGGCAGTGTTACCCTATGTCCTCTGTACTCCCTGTACCCACCCCCACCCCACTGCAGCCCACCCATGCCCAGGGATGCCACTGGGGCCTGGCATGTTTTGGGAGTTGTAAAAAATTCAATCTGATTGCAACATGTAGAGTGGAGGGGGCAGTGGAAGGAATTAGGCTAAAAAATACACTAGAGAGATTTGGGTGGTGGAATTGATTATTTCCTGATATGAACCCAGAAAATGTTTAATTTCAACTAATTAATTTCAGTAAGATGTAGATTTTTCTAGGGAATTACCCACTCTATTAGAATCTTCATGATATATACCTTTTAGTACCTTTACTATAGCAGATTGTAAATGAAATCTGTTTAAATGATGAAGTTGTACACAGTATGATGACTTTGGGATGAAATGTTGAAAAAATGCTCGTCTTTTTTCCTTAAAATGGACCTTGTTGACTTGCATTTAGAACTTTCATCTATTTTGTTAGCTAGCTGATTTGCTAGACAACTCATACATAAGTCAGTCAAATGATTCCTAATTCTGAGAAGTAGAGGCACTAGGTGCTAACACACATACAGAGTATTAAGAATGATGTTTCTTATTTCTATTTTTTTAGAAAAAGGTGACTCTACAGATATATGAATACATACCATTGTACTAACTTCAGAAAAATGTTGGCTGATCATATCATTGGATTTTTTTTTTTCTTTTTCTTTCATTTATGTGAGCTACTTGTGACATATGCTTTTAAGAATTTGGTTCAGAAGCAGCTTTTATTTTTGCTTAAGGAGAACGTCAGGCTTTGCAATGTTTGCTTTTAAATATGTTGTTTTGTTTTTTTCTTCTAGAGAAACATCTCAGAAGCTCCACACTTCATTTTAGAGAAATTATAGTTTTTTCAGCTTTAAATTGCATGAGTAGGTCCCTACCAGATTATACAGAGCAGGATATGCTTTACAAGTTGAAAAGTTTTCCACCAAGTAATAGCAACAGTGAAAATTGTCAAAGCAACAACTAATTAATCCCTAGTCCTTTACAGCTGTTTAATGCAATGCATAACTAAAAGTCCTGTTAAATTAATTAATGATTTCAATTATGAACTTTTCTCCAAAATGTTATGATTCGTATCAGGCTGATAATGCAGTGACCTGGGAGTGTGAAATGTGTGTTATGAAGAGAGTCGCCAGTTAATTGATTCACAAATTATTTAAAGTTTGTTGCACCCAAGGGAGTGTTCAGTTTCACGACAGTCATTTCTTAAAGTGTACAAACTCCTTTTTCACCTAAGAACGTCGTCAGTTATTAAGCACAATAAAATACCAGCATGTTTTTTGGGTTATTAGTAATCTCAGCATTTATGATTTATTATCTATAGGAGATTAGATTTCTGTTGGAAGGGGAAAGAAGCTAGCTACATGTATCATGGATTTTCTTTTGTGGAAGTTTTGCCACGTTAGTTTAGTGATTTTAAGTCATTTTCTAAACATCACCCCTATAATTTTTATTTTTTTTAATTTTTATGTTTACTATACATGGAGCACATTTTAGGGAGCATTTTAATTATTCATTTTTAGAAATCGTAAGTGGATAAATAATAATACAAATTGTTCAGGTAATTAGTGAAGCATTAGATTACTGTAGGGCTGAGATGCCAACAACCTTTAACGTTGGAGAGGCAGCTGATTTCTAACGCACCAGTAACAATTCCTATAGGATATTTTAAAGTATATTTCAATGTTTACAGGAAAAAATTAAGAGAGTCATATGTACTTGTTTCCAGCCTGTTTATTTTATCCATAACTTAAGTAACAAATAAAAATGTTTGCATGTACAAAGAGAAGGGAAGGAATCAATAATATCAATATTTTATAATACCTTTATTAAAGTTTTATTAATGCTTTAATGCTGGGCCTGAGCTGATTTCAGCGTGCATAATATGGCTGTAAGTGAAAATCCCTTTTAGAGTTTATATCTAGCTGAGAGAGAAGGGAAAGAGGAGAAGCTCTTAAGCCAGAGGAGGGGGAAGCTGGGAAGTCTCTGGATGTGAGCTGAGCGGTGGCTCCAAAATTAGTTGACTATGTGCCTTTGGTTTCACATATATATTTGTGTTCAGTGGCTAATTTAAAAATCCAGTGCTCTTCGGGTGGCTGTATAATATCCTTCATAGTTTCATTCCAATCTGATAGACAATATTTGAAGGACTGGAGCCCTGGTGCTGCAGTGGTTAAAGCCCTCAGCTGCTGATTAAAAGGTTTGAGCCCACCAGTTGTTCCAAGGAAGAAAGATGTGGCAGTCTCTTTCTGGGGGGATTTTCAGTCTTGGAAACCCCACATGGTAGTTCTCCTCTGCCCTACAGAATTGCCTGAGTTGGAATCAACTTGATGGCCATGGTTTTGATATAATAAGAAAGACATTTTCACTAAATATGGAAAGTAAATTTTTCTCGGTACTGAATGAGAAACTTCAGGATGAGGCAGAATGTTTGTATTCTGGAGCAACGCTGTGATTCAAAATCTTACTTATCCTGGTGTATCTGTTTTACTTTTCTCATCTTTTTTTTTTTTTTTACCCAAGAATGTTTCTCAAAGAGAAGAAAAATAGCATTATTAAAAATAAGTTTATCATTATTAAACTTGCTGCAGGGCAACAAGAAATGGACTTGAAAGGGAAGTACATTTATACTAATTTTTGCATTGTAGGCGATGTACTATTTCAGATACTGACTGACTGCTTCTGTTTTCTAAAATTAAGGAGCCTGTAATCTCAGCACCATTAACAAGTGCTGTCATTCAGATACACAGTGTCTGGCTGATTTAAATAAAATGAAATGAAGATAGTTGTTTCTGGTCCCTTGGCTTCACTCATTGCCATAAACATATGCTCTGTGTCCCGCTTCTTTCCATCTTATTTATGACTTTAATTTGTTGTGTGGGCTGCGCTAGAAATTAAATTTAATATAATTCTCCAAGGGACCCTGTCATATAATAACATGGTAATTTCTGTGTATCCTTTTGAAAAATGAGGAAATTAATTCTTCCTGACATGTTCTAATTATTCCAGTGTGAACGGCAAATCCGTTTTTCCTAGCCCCTGAAGTGTTATAGGCAAATGGCTGATGTTCAAAGCTGAGGTGCTAATGCTGACCAGCAGTGCGTTTAATTTGAAACATGAGCAGACACCTTTCAACACACCTTTGTAATATTGGAGTACTTTACAGAAATTAATTCACTACTTATTTGGCAGCTTAGCCTTGGGGTTATGTTTTTTATTCATCGATACTATAGTTATGTTAACATAATGTTTCCTGTTTCCTTCAGTGCTTGGTGTCTAAGCATAGAACTTCAAGTGTACATTGGATAGTTCAACTGTTTGAATAAAAGAGAATCTAGACACTTCAGAAATACCAGTTGTGTGCCAAATTGTGTTTACACATTATAGAGAGGTGTAGCAAGGTCTTGAATGCTAACTTAATTATGGTCTATGGTTAGCAGCTTTAACTGAAATTACACAGCACAGGAATCATTGGGGCAATCTTGCTGTGAAAAGACTTCTATGCACTCTGCTGCCCTGCTGTAAACTTCACTTGTGGAATTTTAGTTTCTTGCATAGAAAATGATGCCATGAAAAATAAGTTAGAGTACAATTTGTGGAAAAGCAATCTTAAGATCTGAACTCTGCCAGGAAAGAAGTAGTTATATATTGGGGGAAAAAGAATTAAAGTCATTTTTTGGTACTGTAGACCATGTAAGGTGTGCAACTAGTATTCATTTACACCAATTAGAAGGTCTGTATAGTGTTCTTTAGAGGAATAACAAAAAAGAAATTGCCGATACTTGGTTCTTTATCTGTAGTCCTTATTTTAAAACTATCAATTGTATACATTTTGCTAAAAAGGTCAGCTATTTGTGTCTGCCCTGATAATGATCCCATTGTTTAATGAGCAGTTGATAAATGTCATTAGGTAAGGGCTATTGTTATAATTAACAAGAAAAACGAATGCATGTGATTCTACGTAAAATAGAAGATAGAACTACAATTAAACTTAAATAAAAGAAGTAGAATTATGTCTGGAGTGGTTGTAATCAAGCCTGTTTTATCTGGTTTTGGATCTATACTGCGTTCCATTGAAATATTAACTGAAATTGGAGAAATGGGAATGCTAGTCAATAACTATACTGATAAATCGCATCGATATTTTTTTTCTGCTAACCCGTCAGCTACTGAGTATTTAATGTTATTCTTTATCAATCTGGAGGCTACTTGTCAGATGATAGATAGGAGGGGGGCCATGCTTCTTGGTTCTAGCTTCCCTTACTCTGGATTGATGGGGAAACAAGGACTTTTTAAAAAAAATTTATTTTAATTGAGGAGAAAAGATTTCTTCAGTGATGTTTCTTGGCATTCTTTACCTTTTAGGGATGGACGCGAGAACACAACATGCCGCTCTTTTATTCAAATACACACTCTACTTATTGGTGTTGTTGCTAAATGTCGTTGAGTTGGTTCTGACTCATAATGACCCTGTATAGGGCTACTGCAGAGTGGCTGGTGGGTTGAAACCGCTGATCTTGTGGTTCACAGTCCAGTGCTGATCCTACAGCGCCACACCAGGACTCCTCTGTACTGGTGGAAGGTTGTTCCAAGGTTATTTTTGTGACTTTCTAAAAGAGCTCTGGTAGTGTAGTGGTTACGAATCGGGCTGTGAGCCTCAAGGTCAGCAGTTTGAAACTACCAGCTGTTCCGCGGGAGAAAGATGAGGCTTTCTGCTCCCGTAAAGATTTACAGCCTCAGAATCCCTGTACAGGGTCACTATGAGTCGGAACCGAATCCACGGCACATAACAACAACACAACAAAGACAACTCACCCATTGCTGTTAAATCAGTCCAGCTCACATAGTGACCCTGTAGACAGAGGAGAACTACGGTGGTGGCTCTGTAGGATAAACACTGGGCTTTGAACTACAGGTTGGTGGTTTGAGCCCACCAGCCACTGCATGGGATAAAGATGAAGTTCTCTGCTCTTGCAAATATGTACAGCCGTGGAAACCCTACACAAAGTTGCTATGAGTCCAATCATTAGACAACACTAAGCCACAACAATCTGTACAGATGCAGATTGCCATATCTTTCTCCCATGGAGTGGTTTGTGAGTTTAAGCCAGTTAGCAGCCAACCATTTTATCCATTTTACATAATGGTTTAAAAGGTAGAAGGACAGGGAAAAGACTAATATCGTTTGCTACCAAGTCAATTACAATCCATGGCGACCCTAGAAAACAGAGAGAATTGCCCCATGGGGTTTCCAAGGCTGTCGTCTTTACAGGAGTGGATTACCACATCGTTCTCCTGCAAAATGATTGGTAAGGTTGAACTGTGGATTTTGGGTTAGCAGCCAACTACTTAACCACTGTGCCACCAGGCTTCTTAGAGAAAGT
The DNA here is from genome assembly GCF_000296735.1 of Chrysochloris asiatica. Classification (NCBI taxonomy): domain Eukaryota; kingdom Metazoa; phylum Chordata; class Mammalia; order Afrosoricida; family Chrysochloridae; genus Chrysochloris; species Chrysochloris asiatica. The sequence continues at coordinate 6,584,333 of NW_006408601.1, read as the reverse complement.
GGTTCTTGTTGTTAGTAAGTGCTGTCGAGTCAGTTCTAACTTGTAACGACCCTGTATAGGGTTTCCGTGGAGCAGCTGCTGGGTTGAACTGCTGAACTGGAAGGTAAAAAGGGACCCAGGATGTTCCTGCCTAGATCACAGACTACACAAAGTGATAAAGATTTCCTAATCTTTAGACTTTTCCTATAGCTTTGTGCTCTGTGAAAGAAAGGGAAAACGTGCCTGTCTGATCCTCTTTTCATTTTCGTATCCTCTTTTCAGTGAAGTTATAGGAGGGTTCACACTAATGAACAACAGACATGGGGCTAGACTCCTTACTAGACCAGACTGTCCACAGAGGTTGACACACTGTTTATATGGGTTGCAAGAATTATTTGAGAGTTAAAGAATCAGCTCTGTTCTTACTATTCTTTGATATAAAAGATTGATAAAATATTGTTGACCAGGTTAAAGTAAACTTCATATTTGATTTATATGTGTGATTCTGCATGTACCTAGTTCCATTTTCTTTCTAGGAAAGAAACTGCAAACATTTTTATATGCTTCCATCTCAGGATGCTGCAATCAGTGTGTCCAGAAAAATAAATGAAAAGAGGTAAATATCCTTAATTTTGAAATACTTTGCTTAAAAATGTTGCTTAGGTTCAGTTTTTACCATTTTATTTATTTTTTTAAGTCTCTTATTATAATTTCAAGTTACTATCTAGAAAAATGTTAAACTTATTTTCTGCTTGGATACAAGCAGCTTGATATGTATGTTAAACTTTACTTTAAAATAGATGTTTTAATTTATTATTTATTTTGCCTATATATGTATTTGTATACACACACAAATACATACTTCTGAAAGACCATCTTGGATTTCTCTGCCCCCATTAAACTATTGATACCTTCCTTTTAGAACAGTATGTTTGTTTTTTTAAATCAATTTCATGTATTTTGCATGCTCAGTGAGTGGTTTACTGTTAACCTTAGTTAAGAACATGATTTTCCCCATAGTCACTGATGCTCACATTGTTACAATGGCAAGTAACATTTACTTTGCATATACTATGTGCTAGGCACCATGCTAACCACTTTAATGTACTAGCTTACATGAACTAAAAACAACTCTTTGAGGTAGGTAAACTTATTTTAATATCATTTTGTTTATCATAGTTTTACTACTACTATTAACCTGTCTGTGCTCAGTTTCCTCACTAATGAACAAAATATTTGAAAAAGCAATAAGGAAGCTGAACACAGGGAGGTTAAGTAAATTGCCCCAAAATACATAGCTTATAGGTAGAGGAATGAATATTTTAATACATCGATTTAAGCAGTACTTGGCACATGGTAAGGTTTCATGAATGCTAGTTGAATTTTAACCAATGTTTATTGACTTTCTGTATTATTAATGAATGAGATTAGGACCCTTTTTCAAGAGAAGGTGGTTGAGAAACTAGACTAGTTAGTCTCTAAACCTAGCTTGTGAATCTAGATATTTAGAAGAATTTTAATCTTAATTCACATAAACAAACATCATCTGTGCACTTGCAGTGTATAGATTCTCTTTTAGGTGCGATCAGAAAGATACAATGTCCCTGCCCTCATAGTGAGAGTGGGAGTGGATGTGGGATACAGGAGAATATTTAATTACTCTAATGTTGGCTAAAATAAGAAGAAATAGTTGATGAGAGAATTTCTAAGGGCCTTCTATTCGAAAAGATCTGTCTTGATGAGATTTTATACTTGGTTCGTGGGGGAAAAAAGGAAAATTCCATGAACAAATAGTAGTTTTGAAAGAAGAACAAGGTAGGGGGGTCATACAAATTGAACTGAAGGTGCTAGCTGGACCAATATGAGAAGATGTCAAACAGGAAAAACAAAACAACAGCAAAGTAACATTTACTGAAAAGTCTGGTATGAAGGAACACTGTATTATGCTCTACTTAGAATGCATTTTCTCATTTAATCCTACCAACAACCCAGTGAATTAGGTACTATCATTACCAACCTTAATTCAGAGAGAAAGAAACTAAGATTTAGAGAGATCAAGTACCTTGCGTGCAGTTGCAGAGATCGTAGGTGTATTAGTTACCTCTGTAGCACTGTAGGATAATCACTGTATTTCAAGGTCAATTTGAGCCACAAGGTCGGTGGTTCAAACTCACCAGTCACTCCTCAGAAACTCTATACAGGGTTACTATGAGATGGAACCTGCTCGATAGCACTAACACCAACAGTGCTGCTATAACAGAAACACCATAAGTGGATCGTTTTTACAAACAAATCACTTTTCTCACAGTTTAGGCTGCTGGAAGTCTGAATTTGGGGAGTCAGCTCTAGGGGAAGGCCTCCTTTCTCTGCTGGCTCTGGAGGGAAGTCCTCCTTCTTGTGAGTTTCTGCTACTGGGTAGTCTTCATGTGGCTTGGCATCTCTCTTCCTTCATCTCTGCTCCTCTCGCTTTTTGAACCTCTTATTATATCTCAAAAGAGGTTAAGACGTACCCTGTGCTAATCCTGTATCATTAACCTCACAAAGACAATCCATTCCCAAGTGGGATTCTAACAGGCGTAGAAATTGGGATTTGTGTCTCATATTTTGGGGACACACAATTCAGTCCATAACGGTTTAGATGACAGAGTTATTATCAAAAGTTGTCTATTTGATGGAATGCCCTTAGCCACAAATAAGACGGTTTTAAAATGTTGAAGAGCAAAGATGTCAGCTTGAGGACTAAGGTGAGCCTGACCCAAGCCATGGTATTTTCAATAACCTCATATGCATGCGAAAGCTGGACAGTGAATAAGGAAGACCATAGAAGAATTGATGCTTTTGAGTTATGGTATTGGAGGAGAATATTGAAAGTGCCATGGGCTGCCAAAAGAACCAATAGATCCATTTTGGAAGAAGTGGAGCCAGCATGCTCCTTGGAGGCCAAGATGGCTAAACTTTGTCTCTCATACTTTGGACATATTGTCAGGAGGGACAAGTCACTGGAGAAGAATATCATGTTTGGTAAGGTGGAGGGTCAGAGAAAAAGAGGAAGACCCCCAACGAGATGGATTGGTCAAGTGGCAGCATCGATGGACTCAAACGTGGCAACAGTAGTGAGGTTGGCCCAGGATCAGGCAGTGCTTCATTCTGCTGTGCATAAATAAGGTTACTATGAGTCGGTACCTACTCGATGGCACCTAACAACATGGAAGTGTGACCAGGGACATTGAAGAGAGCTTTAGGCTATAGATGTAGATTTGGAAGCAAAAAGCAAGAGAAGTGACAGTTACAATCAAGGAAGTAGATGAATGATATTGAAAGAGAGAGAAAGAAACTGTGAGTGATTAGGCACCAAGAGGGGGAGGAGTGGTGTGGTAAAGGAGAAGAAGAGGAATAGTCAAAGAAAAATGTAGAACTAGTCAAAAGAAAGAAATATTTTTATGTTACAGAAGCCAAAAAAGAAGGATTTCATTAAGAAGGGAGTGACCAACAGTATCATATACTGCTGAGAATTTTAGAAGGATGATTTGTTAATAGAAGCTTGTTGGTAAGGCCCGAATTGAGGTCCTTACCAAACTAGATCAGCAATTCAAACCCACCAGCTGCTCTTCAGAAACCCTATTCAGGATTACTATGAGTTGGAAGTCACTGGAAAGCACTCAACAACAACAACAACAACAACAACAACAACTTATTTTTGTAAATTGTTTACACCTTTCACAGTTGTTGTCCTTCATTTTTAATCATTGGTAATTTCTTTCCTGTTACAGTAGAAGAAATAATACTTGCCATTTCATCATTAGCAGTGCAGATGAGCTATCAGTTAATAACAATTTTAAGTTTCAACTGTGATGAATACTTACATTTATCTTATATTTCAACAAAAAGACTGCAAAATGCTTAGTCCTGGTGTGGCATTGTAGGATAAACACTGAACTGCAAGATACAAGGTTAGCGGTTCAAACCCACCAACCACTCCTTGGAAACCCTACACAGTGTTGCTTTGAGTCAGAACCCACTCAGCAGCACTTAACAACAACATTATTTAATATAAATATAAACCTGTGTGCCAAAAAGCACTAGGTAAGATGTAAATATATCTTTAAATATTTGTATCACTTTTTCTGTGATTGATTTCATAAATTAAACTATGCTGTTTTTCTCTGAAATATTTTTTATGTTTCTATGGACTATAAAGATGGTATCTCAGACAAATATTTGATGTAGTTTTGTATTCACTAATTCACAAAACCTTTACTGAGCAGTGTTTTGTGTGTCAGGTATTGTACTAAGGCATGGGGATCCAAATCTAAACAGGAAAGGGTTCTTTGTGTTAAAAAGCTTGTAGGCTACAGGGAGAGATAGTATAGTTACAGAAATGATGTTGTTGTTAAGTGCCTCTGAGTCGATCCCGACCCATAGCGACCCTGTGTATGGTTTCCGAGGAGAAGCTGGTGAGTTTGAACCACCGACCTTGCAGTTCCAATGGCTTTGCAGTCTGGCGCATTAACCCACAGTGCCACACCAGGACTCTGGTGCAATAGAATTACACTAAAGGTCTATGTAAAGTGCTATGTGAGGACAGAACAAGAAACACATTATAAAGGAGTTATGAAGGAGCCTTTCATCTGAGCAGTGCTTTGAGACAGGTGTTGATCAAAGAATAGGAGTAAGCTCCATTGGGGCTAAAATAATGCCAGCCACATAGTGGTGGTGGTGGTTATGTGCCGTGGAGTCAGTTCTGATTCATAGTGACCCTGCATAAGGTTTCCGAGGCTGTAAACCTTTACAGGAACAGAAAGCCTCATCTTTCTCTCACGGAATAGCTGGTAGTTTCAAACTGCTGACCGTGAGATTAGCAGCCCAACTCATAACCACTATGCTACCAGAGCTCCTTAGCCACATAGTTGTTGTTGTTAGGTGCCATCAAGTCGGCACCAGCTCATAGTGACCTTATGCACAGCAGAATGAAACACTGCCCGATCCTAGGCCAACCTCACAATTTTTGCCGCACTTGAGCCCATTGATGCTGCCACTTTGCCAATCCATCTCGCTGGGGGTCTTCCTCTTTTTCTCTGACCCTCCACCTTACCAAACATGATATCCTTCTCTAGTGACTGGTCCCTCCTGACAATATGTCCGAAGTATGAGGATGAAGTTGCGCCATCTTGGCCTCCAAGGAACACTCTGGCTGCACTTCTTCCAAAATGGATCTATTGGTTCTTTTGGCAGCTAATGGCACTTTCAATATTCTCCTCCAACGCCACAACTCAAAAGCATCAATTCTTCTACGGTTTACGGTCTTCCTTATTATTATTAAAGTACCTACTACTAGCCACATAGTAGGTACTTTAATAATTATTCCTGAATATTGAATATGGGGGACCAGATTTAAAAAACAAACAAACTACAGTCCCCCTAACAGGGGAAAATATGAGCAAAGGCACAAAGATGTGGAAGAGTATGGCACACACAAAGACTTGTGATCCCGTTTATTCTGGCTACAGTGAGGAGTGTGAAGAGCGCAGTGCAGAGTACTGCTTGTATATGGTCTGTCTAGTCATGGTCTTGTATTTCTCCCAAAGTGATTGGTTGGGCTATAATCTTACAAGGGATTGGCCAGCATACTATGCAAATTGAGTGACTTACATATGGTCTAGTGGGAGGTCCAAGTCTTGAAATTTTTTCAGAGCAGGCTTATATAAAGGCCATACCACACAGCTTAAGTAGGGAACCTCACTGCCTTCAAGGTGAATCAGGAAAAGAGCAAGTCCTTTGGACCAAAGACCCAGGGTCCTTGTGCTGAGAACCCCCTAGATGTAAAAGAAAGTGCTATAACACTGAAGGTGGTGCAAGGAGATGAGAGGTAGTGATGGTGGGCTTGCTGGCTCCTTTTGACAGGAGACTTGCCAGCAAAACTCAAAGAGCTGTCATCATTTTCTGTGCAGGTTTCCTGTGCAGAGGGCCCCGTATAGGAGCCGTCCTATAGCAGGGAAGAGCCATATGCCTCTGAGTAGCAGGCTTGCCAAAAAGTTCACAGAGCTGTAAAACTTGATTGTGTAGGGCAAGAGAGACCTGACTATGCCTGTATGCCCTCCGCAGGGACTACATGACCTCCCCTCAGCCCCTGCCCCAGTGTAGGCCCTGGTAACATGGTGACAAGGGAGCCCTGCAGGTCCAGTAGCATGGTGGGAGCCAGAGGCAGAGCAGAAGCTTCAGGTGCCATGCAGGTCTTCAAACCAACATGGTGGTGGCTGGAAGCAGCGGTGACATGGACATAGCATCTGACCTGTACCACAGCATACCTGCCTAGTGACGTAAGAATGGACCTGGGTAACTTGGGGAAGGAGAAGTAGTTCTCCTTTGGGAATCTGATGCTATTATTTACTATTGGCTTTCTGTAAATAATAACGTTGGCTTTCACTTTGCCGACATCATGTCTCATGTGCTTGGTTCAGTCACAGATAAATGTGCACCCATAGAATGGTTGATATCACTGGTTGTATATGTCTCAGTTCTAGAAGTATTTTGGTTGTCTGGATATTTGAGGCAGAGCCTGTCGGTATGCACAATGCAGATAGACAGGCAGTGCATACAGAGAAGATGTATGAAAATCGAATGACTGAAAGCATGTACTTTGGAATCAGACCATAGTTGAATCTGGACAGCATTTTACATTACCTCTTTAATTTTGGAGGAGCTCTGGTGGTGCTAGGGGTAAAGTCAGTGGTTAAAACCTACCAGCTGCTATGTGGATGAAGACGAGGCTGTTTGCTCCCATAAAGATTTACAACAGTCTTGGAAATTCTATATAGGCTTGCTTTGAGTTGGAAGCAAATCAGTGACAGTGGGTTTTGTTTTTAGTTTTTATCATTTTTACTGTGAATCAGAATTGACTCCATGGCTGTAGGTTTGTTGTTTTTATAATTTGGGGTAAAATGCTGAGCATCAGTTTTTCTACTTGAATTATTATTATTATTGTTATTGTTAAAGTGCCATCAAGTCAGTTTCGACTCATAGCGACCCTGTATAGGGTTTCCAATAAGCAGCTGGTGAGTTTGAACTGCTGACCTTGTGGTTCAAACCGATCTTACAATCAATCCAGTGCTTTATCCCACAATACCACACCAAGATTTACTTTAAACTATAGAACTACTAATATTTATTTGTAATGTTGCTATGTAGAGTACCTGTCAATATTGCCTGGAAAATGGAAAGCATCAAATAAATTATTAAACTTTTTTTTTTTTTTTTTTAAAGGAAATGGTAGGTCCTAAGACTGAACATGTGGTTTAATAGCATTTATGTTATGTTAAGGAGTTTGTACTTTTCTGTAGGACATTAGGAACACTTAAATTTTCATTTGCTATTGAACATCAGTCACAACACATATACCAGGCACTCTTCAAATAGACATCGAGTAGCTTATAAACTCTACTTACTCCTTTTCAAACTATTCTATTACTGTTACACAAGTTCAAAATTCCCCTCTTCTTGCTCATATTGCTCAATTATTTGATGTTAACTCCAAATAGGTAATAGATATCATAGGGAATTGGTTAAGTGAAATAGCTTTACCTCAAACCTCCTGAGATGAAGGGATGGATTAAATGACACAGCAAGAAAGCAAAAATTCAAAAATCAAGAACAAAGTAAGTTGGATAGATATTGTTATAGGACTGGTATGTCAGTGGACCAAAATATAACAAGAAATAGTGAGTGGATAATCCATTGATTGATAACTGTTGGTTCCATTTTATAATCATGTTCTAAACCAGACTAACTCAGTAAGGTCCTTTTATAGACTTTAAGTTCTAAAGTTCACTCCTGCACCTAAACCCTCTTGTACAATGTCTTACATGCTATACATATACAGTTTCATTTCTTATTGACTGTTATAATTTATATTTCAGTTGATATATCCAGTGTCACACTAGCTACCTGTTTATCATTATATTATGTGTTTGTTGTTGTTATTGTTAAGTACCTTTGAGTCAGTTCCGACTCATAGCAACTCTGTATATACATAGGGTTTCCAAGGAGTGGCTGGTAAGTTTGAACTGCCAACCTTGCGTTTCATACTGACCTTGCGGTCCAATGCTTATCCTACCGTGCCATACCAGGACTCCATTATGTGTTTAGTATCTTGTTGCTGTTTTTTTAAAAAATATTTTGTGTTGTGGTGAACATTTACACAGCAAATTTGGTTACCATTTGACAATTTCTATACATATTGTTCAGTGACATTAGTTATATGTTTTGCAATGTGTTAGCATTGTCATGAATTGTGTTCTATTTCCAGAGCTCTGTTTTCTCTGCCTTTTTATTTTTTCTTCTTTTGCTTCTCCTAACTACTTTAGAGGAGTTGACCCTTTTGTCTCATCCGGATGGTTTTTTAATGCAGTACCATATTCATGGGTATACCCTTCAGTTTGTTTGCCAACCTGTTATTTCACTAAGAGATAACTTCAGGAGCTAATTTTGGTTCCAGGTTTAAAGAATGTCTCAGGAAGACAGTCTCAGGGAATCCTTTAGTCTCAACTGGTTCAGTAAGTCTGGACTGTTTAAGAATTTGAGTTATGTTCCCCCTTGTTCTACAATTCTATCAATGCCCCTCCATCTGACAAGAACAGTCAGTAGTGGTAGCTGGGCCCCATGTAGTTCTTCTGGTCTCAGGTGATGAGGCCATGGCTCATGTAGGCTGTTAGCTCTGTAGACTAATGTCTTTTCTGAGACTTTGGTTTCCTTCTTTCACTTTTGCTCATGATGAATAGAGAACAATAGTTGTATCTTCGATGGCTGTTCACAAGCTTTTAAAGTCCCATATGCTAATTATTTATGCAGAACGTAAATTGTCCCATGAGACTAAGATCCTAAACCTTCTAACCCAGAAAACCAGTCTTTCTTAGTGGTTGGTTATGTCTGAGACGTATCTTTAACTATGTCTTCTATTAATACCTATCTCTGTTTATATATATAGAGAAATACTTCTGTCTGGAACAAATATGTACATGCCTGTGTCTACCCATAAGGAGACCTAGTAGCATAGTGGTTTAGAAACGATTCCGCTAACCGAAATGTCAGAGGTTTGAATCTACCAGTTGTTCCACAGGAGAAAGATAAGACTTTCTGCTCCCATAATGATTTTTAGCCTCAGAAACCCTATATAGGGTTGCTGAGAGTGGGAACCAACTCCACAGCACAACTCCAACACCACCACCATACCCACCCATTCAAAAGTTAATGGACAAATTGAATGAAAAGATAATGGATTTTGTTCTATTAACTTTCTGAAGCCTCCTGTATTCTTAGACACACACATGTGCTATTTTCCCCATCACCCAAAATGACAAGTATCTATGATCTAAAGTGTGGGTTAGTCTCCCCACCCCATTCCTAATAACCACCATTGAACACTAGTCTCTCAATGTGTGAGGACAAGTAAAAAATGATCTGGCTGTAGGTTTTATTTTATTTATTTATTTTAATCAAGCTTTAGAAAAGAAAAATAATCAGATTTTTACATAATCTTCTTTTTTTTAATACACTTTATCCATCTGTCAATAAACTTTCGTATTCCCTTATTAAAAATGTTTTAGGCTGAGCTGCAAATGCACTATTGTCTTCATTTCCTCATCAGAGGTGAACCTTCATCCTCAAAGGGCTGCTTGCAAGGGACCAAACAGGTGAAAGTCCAGTGGAGCAAGATCAGAACTATAGAGAGGATGCTTTAATCCCCCAAAACAAAGATTTTGCAGAGTGTCAATAGTGTGGGCAGAGGAATGCAGATGTGCATTGTCATGCAAGATCACAATGCCCTTGGATAGCTGTCCTCTGCATCTAATCCGAAGTTTAGTCTTCAGTTCTTCAGTGAGCATCTCATTGTAATGAACATTGTTGAGTGTTGAACCTTTTTATCTGATAGTGTTTCAGTACTGGCCCTTGAGAATCCCAGGAAACTGTAAGCATCAGTTTTCCAGTTTGTTAAGAATTAGCAGTGGGACTTAATGCTGCTACTGCTGCATGCTTTTGAGTTAGTTATTACTCATAGCAACCCTGTATAGAGTTTCCAAGTCTGTAAATCATTATGGGAGATGAAAATCTCATCTTTCTCCTGGGGAGTGGCTGGTGGTTTGAACTGCTCACCTTGCAGTTAGCAGCACAACGCATAACCCACCATGCCACTGGGAAGTGGGGCTTTCTAGGTCAACGTTTATTCAAGTATGATTTGAACTCCACTTGATCAGAATCAATTGAGGGCTTGTAAAATATGGAGATTCCTGAGACCCCACCCCAACCTGTTGAAGTAGAGTTTCTATGATCAGGCATTTTCATTTAAACAATTCCACAGATAATTTTTATCATCTCAAACTTTGTGAACCACTGTCCTAGAAATATAATTTGCAAAAACCTGAGATTAAAAAAAAAGGAAAATTACATTTCTAATCAAGGCAGTTTGTATCACTGAGTACATCTACAATAACTTTATATTGAACACTGATCTTTTAAATTTATTTGTTTTAGATTTAACACTCTTTGAGAGTAGCAGCATATGAACAGCTAATTTGAACATGATTTCAAGTTCATTCATAAGTTACACTTGAACCCTTAGATTTAAGGAAAGAAAATGTCACAAATCTACTTTTGTCCCTAAGTAACTTAGCATGTGTTTTTGAAGTAAGATCTTACAGAACTTTTTTTAAAATGGTGCTTATGTGCCTTCACTGATCTAAAGTCACTAAGTGGAGTTCAGATATTTGTCAAAAATTATGTGGCATTAATTAAATAGTGAAGTCCTGGTATGACATTGTGGCATAAAGCACTTGATCGCAAGCTCGATTTGAATCACAAGGTCGGCTGTCCAAACTCACCAGCCGCTCCTTGGAAACCCTACACAGGTTGCTACTAGTCAGAACTGACTTGACCACACTTAACAACAATAAATTAAATAGTTATTCATCTCCATCAATCAACTGAAGTTAAGAAGTTAACTATATGAGGGGACTTCAAAAAGTTCATTGAATAATGGAATTGAAAGATAATGGAAAATTTTCACAAATGTTTTGAAGTTCTCTCGTGTATGTGAGGTAGAGAAGTAGAAGGGTGGAGAGTGATAAAGTAAAATGAAACTCCATAGTTAAATAGCAGTTGAATATAGAGAAAGTATCACTCTTAATATTTGGTGATAATTGGTTTGTAATGCAGATTTTTTGGCAGAATCCCTAAACAGTCCCATTCCCTTGACATGTCTTGTTATGAATCTTTCCATGGACCTAGGAGCTTCACAGTACAGGGACCCCGCTTCCAAAGGACACTCTCCATTCCCGGTTCTTTTTTCTTGGTGGAAGTAGTAGGTCCCTGTGAACACTGCTTGCTTGTTTAATCTCTTTTATATCTCAAAAGAGACTGACTCAAGATACAATTTAATCCAATCCAGCCTCATTAACATCATAGAAGTGAGGATTTAAAACACAAGAGCATAATTCCACAGTGTTGGTGGTGCAGTACGGTAAGCACTGGACTGTTAACCACAGGATCAGTTGTTCAAGGTTACCAGCTGCTCTGGTAAATCTTTCCATGAAGATTTGCAGCCTCAGAAACCAATGTAGCTATGAGTTGGAACCGACTCAAAGGCACCTCACAAAAACAACCGCATAATTATGTCAGATTACATCATGGGAAGTGATTACAGCATATTAGATCTCATCATGGAGGTGATAACTACATCATCTTAACTGCTAAATCACTGAGAATCCTGGTCCAGGGTAGTTGACATAAAGACCTTAATTATCATACCGATAGAACAGTTCTACTCTGCACACATGGGTTTCCAGTAGTAGGATTTGTCTCTGTAGCAACCGACTAACAACGACAGATGATTCTGGTAATTCATTAACATTAGGAAACACTATACAAGTGCTTGGTCTGTTCTGTAGTAATTGAGTAAAGGAACATTCCCTTGTGTTTCTGATATGTATTGTTATTAAATGCCATTGAGTCAGATCTGAGGAGCAACTGGTGGGTTTGAACTACTGACCTTTGGGATAGCAATCCAGTGCTGATCCTACAGCACCACACCATGATATGCATTAGAGTTGCACAAATTGGATAAAAGTTTAGGTAAAAGTTGTCTAGTTATTAGTGGAAAGATGTGTAATTATTACCCTGTCTACAAATGTATCTACTTATTGTTAAATCATAGTAGTTTTGGAGATGTTTAGTAATTTTATTGTTGTTGTTGTTATGTGCCATCGAGTCGGTTCCGACCCATAGCGACCCTGTACAGGGTTTCCGAGGGTGTAAATCTTTACGGGAGTAGAAAGCCTCATCTTTCTCCCGCGGAGCAGCTGGTAGTTTCGAACCGCTGACCTTAAGGTTCGCAGCCCGATTCGTAACCACTACGCTACATTACTTAATCTGGAAATATACTTATGAACCTGGATTTCAGTAACAGTCTCTATTCCTTACACATGTAAGCTTTACTTGAAAAGTAAAAACAAAACAAAACAAAAAACAAACAAAAATCACATGACAGGCAGTATTTTCTTTCTTCTTATGCTTTTTTTCTTGTTTTTTAAAAATATTCCTTCAAAATTATCAAGTAAGATCTGGAAAGATAGCCCCCAAAACACAAGAAAATTCTTTTCTCAAACATGAAAAGCCTCTATCCTTTGGATTCTCTGATGATAGAAAATCTACATCATAAAATATCTTCTATTAGCTAAACAAAAAAAACCCCATCATTTCTACAGTAAGTTTTTGACTCCTTCATTGTAAATATCTTTTCAGTTTTGAAGCAACGATTAAGCAATATAAATTAAAATATTAGATTCTTTCTAGAACTTTATGAAAAATATAAATGATCTCTTTGCTCTGGGTTCATCAATGGTCTCTAATGTTTGTTGCATTTTCTTTTAGATTCTTTCTCACCTGTGGGTTTTTTTTTGTTGTTGTTGTTGCTGTCATTGGTGTTGCTATATTTGGGCCTTTTGGAATTAGATTTTGTTTTAGACCATTTGTTTTAGAATTTAACAGTGGAGAAAAGATTGAAGTTGTCAAGGACTTCATTTCTTGGATCAACTATCAACACT
>NW_006408601.1:6557500-6570733 GCF_000296735.1 Chrysochloris asiatica | reverse complement strand
ATGGCACCTGACAACAACAACAACAACATAGAATTTGAGAAATTGGGAATGAACATACTACCTTTTGCATAAAATAATAATCAATCTTAACAATCAAGGATTGGCTTTTATTATGCAATACTTTACATTAGGTCCTACAGGAGTTCTGGTGTGGCACTGTAGGATAAGTACTGGACCACAAGGTTGGTGGTTCAAACTCACCAGCTGCTCCTTGGAAACCCTATACAAGGTCGTTAGGAGTAGGAAACGACTCAACAACTCAACAGTAACTTTTGGAGTTCTTGAGTGGCACAAAAGGTTAAACACATGACTATTAGCCCAAAAATTGGCAGTTTGAACCTAGCCAGAGCTGCCTCAGAAGACAGCCCTGGCAGTCTGCCTCGAAAATCTACTCTGCAAACATGGGCTCACATAACCTGGTAACAACAACACAATTTGTTTACAAGTTTAAAGGACTTTTTAGAACTGGAGAAAGAAGTGGCTTCTGCCTTCATTCATAGTGTTAAACTGATTAAAGAGAGGCATAGGTTTTAAAACTGGAAAAGCTGCAGGTACTATTAAATCCAATTTCCATGTTTCACAGAAAATTCTTAATCATGAAACAGGTTCCTGAAGGGCATCATATCTCCTCAAACTCTATTTCCGCTTGCACATGCACTGCTCTATATATGAGAAAATATAAGACAAGAAAATTGATTAGTGTTACCAAAAACTTTGTTCTTTCTGTACTTTTTGAGTGTCACCGGGCTAGATACTGTGCTAGATCTGGATATACAATTATGAGCAAAAATGGGCATTGTCAATACCCTCACTGGGCTTACTGTCTAATGTTAAGTGCCATTGAGTTAGTTCTGACTCATAGTGACCCTGTATAGTGTTTCTGAGGAGCTGACCTTGCAGTTCAAACTGACCTTGCAGTCCAGTGCTTATTCTACAGTGTCACACAGGACACCTATAGTCTAATCGGGAAACATATCACATAATCAACCTCAGTTATAACTGATAAAGGCAAAAACAAGTTGCCATCATGTTGATCCTGATTATGGTGACTCTTGTGTGTCGGAGTTGAACTGTGCTGCTTAGAATTTTCCGTGGCTGATTCTGTGCAGCTAGGTCTCCAGGTCTTTCCTCAGACACTTCTGGGTGCACCAGAACCTCTAACCTGTCAGGGAGCACCCCATAGAGCCCCCATAATCATGATAGTTGCTATGAAGAACAGATAACGTGAGAACAAAGATCATGGTTAGGTGAAGCTTCCCTGAAGAAGTGGTCATTGTTCTGTGATCTGAAGGAAGAATTATTGTTGACATTTGCTGTGGAGTTGGTTCTGACTCATGGCGTCCTCATATGATCTTCATTAAAAGGGCTGGGATAGAGAAGATGTAAAATGTTTTAGGTGAAAGAAGTGACTTCTGGGAACTGGAAGATTGCTAGTGAAATCAGAGGAGCTAGCATTTATATGCTAATTATTTGACAGGCTTTATTTCTTACAATAATTTGAAGTAGTTATTACTGTCTCCATTTTACAATTGAAGGGTTTAGAATGTAGAGAAGTAAGGGTCAGGTGACAAGAAACGGCAGAGCTTGCTTACTTATTACAGCAGCCTTCTTCACCTCACATACGCATACTCACTAGAATACAAGTTTAATGAAGACCCAAATCAAAAACCAAACCTGTTACTGTTGAGTGGATTCCATCTCAGAGTGGTTGCTTAAGTAGAATAGAATTATCCCATGGGGTTTCCAAGTTTGTAAATCTTTGCAGAAACAGACTGCCACATCTCTCTCCTGGGAAGCATCTGGTAGGTTTGAACTGATGACCTTTTCATTAGCAAATGAGTGCTTCAACACAGGGTCACCAGTTTACCAGGCAGAGACTTTATTTTGTTTGTCTGTGTCCTTAGCACTCAAACAGTGCCAGTGTATGGCGAAGACTTAGTAAATATTTGCTGAATGAATGAATGAATGAGAGGGTATTTCTCACTCCAAAGTCCATATTCTTAGCCACATCCTATATACTTCGATACAAATTAGGGAAACAGATCATTTCTTATAAGAGGCTTTGATAAGGGGTGAGAGCCTTAGGTCAGTGCTTGCTGATAGAGAGATAGAACTCAGAAAAAATAGATTAAATCCTTCAAGATAAATTTGCTGTAAAGTAGAATTAGTAAAAAGGGAGAAAGAAAAGCAGACCTTGATTATAAACCTGAGTGGTTAATTTTGACAGTAGCATTCTAGGACCTGGATATTTTCTTAATTGCTATCCCAATGCAACAACTGTTCATTGCTTTGACTTAGTTTCCAAGAAATAGAAAACAGTCATTTGTTGTTGTTATGTGCCGTGGAGTCGGTTCCGACTCATAGCGACCCTGTACGGGGTTTTCGAGGCTGTAAATCTTTATGGGAGCAGAAAACCTCTTCTTTCGCCCATGTAACTGCTGGTAGTTTTGAACTACTGACCTTGCGGTTTGCAGCCCGATTCGTAACCACTACGCTACCAGAGCTTCTTAAAACTGTCAGTATGCACACTTAATTCTTTTCTCTTCCCACCCACAGTCATTGAGTAGATTCCAATCCATAAGATTCCAATTCATAACGACCCACTATAGCGTTTCTTTATGGGAGTTGCTGGTGGGTTTGAACTGTTGGCCTTGTAGTTAGCAGTCCCGTGCTTATCCTACAGCACCACCAGGACTCCTGAGTCTTCTCTCTGTTGTTGCTGTGTGCCATGAAGTGATCCTGTATTGGGTTTCCAAGGAGTGGCTGGTGGGTTTGAACCTTCAACCTGTGATTAGCAATCTAGTGCTTATCCTACAGCACCAGACCAGGAAGCCCACTTTAATGTGTTATTTTTCATTCACCAGTTTCCCCTCCCTGAAACATTTTTCTTATCAGGTTGTTGTTGTTGTTAAGTGTCTTCCAGGTCCAGTCATTTCTAGACTCACCAAGACTCTGTATAGGGTTTCCAAGGAATGGCTAGTGGATTTGAACTGCCGACCTTGTGGTTCAAACTGACCTTGCAGTCCAGTGCTGCTACTCTTATATAATTTGACCCCAGTGTATAGAATGATACACAGATTGTCCGTTGACTTTTCAGTTCTGAGGTGGTAGTTCAGATGTGTAACTAACTTTACACACAGATGTTTCTCTCTGAAATGGAACTTTGTCTTTTCTTCTCCTTAACACTCTGTGTTCTTTTGTCACCTCAAACATTTGTCTTTCTTTCTTCTTTGTCTCTGAGGAAGAAATGCTCTGTTTCTTTTCCTCAGGTGACATCATCACAGGTGCTTTTTACTTCTTACCTCTCCCAACCCCTCCAGACTACACTAAGTCATTAATTATTTCCATTCTTTCTTGAAACTCTGATGTCTTCTTTTATGTGTGGAATTGAAGATTTGGGTTCTAATTCCTGTTTTGCCACTTTATGGTTTGGAGACCTAGAGCAAGTTATTTGACGTATTTGAATCTCAATTTCTTATCTTAAAATACCACTTGTCCTGTTAACCTTGAAAGATTGTGGTGAGTCAGTTAAGATGATGTATGTGAGAACACTTCATAAATTGGAAAACACCATTCAAATATAAGACGTTATTATTACCACCTCTGTGCAGAAATCATTCAGATCCCTTCTTAAAATAGCGTTCTTCAACTCAACCCTTGTCATATTCTCATTCTCTTCTCCCTTTTAGTGTTAATTTTTGGAGAGAATAATCTTTACTTGCTATCTCATATCCTTATTGCTCCATTAATTGGAATCTGAATTCCATTTGGTTCTGGCTAGCTCTCTTGAATCTACTGCCTTCAAGATTATTTGAGATTGCTTAATTCCAAATTCAATGCCTTTGTTTTTAGTACTCATGCTTGCTTTCTGTAACAATTGATAAAAATGGCTTAGTTTAGGACTTACCACATAGTAGGTGTTCAATAAGTTTTCAGTGAATGAATGTGGTAATCTCTTTTTGAATGAATGTACATTTTCCTCTCATAAACCAAATATATACATTTTCAAATGCATACTTCAAACCCCTTGTTCTTGAACTACATTGTTTTCTTGTAAGTCTGACCTGTTCTAATGGTTTCAACTCTACATGGATGGATCTCTTATATACTTTTCCAGTTCTGGTCTGAGCTTTAGCTTTGCCTGTTTCACTTGGATGTCCCATAGTCACTTCAGATTTACAAAGTTTACCCTCACCTTCTCCTAAGTCAATCTCCTTCAGACTCTTGTATTTTTTACAGTGTACCAGAAATCACTTAGCTAGGCTTGAAACTTCAGATATGTGCTTGAGTCTTCTTTCTTTATGCATCCCTACCATGGCCTTGCCTTTATTTGGCAAATGCCTATTGAGTATTCCTTACATATAAGGCACTATCCTAGAGTCTTGGAATACTTAAGTGAAGCAAAACAGGCAGGCTTTCTCTGATATGAAAACATTTGAGCAGAGACCTGGATGGAGTGAGGGAGGAGCAAGACATGCAAATAATGGCAGGAAGAGCTTTTAGACAAGAGAGCCAAGTACAGAAAGGCCTGGAGGTGCTTGGCTATTCAGAGAAAAACTGGTCCCAGTGGTGTGGTTAGAGCCAAGGAAGTGAGTAAAAAGAAATCTGGAGATAATATTAGAGTGGTAGAATGTGACCAGATCAAACAGGGCCACTGGACCGTGGTGAGGAGCCAACTTTTACTGAGTGAGATGGGAAAGCTAATTGAAGGAAGGGTTTAATAGAGAAGTGTTGTTGTTAAGTTCCATCGAGTTGGTTCTGAACCATAGCAACCCTGTATAGAGTTTCTGAGGAGTGCTGGTGAGCTTGAACTGCCAACCTTGTGGTTCAAACTGACCTTGCAATCCAGGGCATTAACCCACAGCACCACACCAGGACTCGAATGATCTAATTTATGGATTGAAAAGACACACTCTGCTATTAGAGGAATTTGTTGTTGTTGTTGTGTACCCTGGAGACAATTCAGCTCATAGCAATGCTGCATAGAGTTTCTGAGAGTGGTTGGTGGTTTTAAACTGCCAGCCTTGCTTATTTATGTACAGCTCCACACCAGGGCTCATGTGAGAGGAATAAACTATAGACAAGCAGGTGTGGAGACAGTGGCACCAGTCAGGAGGCTACGATCATAGCTCAGATGCGAACTGGTGATGCTCTAGAGACTAGAGTACTGTGAATGGATGAATTAGAAACAGGAGCGTTTGCTGGGTAGATATCACCTTCCTTGGCAGCCTGAATTGGTGACTTGGCAGACCCTTTCTTCTTAGGTGACTTTTCCTTAGATGATCACAGTCCTATGCCAGGGTCCATGGTTTAGTGAGCAGAGCACTGGCTAGATTTGCAATCTACTTGGCCCTTCAGCTGACCACTCTTATTCAGTGAATAAATGACAATGGTACCTAGCCATCTTGGATAGAAGTGAGGGAATGAGCAATTACTGCCTGCCTGTTATCCACATCCTGTCAGGAGGAACCAGTCGCTGGAGAAGGATGTCATGTTTGGTAAGGTAGAGGGTCAGAGAAAAAGTGGAAACCCCCCAGCAAGATGGATTGGCAAAGTGGCAGCATCAATGGACTCAAGTGTGGCACCAATTGTGAGGTTGGTCAGTGTTTCATTCTGTTGTGCATAGGGTTGCTATGATTTGGTGCCAACTCGATGGCACCTAACAACAACCATAATCCTCATCAAGGCCCCATCACTTCATATATGATTACTCTCTCCAGCCAGAATGTAAGGTCATTGTGGATCACAATTAGATCGTTTTCTTTTTAACTAGATACTGACATGACACCCTATCTGTAGTCTCATGCTTATTGATGTGAAATTGTGAAAACATTTTATATCAGTCCTTTGCACAGATTATGCACAAAAGGTTCCTGAGATCTAAAACAGTTGTGAGTATTAATTAAAGTTAATTATAAAAGCTTAACATTCATTGTCAAGAAACATAGAAACTGTCAAATGTAAAGGTTATTGATATATTTTATATGCTAAACGTGGGTGTATTTTTTGTGGTATGCAGTAACAGTTGTGATTTGAGAGACTCTTTCAGTGCTTTAGTGGGTGATACCAATAGCAAGAAAAGCGAGAAGATACTTGATTTTTTAAAGTATGCTTCTATTTAGATAACACAGCAATATCTTGCAATGACATAGAGAATGAAGCAAGTCTATGGAATACTGCCAAGTCCTACATAGCGTAACATACAAGTAGTTTAGTCAGTTTCACTAAAAGTTTGAAATCTGCTGTATTAGAGAGATTGTGCAGAAGCTGTGCTAATTGCTAGCTTATTTTCCATATGGTTCTGTTTTAATGAAGCATATTTGATGCAGATGGTTGGAAAATAAGTTGGACAATGTCTAAACTTGCCCTGTCCAACTCCTACAGTGCTTCCCATTCAATACCTAATAGCTCTTTTATAAAGTTTCTTCATTCCTAGCTTTTTATGATTAGTTGAAATGTGGCCTAAGATCATTGAAAACAATCATTTCTTTAAAACTTGGCCTCTGAAAAGAACAAGAGCAGTGTTTTCCTTCTGATTTCAAGTAAAAAGTCAGACTGCAATTTGATTTCTTTAGTTATTATTGAGTTCTCTTCATCATTATTTTGGCATTCTGAACATGTTTAGTTGAGGTAATGGGCACCTGGAAAGGAGAATTGTAGGAATGAAAGTCACTTGTACCAAATGCTGAAGTTAGTTTTGTTGACATGGTAGTACTTCTACCTTTTCAGGGGTATGTAGCAGAATAGTCTAGAATATTAATAACCATCTCTTGTTTGCCCATTTTTTATATCTTACACAATGAAATTAGACTTGTCAGATGCTAATGTTAAGTTAGAAATGAAATCAAGGATAAATTGTCCAATAAAACTGCTAAAATCTTTCCATTTCATTTGTTTCCTTCTGTGAGACTAGAATATCAACATATAGTCATTGTGTTTGTCTTACGTCTTTTGAAAGAGTTCAGATATGTTATCTAGCATAACAATGATGTGCTGATTTCCTCTAAGTATTTTATTTTGGTGTACTTGAGACTAAATATGCAAGATTGTCTTCTTACTTACTTAAGAATGTAGATAATGTCCTTGTTGGACTTGAGGTTGAGTTCTGCAGAGCAAAAAGGGAGAAATGGTTTGATGAGTTTATGTCAATTTTGCTTTTTCCCCCCCTCACATTGTCACTAAAATAGTCTCCTTGTTACCTGAGCAGGACATCTGTGTGAAAAGTCTTGGTTAAATCTGTTAGGCCTTGGAGGTCCAGGAATCTTCTAAGTGCTACTGAGTTTGAAAGGTATAATGCCCTTGGTCTGTGTTGTCTCTTCCACTTATAGACAAGTTGGATACATAATCCAGATGTAGGAATGGGTTAGAGCCTTGATGTGGTACTGTAAGATAAGCAGTGGACTCATAGGTACAAGTTTGGCAGTTCAAACCCACCAGTCATTCTTGGAAACCCTTTGCAGGGTTGCTATGCGTTGGAACCAACTCGATGGCACACAATAACAACAGGTATAAGATTTAAAAAAGAATGCCATATTCTAAGCAGTTACTGGCTTAAAGGACTAATTACCTCCTGAGAAGCACATGGACTTTCCTCACAGCCTAGATGTCGTTGTTGTTGAGTGCCAGTGAGTTGATTCTGACTCATAGTGACCCTGCATGGGGCTTCCAAGGAGCAGCTAGTGAGTTTGAACAGCCGACCTTGCTGTTATAACCGACCTTGCGTCCCAGTCCATTAACTATAGTGTCACACATATATATGCTAGAAAGGACCCTAAAATACAATACGAAAATTAAGTTTATTTTTTCATTCTACTTCATTACCATAATATAGAGGTTCTAACACTGAAGAGAAATAATTTAAAAAGCAAAAACAAAAACAAAAATAACCTAGTTTGTGGGCAGTCTTCTAGAATCATGATCCTGCCTTCTATCTACCGCCTTTCCTCAGTTGTCTTTCACTAAAGGATTTAAGACTAGACCAGACAGTGTTCTATCCAGATGTACTTGAATGTTTTTTGGGAGTTGTATTGAACATGTCCCTTTGCCACAGAAACTAGTCATCTTTAAATGTCAGCTTTGGTGTTGAAATTTTATGAGAATGGAAAGGACTACACATTTTCACTTATTTTAGACTTCCCTTTGGAAAATGTAGTCTGCTTCTGTTGTTTCAAGTTGGAAGGGTTTACAAAGTTTTCATCAAATACTCATGAAAAGCAAATTCAATCCAGAATTAGACAAGCAATGTACCTTCCTTTAAAGAAACAATCTTAATAATTGTAGCACATCAGTCTTAGTCATTTTTTTTTTTGACCTTTTTCTCAATTTATATTCACTCTAGAGAATTCTTTCTTTCTTTCTTTTTTTTCTTCATTCTTTAGTCTTGCCTTGTTTGTTTTATTTCAAGCATGGTTTAGCTTTTCACTGAAGCAGGAGCTTAAAAAGGTCAAAGTAAGAAGAGAACAATTACCTTTGTGACACTGTCTGTTAGTTGTACATTATTCAAGATCGTTTGAAATCTGGATGGGAGAATTCTTTCTGAGTTTGATTTCACTTTGAGAAATCTTAGAAAAATTTTCAAGATTAATTTCGTCACTTTATCCCCTCCTCCTCATGTTGAAATGCTTCTAAAAACTCAAAGAGAATAAATAGCTCTTTGGAATATTCTATGACGTTGAGTTCTGTGGAAAACCAACACAGGGTATGGACAAGCCTGTGTTGAGTTGTTATTGTTGTGAAGTGTTGTTAACTGAGTTTTGACTCCTAGTGACCTTATATAGATTTTCTGAGGCAGAGCTGGTGGATTTGAACCACCAGCCTTGTGATTTATTGTCCAATGCTTATCCGACAGCACTATTCCAGGAGGCAGCTGGAAGTCAGTTGCTCTGGAGTTGGCAGTAACTGAGGGAGGGGATCTAGAAATGAGGTTTAGAATATTGTTGTTAAGTGCCTTGGCTTAGTTCCTACTCATAGTGGCCCTGTATTGAGTTTCCAAGGAGCAGCTGGTGGTTTTGAACCACCAACCTTGCTGTTAAGAGTCCAGCACTAACCCTACAGTGCTAGGTTGCCCCAAATAGCTGTATATGGTGTATGTTGTTGTGTGCCGTGGAGTCGGTTCCGACTCATAGCGACCCTGTATAGGGTTTCCGAGGCCTAAATCTTTATGGGAACAGAGAGCCTCATCTTTCTCCCACAGAGCAGCTGGTAGTTTCGAACTGCTGACCTTAAGGTTTGCAGCCCAATTCGTAACCACTACACTACCAGAGCTCCTTATATGGCGTATAAGCTATAGCTTTTTAATCACTATTGTGTAGATTTTGTAGGTAGTTAGAAGGGTTTTTCCTTTTCTTTTCAGAGAAACAATGCTTTTATTTTAACAATAAAACAAGCCCTTTCTAGTTAGGTTTTAAGTTTTTAAGTGTTTATTTTTTTAAATTTCTCACTATGGTTTTCAGGCTGATAGTACCTTTTTTTATCTAGATTTTGTTTGCAGAGAAATAGCAGAGCTAAGCTTTTCATTTAATTGTAATAAAATACTGCCCTAAAGAAGAACCAAAAAATGATTATTTTACTGGTTCATATGGAAAAGCATATAACTGTAATAATATTTTAAGTATAGTTTGTATAGACCATACTCATTTAAACTCTATGCAAATCTTTGTTACTTCAGGGCAAACAAGCTACGAAACCATAATATGTAGTGTAGTGAGCACACACCATAAATTTGATCATCATACTTGTGAATTCATCATATTTTGTATAGGCGATCGCCGTAGCATTATGAATAGTAATGTGCAAATGATGTGAGAAAAGTCACCACACTCTTGATGTTTAGTGATTTTAATGCTACTGCATTGCTTCATTCTGTGCCCAGTTGCATTGATTGATAAGTGAAGATATTAAAATTGCAGACATTTAATGCTGGTCTTAATGTGTGGAGTTTCTGTAATTCCCCATGAATCTGACTGAGATGTTAATATAAATATTCCTTTTGTGGGGCAAACAGAAATCATGCTGCCCAGACTACACATGTTCCCCAGCTAGACCTGCCTCTACTGTTTAGAGAGAAGAGTAGGAAGCTGTCTTAAGTGAAAGTGGAGAAAGGCATTTGTTTAGCTGCATGGCAACACAAATATTTCACTTAGTGAGGACTGACAACGCATCTAATTATGTGAGCGGGGGCCAGCTTGTAGAACAAAATTCTGTTTAACTTTGCCTGTGAGTTGAAGGTGCTGATGCTTAACTGTTTGAAGCCTGGCATCTAGACAAACCACCCCACCCATTTTTTTTTTTTTTTTGGTCTACCACTGGTTTCTTTTCTTTATTGTTTTTTAAATCCCAAAGTAATAGATGAGAAGGAGCTAAGGATAACTGTTCCATTATATACTATTGGTAATAGGTAGAGAATTCTGACAGACTAAAGTAGGCTCCAGGCTAGACATTTGTCCCTTCTTCCTATTTCTGATACATTTTTCTTATGGCTAATTGTCATATTCTACCACAACAGTTGAAACATCCCATGGTATTTGTTTTACAATTGACAGTTACCTTTTGACATTAAGAAAGGAATTCTTGATCTTATACTCTCTAATCATCTCTTAAGATGCATTTGGATCCTCGGCTATTTTTGCTTCTTTTACAGTGTTAAAAGCAGAAGAGAACCAATGACGACTTCTGCATCGCTGGCTTAAGATCATTTATTTTATGTATTTTCATTTGAAGAAGTGGAGGAGTACCTCCTACGTCAGATGTGTTTGAGACTCCAGTCTCTATATTCTCTGTGGGCATCAATTTCCGTAGCTTTACCAGGATATAGTGGTGTTAAGGGGAAGGCAGAATAAAGTTTTAGATGGATGTGACTGTAATATGCAAATAAAAGCTTCCTAGTACTCACAAATGAAGAATGAGGTGGGTATCAGGACCAAATGCATAAGTAATCTAGAAAATGTACATTTTGCTTTTTTTTTTTCCCTTCAGATTTTCATGATGCTTTTTAAAGTGGTGTCAGGAATTTCAGAGTTTGTTTAAAGTGCATTTCAAAATGTTTTACTCAATGAGAAGGTGCTGGCTACATAATAAACTGTGAAAAATAATATATAATGGGAAAGACATATAAAAATTATAAACCTACAGCATTAACAGTAAGGAATCATTTTGCATGAAGAAACTTGGAAACAGATTCAAGTTGTTGGCTTTTTCTTTGCACTAGTATCTGTATAAAGTCTAGGGGATTGTGTTTCATGGATGCATTTAAATTTGTTTTAAAAGTAGTTGGAACATTTCACTTTTTTAAAACAAAAAATGTGCTCGGGTGTGAAAATTAGAAGTTTGTTCTAAAGCAGATTTCTTCCCTCAAGTAAATTACTGGTAGTTTGTAATAAAGTATTTTCCTCTTCGTCTCAGCAGCATTCTGGTTCGTATCTTATTCTGCCTCTCTCCACTTTTCGTATAGACTTTGGTCTTGGAGATGGGGGTCCTTCTAAACCCTGAAGACTGTGGCATTATCAATCAGGCAGAGGATTAAACTGGTTGGCTGTTGTTGTTGTTGTTGTTGTTGTTGTTGTTGTTGTTATGTGCCGTGGAGTCGGTTCCTACTCATAGCGACCATGTACAGGGTTTCCGAGGCTGGTAGTAACAAAAATTCTTGCCAAGGATTTTCCTGGTCTCTTTACCTCAGTGGCAATTGTGAATCTTGTTAATTTGTCTGATATCAAGGCACAAGTATAGGGTACCAGATTTACATAGAAGGAGAATGACTGCTTGATACTTTGCGATTTCTACTTCTGATCCTTCATTCTATAGTTCAACGAGTTAGAAGGTATTGCTTTTATAACCATCTCTGTCTCCCAGTCTGCCCATTAGCACAGATTTCAATGACTTTTCAGTATGGAACACTATTGTAATATTCTGTTATAGAGTTTTTAGCCACCAAAGTGGCAAGCATATAGATCTCTGATTTCTTGTCGCTTACAGAGCTTGGCAGATAGTTGTTGTTGTTAAGTGCTGTGGAGTTGGTTCTGACTCATAGTGACCCTGTATAGGGTTTCTAAGGAGCGGCTGGTGAGCTTGAGTTGCTGACCTTGTGTTTCCAACTGAATGTGCAGTCCAGCACATTAACCCGCAGCACCACACCACGGCTCCAAGAATAGAAGAACATAAATTTCTTGAAAGATGCGATGCTATTGGCGACAATTTAGTTCTGTGGCTATGGGAATTCCAAACTCAGGGACTAACTAATCACTTTTTGAAATGTGGACTCCTGAATTAGAAAAATTGGGGGCAGATATTTAGAGTTTTGTACCTTGTACAAAATAGCCATTAGTTGTTGCTAAGAATTGCTAGGTAACATTCAATTTTCCCAATTTGGTATTTTAGAGGCAGTGCCATACTTGGCAAAATGTCATACTAGGCTAACTACCTAGGATTCAGAATAATGGTGCCAGAGAGAACAGAAGACATCTTGGAAACTTTTGTACTAGCTTACAGTTTTTTATTTCCTTTACTAAGGTATAGGGTTAGAAGAAGGTGCTGGCCAATGAGAAAAGTTGGCTTGCCAACGTGACAAAAGAGTCTCTCCTTTTGGATATGCTTATTCTCCCTATTTAAGTGTTCCTGTGAATTGCTAGTCTGAATTTAGGTCTAAATACGAAGGCAGACTTTTCAAGCTGACCCAAATACACATGACATTGAGATTTTCTTCCAGTCATATGTTAAACTACCGTGGCGCCTTTGCATCATGGAGGAAGCTTTGTGACCATATCCAGTTTACAGGGAAAGTTATGCTGTCAGAGTAGGAGTGTGCTCTTTAAAGAGCTCCAGATCGGGACAACTCCCTTGAGAAGTCATATGTGCCAATCTTTATACCAAATATATAATATGAGAGGATTATCCAGAAACTCAAATCCCACTTACTACTCCTCATGCCTTTACTGTTGTAGCCCAGAAACTGTTATACCCAGAAGACATTTTTTTCTTCTAAGTTCACTTTACTATTATTTTGTCCATTTAGACTTTGAAAAATAGTCTTGAGAATTACTGCTATCCCTTGTGATTGATCATTTATTCTGCCTGTATGGTGAGTAGCACATGTATACAAATGGTATATATTTAATTTGCTTTTAAGAAAAGCCTTTGTGGGGCCCACATTTTTTTTTTTTCCTCTTTTCTTTTCTTAAATGTTTTATTGTGAATTATGTGATAGTTTACATGGGAGAACATTAGTTTTACATTCATTCT
>NW_006408601.1:6541456-6553216 GCF_000296735.1 Chrysochloris asiatica | reverse complement strand
TTTATATGGTGGATGATGTTGATCGTTTTTCTAATGTTGAACCATCCTTGTATCCCTGATATGAATCCCACTTGATCATGATGTATTATCTTTTTGATGTGTTGCTGGAGTCTGTTGGCTAGTATTTTGTTGAGCATTTGTACATCTATGTTCATGAGGGGTATTGGTCTATAGTTTTCTTTCTTAGTTGCGTCCTTCCCTGGTTTTGTTATGAGGGTTATACTTGCTTCATAAAATGTATTAGGAAGTTTTCCATCCTCCTCTATATTTTGGAATAATTTGAGTAGAATTGGTGACAGCTCTTCCCTGAATGTTTTGTAGAATTCACCAGTAAAGCCATCTGGGCCTTGACTTTTTTTGTTTGGGAGTCTTTTGATGATCTGATTAATTTCTTCTTTTGTTATTGGTCTGTTCAGGTTTTCTACTTCACTTTGTGTAAGTTTAGGTAGGTCTTGTTTATCTAAAAATATATCCATCTCTTGAAAATTTTCAAATTTGTTGGAGTATAACTCTTCATAGTATTCTGTTATTATCCTTTTTATTTCCTTTGGTTCCATTGTGACATCTCCCATGTGGTTTCTAATACGTGTTATTTGTGTCTTCTCCCTCTTTTCTTTTGTTGGGTTTGCGAATGGTCTGTCGTATTGTTAATTCTTTCAAAGAACCAGCTTCTTGTCCTGTTGATTGTTTCTATAGTTTTTCTGTTTTTTGTCTCATTTATTTCTGCTCTACTCTTTATTATTTCTTTTCTTTTGGTGGCTGTGGGTTCCTCTGTTGGCCTATTTCTAATTGTTGTAGATGCTATGTTAATGTGTTAATTTTGGTTCTTTCTTCTTTTTGGATGTGTGCATTTATTGCAATAAATTGTCCTCTCAGCACATCTTTCGCCGTTTCCCAAAGATTTTGGTATGTTGTGTTTTCATTCTCATTTATTTCTAGGAACTTTGGGTCCACTTCTTTTTATGATGAGAAGAGACAGATTTTATTTGCCCAATTAAGCCAATCTTTTTTTTTTTATTATTGTGATTTGGATCAAAGTTTACAGAGCAAATTGGTTTTCCATTCTACATTTCATACACACTTTGATTTGTGACACTGATTGCAATCTCTCGACTGTAACAACAGCACTTTTCTCACTTCCTCCCTGTATTGACTGTTTCCATAGCTTCTTCTTTCCTATCCCTTCCTGCCTTCTGAACTTTTATCCCTGGGCAAATGGTGCCCTTTTTATCTTGCATGGTTGATTGTTCTAAGGAGTGTGTACCCTTGTGTTATTGGTTACCTCATAGGCCTATTGTGTGGCTGGAAGTTAAGTCATAGTGGTGAGTTCAGCTCCAGGTCTGAAGGGTGATTAAGTCTCATAGTCTTCAGGCTTCCCTCAGACTCTTATCAGATAGAAAGCCTGGTCTTTTCCTATGATTTTGAGTTTTGTTCATTTTCTTCCCATTCTATCTAGGACCTCCTGTTGCTATACCTTTCAGAGTAGTCTGCAGGGATAGCTGGGCACCCTATAGTTCTTCTTGTCTCAGAGTTCTGAAGTTTGGGGTTGATGTGGTTCATTAGTCCTTGGGACTAATTGTTTCCTTGCTTCTTTGAGTTCCTTCAGTCTTCTTTGCTCTGTCTGGTGAGAGGACAATAGTTGCACCATAGATGACCAGTGGCCAGCCAGTGAAGCAGATATTAAAACCTACTTTCCATTATGTGTAGGGTGCTTACTTCATGTTTCCTTTGCTAAGAAGTAAATGATTATCGATAAGTCAGCATGCATTTCAGTTGGGCATTTTGGCATCCTGGTGTGGTGCTGCAGGGTAAACACTTGACTGCTAACTGCAAGGTAGGTGGTTCAAACCCACTAGCCACTCCTGGGAAACACTGCATTGTTGCTATGAGCTGGAGCTACCTGGATAGCATATATAAATTGTTCCATTCTTTATATGACAGGGCTTCAAAAAGTTCTTGGAAAAATGGAATTAAAACATAATGAAAAATTTCCACTAGCTTTTTGAAGTACATTATGAATACAATTACTAGCAAAGTAATCTAGCATGCATTCTCCCTCTTAACATTTTTAATTTTTAATAAAAATTAGAAATGTTGGGAGAAAAGTAGCCAGTTTATAGTATCTTCATTTGAAATTCTCTAAATACTTTTAAACTAACTGGTATCGAAGAAGTTTGTATTTTCCTGGTACATTTTCTATACTGGGATTGTGTATCACACACATATTTATTTGTAGGAATCCAGTCTGTCTTTCAAGGGCTAATTCATTGTAGTCTTCCCTGAACTGGATTACCTAAATCTCCATAGCATTTTTAACTTTCTGTGTTTGTCATAATTTGTCTTCTTGTTTTTTATCAACATCTGTTTCCTTTCATTTCTGATTAAAAGTTTTTTCTTCTTCTTTCTTTATAAGGACAGCAGTATTAAATCAAAGCTACTTTAAATAACAATACATGACTATGTAGTGCCTGGAACCAACTGGATGGCACTTAACAACAACAACTTTTTAATAAACACAACATAAATTGGTGAGTGAATGAATTAAAACATTTTAAGCCCGCCAATATTTTTTCCAATTTGCCACATTTGCATTGTCTTTCTTATATTTAACTTCTCCTAAATATATTTGCTGCTTGCTTTTACTGATTTCATGTCATCCTGGGAGTTAGCAAGAAATAGTTTCTCGAATGTACAGATGAGTTCAATGAAACATTAAATATCTATCTATCTATATTTTACACATATGCTTTGCGTATATATTTATATATAAAAGTTTACATATATATTTTACAAATACTAAATATATGTAAAAATATAAATAACAATGTCATATGTTATTGTCGTTAAGTGCCGTCGAGTCGGTTCCAACCTATAGATACATTTGTTAAGTGCCATTGAGTCAGTTCCAACTCATAGTGACCCATATAGGGCTTCCAAGGAGTTACTGGTGGGTTTGAACTGCTGACCTTGTGATTTGCAGTTCAGTGCTGATCCTACAGTACCACACGAGGAGTATGTGTATGTATATACCTATATAGATATGTACATACATATATATGGCATTACTATTTATTATGAAACCCTGAAAAAATTCTAGAGCTTGAGACTGGAAAAAATAGACAAGAAATTGGCACATCCCCTTCACCATTACTACTCAGGTTTCTTCTATCCCACTTGCAAAGTATGATTTTGGTAGAGTGAGCACTTTGCTGTGTTTCTTCATACCTTCTCTAGCATAGTAGTTAGTACTTAGTGGGTGCTCTAAACATGCCTCAAATGAATGTGTGAATGAATTTGTCATCAGTGAATATTGCCTTTGGTGCCACTCTGTCCTTGAATGGCTTTCTTCTTTCCCCGGGCTTCAGTTGCATTTATGTTCTTCTTCCTTTCCCTTCATGTAAAAACATTCCTTTCAGAAAAGCATTTGAGGATCCCATTTAACCCAAGATACAAATGACCAGTAATAGTTTAATAAGTTGTCTTTTTGTGCTCTATGCATTTTTAAAGAGGTAAACATATTTTCAGATTAAAATTAAGATAATGAATAAAATTATAAGGGAGCTTCATTTAATCTAAAAGTTTGGGTTTATGAGCAATGTTAGTAGCTAGCCTCCGAGCAGTTTCTCACAGTGCTTGGGGCACATGAACAGAAATCACTGGAGATGGTGGCAGAAGACTGCTACTGTTGTTGTATGCCATAGAGTAGGGTCTGATTCATAGCAACCCTGTATAGGGTTTCCAAGAGCAACTGTTGAGCTTGAACTGCTGACCTTGAGGTTAACAGTCCATGTTGTTGTTAAGTTCCCTTGAGTCAGTTCTGACCACAGCAACCCAGTATAGGGTTTCTGAGGAGCAGCTGGTGAATCTGAGCCACTAACCTTGCAGTTTAACCAGTGCATTTACCCACAGTGCCACCCCAGGGCTCTAGCAGTCCATTGTTGTTGTTGTTGTTGTTGTTGTTATGTGCCGTGGAGTTGGTTCCAACTCATAGTGACCTTGTACAGGGTTTCCAAGGCTGTAAATCTTTACAGGCACAGAAAGCCTCATCTTTCTCCAGCGGAACAGCTGGTAGTTTAGAACTACTGACCTTGAGGTTGGAAGCCCAACTTGTAACCACTATGCTACCAGAGCTCCTTCCATGTTGTTGTTGTCAGGTGCCATCGAGTCAGAACCGACTCATAGCGACCCCATGCACAGCAGAACGAAACAATGTCCGATCCTGGGCCAACCTCACTACCGCCGCCACACTTGATGCCATCAATGATGTCACCTGGCTGATCCATCTCATTGGGGCTCTTCCTCTTTTTCTCTGACCCTCCACCTTACCCAGCATGACATCCTTCTCTAGCAACTGTTCCCTCCGGGCAATGTGTCCAAAGTATGAGAGATGAAGCCTAGCCATCTTGGCCTCCAAGGAGCACTCTGGTTGTACGTCTTCCAAAACAGATCTATTGGTTCTTTTGGCAGTCCATGGCACTTTCAGTATTCTCCTCCAACACCACAACTCAAAGGCATCAATTCTTCTACGATCTTCCTTATTCACTGTCCAGCTTTCGCATCCATATGAGGCTATTGAAAACATCATGGCCTGGGTCAGGCGCACCTTAGTCCTCAAGCTGACATCTCTGCTCTTCAATACTTTAAAAAGTTCCTGTGCAGCAGATTTGCTCAGTGCAATACATCATCTGATCTCTTGACTGCTGCTTCCGCGAGTGTTGATAGTTGATCCAAGAAGAATGAAGTCCTTGACAACTTCAATCTTTTCTCCATTAATAAGAATGTTATTTATTGGTCCAGGGTGAGGATTTTTGTTTTATTGACATTGAGTTGTAATCCATACGTAAGACTGTGCTCTTTGATCTTCATCAGTAAATATTTTAAGTCCTCTTCACTTTCAGCAAGCAGGGTTGTATCATCTGCATATCTCAGGTTGTTAATAAGTCTTCCTCTAATCCTGACGCCACGTTTTTCTTCATAGAACCCAGCTTCTCGTATTATTTGCTCAGCAAACATATTGAACAAGAATGGTGAAAGAACACAACCCTGTCGCACACCTTTCCCAATTTTAAAACATTCAGTGTTCCCACGCTCTGTTCGAACAACTGCGTCTTGGTCCAGGTACAGATTTCTCAGAAGTACAATTAAGTGTTCTGGAATACTCATACTTCTCAATGTTGTCCATAGCTTGTCATGATCCACACAATCGAAAGCCTTCATGTAGTCAATAAAGCATAGGTAAACATCCTTCTGATATTCTCTGCTTTCACCCAAGATCCATTGGACATCTGCAATGATATCTCTCGTTCCACGGCCTCTTATGAATCCAGCTTGAACCTCTGGAAATTCTCTGTCAATGTATGATTGTAGCCGTTTCTATAAACTCCTTCCATAGTCCTGTATAAATCTTTGTAAGTGATCTAAAAATTTTAAATTAACAATGTTAAAGAGGAAGGAAAGAAAGAAAAGATATGGGATAGATGCCCCTAAAGTGAGGGAAGGGAACTAAAGTTAAAAAAAAAAAAATTCCCTTGTTCTTGCTGCATTAAGAATAGTTAGAATCCTGGCGCTTGTGGCCACTAGAAACAATTCAGAGAGGTCTTTGCTATGAGACTGCTGTCGCAATGTATCGTTTTTTATTTTCCCCAGAAACTGCCTCACTATAGCAATTATTGGGGAAAGAAACTATGGATTATAGATAGATACTTGGTTGCTTTTCCTGTCAGACATTTGCTTCATCTTGTAAAATTACCCTGATTTTTTTTTTTTTTTTCTGAGATACAGCACTTATTTCACCATTAGTACATGTCATTGGGGTGGGACTGCCCTAACCCCTAAGCCCAGAACGATGGCACACAAATTGTTATTGTTGTTAAGTGTGGTAGAGTCTATTCCAACCCATAGCAACCCTGTGTACTGTTTCCGAGCAGTGGCTGGTGAGTTTGAACCAATGACCTTGCAGTTCACTAGGTCTCTTGACCTAGTGAAGTGGTTATCCTACAGTGCCACACTGACCCACAGGTACAAAAACTGGACCTGAGCAAAAAAAGCCCTCCATACTCCTGGCTAGTGATTGGCTCAGAAATAATTCTGGTATCAAAACCAAGCCACTGAGATTCAACCCCAGGGCTTTTACCTGGAATCTTGAGAAAGAGTTATATTGTCTTTCTACTGAAGTTGTTAGCTGGAGTTTCTGATCTGCATCTGAACAATTTCTGAATGCATCACTTCAGCACTGAGTCCTGCAGGGTCAGAAGCAAGATTTTTCACTTATGTGAGCAAATAAATGAATCTTTTGCTGAAGTGACTTTTGTTTTTCTTCACTTGCCACTGAAAGTGTTCTCATTTGTTGTTGTCGTTGTTAAGTGCTTTCAAGTCGGTTCCAACCCATAGCAACCATGTATAGGGTTTCTGAGGAGCAGCTGATGAGCTTGAGCTACCGACTTTGCAGTCCAGCGCATTAACCCACAGCGCCACACCAGGAATCCAAAAGTGTTCTAACAAACACAACCAAAATCACTGGCTACACAGCTGACATGGTAGAGGATGTCTTTGTTTTTAAGTGTCTTTGAGTTGGTTCCAACTCATAATGACCTTGTACAGGGTATCTGAGGAATGGCTGGTGGGTTGGAACTGCCAGCCGTGTGGTTAGCAATCAAGTGCTTATCCTAAAAAGCCCCACCAGGACATGGAAAATAGATATGTGTAATTTGGAGAAATAGAAGGGTAAGTCAAAAAGTATTGCTGGCAGGGTTATAGTTTATACCTGCAGTTTATTCCAAATATAACGTGTTTAGTAGATGGCGTCAAGTAATTTCGCTCAGTAATACACTTGCCTCAGTCTCCCTAGGGTGCCTTCTAAAAAAACAAAAAACAAGGTCAACCAAAACAGTAGCTTCCTAGGGTTTCTACTGCACCAGTTAAATTCAAGGCACAGAGGTCAGCTCAGAAAGCTATGACGACTGTGTTTTGCGGGAGGATCTTCAAGGGGTACCTTGATAGATTTTTCTCCAAGAACAAAGAATGATCATAGGGACCTATTATGAAGAAATTTTAGGAAAATGGATAATTGCTTTGGTGAAAAAAAAAAGGCCGGGAAAGTTGCTCCATGGAATTCTTTTTCCATTACGACAATTCACTTGTTCATTCTTTGAGGGTAGCAAGGATTTATTCTATGAGGATTTCTCTGGGAAACCTTACACCATTAGCTCTACAATCCTGATCTTGCCCCTTCAGATTTGTTGTTGTTGTTGTTGGCGTCAAAACTCAAAGAACATTTAAAAGGAACAAGATTTAAGTCCCTCAAGGATGTCCAAACTGCTGTTTTGATGTAGTATCAGTTGAAAAGTGCAGAATGCTTCTGGGAAGGGCTAGAGAGATGTAAACAACACTTGAGACGTGTGTAGACCTAGAAGGAGGCAGGATATGTTGAGAAACAGTAGATTTACTTTTAGTATTTTTGTTTAATAAAGGTTTCTATGATTTGGTAGCAATACTTCTAGACTCCCCTTGTCTTCTGATGTCCATTGATTCGTTTAATATTTATAAATTACTTGTTGCATTGTTTCACTTTTAATGAGTGTGAAAATTGTGGATGATGGAATGAAAGTCATTATTACTTTTTGGTGGTGGTGGTGGTGGTGGTGGTGGCTACGTGCCGTGGAGTTGGTTCCGACTGAGAATTAACCTGTATAGTGATTCCGAGACCACAAATCTTTACAGATTTACCTGTGGAAGGGCTGGCAGTTTTGAGCTACTGACCTTGAAGTTATCAGCATGACTTGTAACCACTATGCAACCTATTACTACTTTTTATACAATTATACTTTCTACTGGAATCATTTTATTAGCATGGTCAGAAAACTACAAATAAGATGATATAGCTGTATACATTTCAAACTTTAGTTTGTATTATTTTGAAAATAGAACTCATTTATATATATATCAACACTAGAAATATATTTTTCCTAAATATAAGAGTTGAACTTTGCTTCTATTTTTAATATTCACTTGGCTATTGCAGTTTAATATTTTTGTCAGATGTACGACTTGGAAGGAATTGGAGAAAGCACTTAATCTGCCTGTGTGCTGAAGAAATATCTTATGCTTTTGACATCTGCATATGTTAATCCTATTGAGTAGATGTAAGTTTACTTGAGATCAACTTTAATGGAATTACTTCAAATTAGAGATCTTCTTAATAGTTTGGAAAACAAAACAGAGATGAATAATGTAGTACAAATTTTTCTGTATACCTGGAAAAATAACCTGGATATGGAAGAAAATTTGTTCTCCATATAGCTATGTGACTACTACTTGACTTTGGTAAATCACATTTTAAGGGGCAGTATTTTTAATTTAACATTGTTACCTCATCTTTTATAAGGTCTCCATTTTATCTGTTTGTCTTTGTACATTGTTTGAAATGTGTACATAAAGACTAAGTTGGTATTTAATTATGTCTTTAAAACATGGTGGGCTTCTTGAAGTAAAATTTCATTGCTTAAAAATTAGGGAGAAAATGCAGAATAATGTTTATTTTTCTCCCTGCTATAGAAAGGTACACAGTGAGACTGCAACTCCTTCTGGTCTTACAAACTCCTTTGACAGGGTGCAGTTCACCACTCTTGTAACACTGTTTTTAGTAGAAAACAGTTGAGTTTTACTTCTCTGACAGCCTTCAGCCTTATACAAGTTCTGGCTTTCATAGGTTTTACTGTATCTTTTCAATCAACTTTGGTCTTTTTTACTTGACAAATCTCAAGTGCCGAAGCCTTAAATTGGCATAGTTTTCTCCATAATCCTTATAGATGTCACATGGATCCAAGAGCACTGAAGGTTGTTCCTTCAGAAACCAGTGTCCAGAGATTGGAGTGCTAACTAGTACATGAGAACAAGGCCTTCATTAAAACCACTTTAAGATTAGGCCATAGACAAGGAAATGTCTTAGCCTTTAAAAGTCCTTACAGCACATTGGGAATGACACATACACTTAGATGGGTGGTTTCTCAGAGATAGTGGATGTTTGAAGATTTCGTATCTGTAATTGTATAGAATTTCCCCTTTCCTTCTGTGATTAGCAATTTAGACTAACTAAAAGTCAAATGGATACAATTCCTAGGAAGAGGCTGCTTCTAACAAACAACCTGTCCTTTCTTCTTCCTGTAACTCTTCTAATTGGTGGTTTTTCTCTTTAATCAACCACTGTCTATTTCTCTCTCATAAGGAGTCCTGGTGTAGCACTGTGGGTTAACATGCTGGATTGCAAGGTCAGTCTAAACCGCAAGGTAGGTGGTTCAAGCTCACCAGCTGCTCCTTGGAAACGCTATACAGGATTGCTATGAATTGGAACTGACTTGATGGCACTTAGGAGCAACAACAGGGAGTCCTGCTGTGGTGGTCTAGGATCAGCACTGCACTGCTAACAGCAGGATGAGCAATTCAAATCCACCAGCTGCTCCTCAGAAACCCTAGACAAGGTCGCTATGAGCTGGAACTAACTCAAGGGCACTTAAAAGAAACAACAGCTTCCCAAACCTACTCCATAACAGTCATATATACCTTCTTTTGAAGGAAGAGTAAAGGGTAGAGAAGAGTTTAAATATTTTTTATTGCACTTAGAATAAAACAACAAAAAGAAAAGAGAAAAATTTATCCACAATTTCATAGTTGGTCTTCTGTTTCTGCCTGCTTATTTATAGTACTTGGCCATATGAAAAGAATCAACATAATTTTAATCAGAACATAGGTAATATTGTATGTTTTTTTGTTTTGTTTTTCACTGAATGTTATATAATAAACATTTCTTACCAGATAGATTGCTCTGATCCCCATGTAGACCTCTAGGGAAGCCCAGGTATGTCTTACCTTCTTTGAGGCGAGAACTGCTATTTGGGCCTCATTTTAGATCATCTCTCACTTGGCCTTAAGATTATTTCATTCATAATCAGCCTGAAACTTTTAATGAGGGAAGACGTAGTTCCTATTTTTATGGACGTGCATCCTAATATTTTATTTAATGTGAAGTTTGCTATAGATTTCTCTGCATTTCTTGCATCTGTTGAGGCATTCATAGAATTTTTCTTCTTTAATCTGTCAGTATGGTATTACTGAAAAATATTATGAGCCATCCTAGCTTTACTGGGATAAAGCTCACTTGCTCTCAATGAATTTTCATATAGACTGTAGAATTAGTTTTTATGGGTGAATAAAAAATTATCCGTACTCTTGTTGTAGAATTTATTTTAATCAACTTTTAATAAAGACAATTACATCATTTTTCACCATAATCTTCTTGCTTTTGAATACACTTTGTCAGTCTGCCAACATGCTTTCGTATTCCCTTATTAAAAAAAAGTTTTAGGTTGAACTGCGAGCCAAAAATGCACTGCTGTCTTCACTTCTTCTCAGAGGGGAATCTTCATCCTGGAAGGGCTGTTTTTTGCAGAATGTCAACAGTATGGGCAGAGGTGTGTGGATGTGCATTGCCATGCAGGATCACAATACCCTGGGATAGCAGTTCTCTGCATATAATCTGAAGTTTAGGCTTCAGCTCTTCAGTGAGCATCTCACTGTAATGAGCACTGTTGACTGTTGAACCCTTTTCCTGATAATGTTCCAGTACTGACCCTTGAGAATTCCAGAAAACTGTAAGCATCAATTTTCATGTTGATAAGACAGTGCAGCCAACAGAAGTTTTAATGTAACTAGAGTGTGGATCATTTTTAATAGACAACAATGAACTATGTACCCGGTATAGGGTATTTGAAGATGCTGTCCTTAAAACTTGTGATCTTTTCTTGTCCTTCTTCCTTCTTCTGATATCTGAGTACTTTTGTTTATCTCTTTGCCTTTCTGTCAAAGCAAAGAGACTTTTAAAGGAAATTTTGAGTTAAGTTGCATCCATTGAGAAAAATTAGTACAGCTCTCTGCACATGAACCTATTGTTTGTTTGGATCCTAGTGTTAATGAAGGCTTTGCTCTGTTCCATGGCTTTGGAACACTGCTGTAATGATTGCTCCTTGCTAAAGATCAGGTGAGAGGATTTGGTTAACCAAAATATTAGGAAACCAGTTCAAATTGCATTCTTGCCTGACATCATCCTTTTTATAAAAGACAAACTGTAATTTAGCACTTTGCTTTAAAACTAATGTAGGAATCTGCTATTGAAATAAGTTGTAAAGGAAAACTGAATAGGACCTTAAAATTTTTTTATTATCTTTTTTTTGTTTGTTTGTTCTCCATTTAATTGGGTAATTCTTAAATAGTGTTCTCTGTGTGATTTAGTTTTCTTTTAAATATCTTTGGGTAGAAGATTGAGCTTTGCTGGCCTTTCTCTTTCCTCCGGGATAGTGCCAGCTCTTGCAGCCATCTTTGTCAGAGTTGGCTCCCGTGAAGGAATGACCAAAGGCTTCTTTGGTGACTACTTCACTGATTGATTTAATTGCTCACAGGGGTCATTGTTCAGTGGTGCTATATAGGGTAGTAGTTCCCTTGCCACTGGAGAAATCCAGGAATTGTGCCCAGTAATCACTCCTACTTCTGCTAGATGAGTAGATCTGAGTGGAAAGACTAGTTAATGGCTCTACTTGCTGTAACTGCTGCCTAGTTACTGGTTCTTGCTTGCTGAAAGTGAAGAGGACGTAAAAGTGAAACATTTACTGATGAAGATAAAAAGTGAAACATTTGCTGATGAATATCAAAGAGGACAGCCTTCGGTATGGATTACATCTCAATATCAAGAAAACAAAAATCCTCACCACT
>NW_006408601.1:6539379-6541038 GCF_000296735.1 Chrysochloris asiatica | reverse complement strand
CTTCGTCTCTCATACTTTGGACGTATTGTCAGGAGAGAGCAGTCGCTGGAGAAGGATGTCCTGCTGGGTAAGGTGGAGGGTCAGAGAAAAAGAGGAAGACCCACAACGAGATGGATCAGCCAGTTGGCATCACTGATGGCATCAAGTGTGGCAGCGGTGGTGGGGTTGGCCCAGGATCAGACATTGTTTCGTTCTGTTGTGCATGGGGTCGCTATGAGTCGGTTCCGACTCGATGGCACCTGACAACAACAAGAACAAGTTGGTTCCAACTCATAGCAACCCTGTATAGGGTTTCCAAGGAGCAACTGGTGGGTTTAACTGGCAGCCTTACAGTTAACAGTCTAGTGCTTATCCTGCAGTGCCACTCCAGGACCCCACTGACTCTATTCGCCTCCCTAAAACTATGTGTAGAGTCCCCACCATTTGCTCTAGAAAGTCCATGCAGTTGCTATGAGTATTTTCCTCATCAGTCTTTTACTTCTCATAGTCAGAGTTTGTGATTTGTTTTTTAATAATCTTAATCTACCATGTTCTCTATTTGTCAGGTACATTTTTTTCCTTTCTTATCTTACAGATATCTTAGATGAATAACAGGGATATGTGAGTGATACAGTCTTTGTTTAATTACAGTTTTTATTTTTAGATAATTGTAGGTTTACACGCAGCGTTTATTAATTAATTTTTTTTTTAACACTGTTCTCAAGCCTGTGGAAAAGGCCTGTGGAACACTGTTTGCTGGTATTCTGTGGACTGAAGCTGTCAGTATTCTCTGAGGTATTTAATGAAGTAAATTCTGGGTCAAACATTTCTTAAATATCTCCTCAAATCTTAACTGGGAAGGGAGAACTTGGGGCACTTACATTTGTATTTTCGGAACCTTTTATCATGAAAGATAGAACTGATTCACAAATCAGTAAATAAAACCAATTGTTGAATTTGTATGGGTCACATGTTGGAATTAGTTTTTTTTTTTTAATGTTTTATTGTGAATTATATGATAGTTTACATGAGAGAACCTCAGTTCCATATTCATTCCATCGTATATTGCCATGGTTCCAGTCCCCTCCATGCATCGTCTTCTGACCAAAAGGCATATCCTAGAAGCCCGTGTTCTACACTCCCCCCTCCCTTCTCAATCTTAGGTCCACAGTTCCTCTCCCTCTCTGGATCCAAAGTCCCCAGCTGCTTCATCCCTCCATGTCATCATCTCTGTCTCCATCTCAGGCGTCCCTGGTTCTCTGGGTGGAGTCCCGTTCTCGGCTCTTATCTGTTGGTGGTCCCAGAGACCTCCGCTCCTAGACTGGAGAAATAATCGCTCTCTTCCTTGCTACAAAACATCTACCCTTGCATTTCCAACACTCACAATCCGCCTTGATAACCATTGTTCACTGCAGTATCGCATGTAACCCAACTGTATTTCATTTCATCAGCTCCACCTAGACAAATTGGATAGTACTCACTGGTGATTCTGCCTTCCTCTATGCCCCCTAGCTCTAGGTTCCCTCTTGAAAGCTTGTAAGCCAGTCACTTCTTGCCTTTGTAGTCCCTCCCTCCCCATTTGGGTATCCAATGTCCAAGTTGCCCCTCTCTGTCTACTCTGTGTATGGAGGGGGTGGGAATGTTACTTGCTGTAAGGATTTGTTGCCTCTTTTGTGTCAC
>NW_006408601.1:6518746-6538579 GCF_000296735.1 Chrysochloris asiatica | reverse complement strand
CAGTGTGATGTTTCTGACTATTCCTTTCTCTCCCCCTCCAGTGTCTACTCTATATTATAATGCAAGGAAAACCAAGATCCAAAAAAACAGTCAAGCATCTTAACACGATGGAATTAGTTTTATAGTTGCAATCTTTACTGGAAATCAATGGATGTAAGTTGTGATAAGATTGTTCACTTTTTTTAAAATAGAGTTTTTCTCATTTAAAATAAAAATTTTGGTAAGCGCAGTTCAATGGCAGTGGGTTTAGTTTTTGGTTTTTATCTAAATACAACAAAATGGAAACTTCTGCTGAGAAACCATTGGAAATCATCAAAAATGACTTAGACTCCTAGCTAGGATTGTTTTATAGGCCCCGGTTCTTCCTTCATCCTTCCTTAAGCTCAGTATCTTTTTCATGAAACTTTTTATTACCCCCAGCTCTGGGCACAGTTTTCATCTCTTGACCCTGAGATCAGTCAATTAACTTTCGATGGATAATGAGATGTTAACAAATGTGACAGGTTGGTGTTAAGTATCTTTGGCTAGGTTTCGACTCAGAGGGACCCTATATAGTGTTTCTGAAGGGTGGCTGGAAAAGAGTCTTATAAAATACTTGTGCAATTCTGTCCACACTCTTGGCCATTTCTGTCACCATGAGAAGACCAAGTATGAGCTAGCCTGCTGTAGTAGAAGGCATATGGAACAGAGTTGAATTGCTCGGGTTGTTTTGTTGTTGTGAAGTGCCATCAATCGCTATAACCTCTGTACCACAAGGGCTATCTAAGGCCATCCTAGATCAGCCAAAAGCCAGTCAGTCACAATATATGTTAACAGGCTCAGCCGAAGCCGGAAGAAATGCCTAGCCCCACCTGCAAATTTGTGAACTTATGCTTTTTTTCCCCCCCAAAGCCACTGAATTTGGGTGTTGTAACATGCAGTTATAATGATTGATACAACCTTAGAGAATCCCTATTTCAAAGACTCAACTGGGCAAATGTCACTCCTGACCCTGAATGGTTTCCTGCTGTTTCAATGTTAATATATATTTCACATTGGTTTAAAGAGATTCCTAGAGCAAGCCACTCAGTGACACTTGTGTGAGACTTGATTTAAATTGGAATGGGTTTTCTCCCTAGGTTGCTTTGAGGAAATCTGGAGATACTCCCCTCCCAGTCCACATGTGCAGCCTAATGCATGCTAGGTTTACAGAGCACAGAATCATTTAGTCCAGAATGAAAGATAAGGCATAAAACGTAAGTAATGCAAGTAATTGAGTTAAATTCCTATGTTAGGAAACAAAATGCCCCTATATTCTTTGTCAAGAGCGAATTATCACAAGGAGTAGGTAATGGTGAGTGGAATCAGTAAAATGGGGGTGGGGGTGAGGTTCAGAAAAGGGGAACTGGATTTACTCTTGAACCTTTTAAAATCAATATAAAAATGAATATTATAAACCAATACTGAGCTTTCAAATCTGAACTCCATTTACACTCTGCAAGCCCAACTCACAGCCCTGTTAAAAAGCAGAAGGGGGAGGGGTGCTTGGCCCCAAAGAAGCAAAGCAGTACTTTGGTTAGAGTTGTGGGTCTTTAATTCTTTATTTGCATTTTGAAATCAAATGTCTGTTGTCTTTTCTCATTTCAGGCTGTGTCTATATAGTATTGCTATTTAATTCACTGTTCTTTTTTGGTAGAAAAAAAAAATCTGCTTTGTAGTGAATGTAGAAAAAGTAGCCGACTGAGAGTTCTCTGGACAGAGGCAGGGCATTACTGAACACATCTAAACAGTTAGGGCCCTCCATTCATCTGGTGCTGAGCTCTGAGAAGGGGTGTTGGGTGGTGGACCTGTGCTTGGTTGGTTCATCATATTACTTAGAAAGGTCCTTATTATTTTGCACAGCAGTGTGGTCACCTGGCGGTAGGTCATTAGCATTTTAGTGTTCCTTTCCTCACAACAATGCACAACATGCTAATTAGAGGATTCTGAAAGCTAAGTAACCTGTTTTAAAATCAGACATTTTAATTTGCAGCTTTAATGGCTGTTTTTATAATAACTGGCTTTATTGGGGGGAAAAGCACTTCTCATGTTCCACTAGCAAGGCAGAGTAGAACAGAAGCTGACAAAATTAAAAACCTCATAATGCGACCTTTGCCTGGGATAAAAGGCTGTTTCATAACAATTTCCTTTTGTTCTTTGTTTAAGCCATTACTCTAAAAGGAGCCTCCGATTAATCTAAGTAAATGCATCATTACAGTCCTAATCCATGTCCTTCTGTCAGTGTCTGTTTTAATTAAATAAGAAATGCTAGCTGAAAGATATCACGCACAAAACTGTGATCGGAGAAAGAAGCACTGGTTGATCAGGGAAAAGATTAAAAAAAGCTTTACTGTTTTGTCCATTTACATAGCTCCAGATGCCACAGTGTTTCAGGTTGAAAAGAAAACTTACAAAAGAGTTTAACACATTTCACTCTTAGAGATTTTAAATAATGGGATTTACCAATGAACTTCTAATCATCCAATTTATCACATGTCAGACATTCCAAAGCAAGGAGCAGAACAGCTTGGGATGTGTCCTGTAAACCTTTGGTACAATGTTTGGTGCAATATCTGTGGAAACATGCCAAAAATGCATGTGCTTCTTCTTTTAAGTGAAATTGATGGGGAACCTGGTTGTGACCATACGATTGATTCCCCCCCCCCCCTTTCAAAGTATATCGAAACTTATGTTTTTAAATGGCTTTCTGCTGGTGTTAAGAATTTAGAAGCCTTATTGGTTGCTATTGGAGTCCTGGTGTGGCACTGTGGGTTAATGTGCTAGGACTGCAAAGTTGGTGGTTCAAGCTCACCAGCTGCTCCTTGGAAACTTTTTACAGGGTCACTGTGGATGGGAACCGACTCAATGGCACTCAATAACAACAACATCAATTGGTTGTTATCGATGAAAAGTATATTTAAAAAATGCTTATAAAGTGAATGTACCTACTTCATATCACCGCCATGATTCACAGAGGGTCTTCTTTGCAGAAAAGTTGCAGAATTCCCATGGTGAAGGCTTTTTCCGTAGGCAGCCCATTATTTGATGTGATGAAAAGAGAAAGTGTGTAACGGTGAGATTGTTAATTAATTTAGCCTAACAAGATGAAGATAAATGAAGCAAAGCACAGATTGAATGAAGCAAGAGGTCTTATTTACAATTTAATACATTTTTATATAATACAGATTTCACTTGGTTAAAAACAAACATATCACCACCCCAAGTACCTGTTAACAAAAAGAGAAACCACAACACACGCACACCCTCCACAATTCAGTACTAAAATCCTACCCTGACTTTACAGAAACATGTACGGTGACTCCACACAGAAGACACTTTTAGAGTGTGTAAACAGTGCCTTTTCTACTGCTCAGAATCCTTCACTAGTTAACCTTTAACTTCAGTATTTTATTATTCTCACTATAGACTGGGGATGGTCATAAGAATAATTATCAGGAAACCTTTGAGTTTCTTGTTCTTCAGGTTGTCCTGAGACATCATTCTTCAGTTATTTAATAATCATTTTATTTGAATCCTCTTTTAACCAAAGGAAAGAAACTCAAAAGTGAAAAAGAAAAAGAAAAAGGAAAAAAAAAAAAAAAGCCTTGTGCCTTTTTACATGTGCTTGAATCTGTAGCCATTGTGTCCAATTCTTAAATTAGCATTATTTTTAAAAGTCTTCCTTTCAGAGATTAATGAGCTTTATCCAGTATTTGACCTTTTATCATTCTTGCTTTCTGCTTAGAAGTACTTCCTTCCTTCCTACAGTAGCTAGAAAAGACTGTCTCTTATCTTATGTTACTGTAAGCTGGGGTAGCAGAGCTCTCTACAAATGGTGTTATTATGGTCACTCTGTTTTTATCTCAGGGGTCATGAACAAATCCATGCAACTGCTTCTAAGGATTTCAATAAATAGGACTTTTTTTTTTTTTATCCAGACAATCGCCTTTTATGTTACTTTTAAACAAAACTACTAGTCCATCAAGAGTTTCA
Organism: Chrysochloris asiatica; assembly: GCF_000296735.1. Classification (NCBI taxonomy): domain Eukaryota; kingdom Metazoa; phylum Chordata; class Mammalia; order Afrosoricida; family Chrysochloridae; genus Chrysochloris; species Chrysochloris asiatica. Next base: position 6,534,568 of record NW_006408601.1, on the reverse strand, counting down.
AAAGAAAACAATTCTACAGAGAGCCGGTATGGCCGCACAGACCAATCATCAGGGCTCCCATTCTCCAGTCCTTTATTTTTCAAGTCCACAACAATAGGTTGTTGATTCAATGGACAAGACCAGAACAATTAAGTTCTCTGTTTAGCAGCAGTGCAGCATTTTAATGCCCTTCTCTAATAATGGTCTCATTATTGTTATTCTAAGACTGGGCCTCAGGAGGAGGAATATTTGCTGGAGGTACGTCATTATTTTGCAAATTTCGATTAGCTCATCATGTTGTCTGTAGTGTGAAAATCGTAGCTAATTAGGGCAGCCAGTTAGACTACCAGCTTTTGAGCTTATGAGTTAAAAGGTAGCATACTTGATAGGCCAGTGATGTGAAAAAGGTGGTAAAAAGGAGGATTAGAGCAGTTGCCTTAGTAACTCCAACTTCCATCTGTGAGGGAACAATGGACTTGTGTTTTTCCCCCACCTTGGTGTAAAAATTGGTTTTGTTTTGAAAGGACAGGGTTCTTTTTATGACAATCTGGAATTCAGCCCAACTGAGTGTAGTTTTAGTTGTTAGGAGAGACCATTGGGGATAGGAAAGATGAAAGGTCATGGTGAGTTTCAAGGACACGAAAGGTCGTTGTCTGGTGTAACAATGGTAGATTGTTTTTTTTCTAATATTTCTAGCCAGCCCTAAGTCAGCTGATGGAACAAATACCTACAGTTTAGTCAGGTGAAGCAAGAGGGGGAGGGGAAAGGAAAGGGGAAAAATGGGGTAGGAGAGAGTTTGTACTTTGTTAAGAAATAAATAAATAAAACAGGATACTACCAAATTGCTTTTATTAAACAAAATGATATTTCTTTGTCACCATCTCTGAGATTCCAGTGTGCCTTGGACAGTTTGCCTCTGTGGGCCATCGCATCTCTGGGAAGCTCTCCAATGTGTTAGGAAATATGATTTAAGCTTTCTTCCTGAACTCCCAGGAGGACCAGTGATGTGATACTTAACAATAAATTTAGTTGTTGTAGCTTTCTCACATTATTGGTGTTCTTAAAAGGTTTTCCTTCAAATGCACACTGAATAAAATGAATGATAAATATGAAAGAAATTTGTTTCATCACTCTACAGGATTTCATCATAAATTGTCTGACTTCCATCATAGAAAGTTGACAGGAAACTATTTAGATGTTGCTGCAGTGGCAACAATTTGTTTTATCCCAGCACATAGGAAAATGCTACACTTTTAAGAGCTTTTGAGGTTTTGTGTCACAGAAAAGGTAGTAGAAGACGATTGAATACAGTGCTATTTCTTAGAAACCCTCAAAATCAAATCATGCCACCTGGGCTTAAAATATTTTTATTTCAGCAAAATGAATGACTTCTTGTCTTTTTCCCATATCAGTATTAAAACTCATGGTGGTCGTGATTGGTTGTGTGTGTTTTAAAAGCCAGAGAGATTGTAGGGACGTTTTCCTCTTTTGTAAACCTAGAAAACATGTTTTATTTGATGATCGAACAACCTTCATATTTCCCCCTATATTGTCCCAAAGCAACCCTTGTGTGACTGAAGCTGGACTTGGTTCAGGAGTTTGGGGAGATCTTCAAATTCTCCTAATTCTAGGTCTTTTTTTTCTTAATTTTTCTAGCTATCTTTCCTTATTATTGTAGCCTTTCTTCTTTGGAAAAATTGTGTTTCTTTAATTGATTGTAGATACCTTGTTCTTGTTGTTTGTCACTGAGTCGCTTGTGAGTCATAACAACCCTGTGTAGGGTTTCCAAGGCTCTAAATCTCTATGGGAGCAGAAAGCCTCATCTTTCTCCCACGGAGTGGCTGGTAGATTAGAACAGCCTACCATGCGGTTCTAAATACCATGGGGTCTTGGTGTGGCACTGTGGGTTAATGCACTGGATTGCAAAGGAGGTTTGATCCACAAAGTTGGTGGTTCAAGCTCTCCAGCCACTCATCGGAAACCCTATACAGGGTAGCTATGGGTTGGAATCAACTCAATGACACTTAACAACAACAACCCTGTGGTTAATAGCCCAATACATAACACACTATGCTGCTAGGGCTCCTTGTAGATATGTTATTGCTGTTGTTAAGTGCTGTTGAGTCAGTTTTGACTCAAAGCAGCCCTGTATAGGGTTTCCCAGGAGCAGCTGGTGGATTTGGACTGCCAGCATTGTGGTTCGCAGTCCAGTGCTGATCCTACACGGTCACACCAGGAGTCCTTGTAGATACATGCTGTTAAGTGCTGTCGAGTCAGTTCTGACTCGTACCAACTCTGTAGAGAGAGTTTCCAAGGAGCAGCTGGTGAGCTTGAACCACTGACTTTGTGGTTCAAACCTACTTTACAGTCCAGCTCATTAACCTACAGTGTTACTGCCAGTAGTCCGTAGATACACAGTAGACTTGAAATGACAGTATCATGAAACATTAGAGCTTAAGAACTTTTGAGATCATCTAGTCCAGTTCCTTCATTTTAAAAAATGGTGTGGTGCTGTAGGATCAGCACTGGACTGCTGACCACATGGTTGGCAGGTTGGCAGTTCAAACCCACCGGCTGCTCCTCAGAAACCCTCTAGTATGAGTCAGAACCGACTTGATGGAACTTAACAATACCAGGAGTCCAGTTTATTTTAAAAAATAAAGTGAGATTGGAAAATTGAAAGGAATGACTTGGCCAAGGTAACTCAGCTAGTTAAAGGTAGATATATCTTTTGGATGCTATTTGCTATACTGCTTAAATATAAAAACAAACCCAAAGGTCGGGGGTGGGGTGGGTGGAGGGACGTTATCCAGGGTTTTATAGAGACCTGTCTAGCTTGTTTTCTAGTTGAGGGGAAAAGGGAGAAAGCTAATATCTGGTGGGGGATGGGCAGGGGTAGGTAGAGGGTGGGGTGTTTAGTGCTGAGATTCAGATCAGATTTTTCACAAACATGAAAGTGTCCCTTTAAATAAAAATATCTGTCAACAAAACAAAACAAAACCCCACAAAAAAAAACAACATAATGGGGGAGACTTATAGTCTAAGTTACCACCATGGTGTTAAAAATCAGCAAACTATGATACAGATACTATATAAAGTACATTATTATAATTTAGGCTTCAAAGTTTTCTTATTTCCAATGTGGGAGCATGGTGGCTCCATATGATAAACACCAGACTGCTAACCACAAAGCCCATGGTTTGAGCTTGCCAGCTGCTCCACAGGAGAAAGATGAGGCTTTCTGCTCCCACAAAGATTTAAAAGTCTGGGAAACCCTATACAGGTTGTTAAGTGCCAATGTTTCCAATGTGGCAAGTTAGTTAGCGCTTTCATTTCTGAGATTTTGTATCTATAGACAGGAACCTGATGCTAGCTTAATTTATTAGAGGTCGTGGAACACTAGAATGGACAGAGGATTGAGATACAGTGTACACATATGATCATTGACAGTTGCCACCAAGTCGATTCTGACTCTCAAGGTAAATATGAATCATAATACTTGGATCAATATAAATGCCATGGCCGATTTTTTGAATCATTCAGAAATTTCATGATTTTAGACTACATTTAAACATAAGAAAAAAATATATAACTTTACCTTATTTCATAATGAGCAAATCAGTTCCACCTAACATTTTGGGATGTTCCATTTAAATCTTTTATCCACATGGAGTCCTGGTGTGGCACTGTGGGTTAATGCGCTGGACCACAAGGTCAGTTTGAACTGAAAGGTCGGCAGTTCAAGCTCACCAGCTGCTTCTTGGAAACCCTGTATAAGGTCACTAGGGGTCGGAATCGACTCGACAGCATTTAACAACAACAACATATAAGAAGAAGGGACATGTCTAGCTTGTTTACTGTTTTCTCTCCAGTGCCCAGAACAGTGTCTGACACATCAAAAATACTTGTTTAGTAAATGAAAGAAAAAATACGAGTATATTGCAAAACTGGGACCATACTGTGGGAATACTTTTTGGCTTAAGAATGTCCTCATATTGGATTTTCCCATGCTAATAGTCATGAATACATGATTTTTAATCACTCTATCACATGGATGCTCCACAATTTATCTTACCATTTAAGTCTTGATTTCTAATATTTCACTATTGTAATACCAGTGATGTTACCATATGTTGTTGTTGTTAGGTGCCATCGAGTTGGCACTGACTCATAGTGACCTTATGCACAGCAGAACGAAACACTGCCCGATCCTGGGCCAACCACACTATTGTTGCCACGCTTGAGCCCACTAATGCTGCCACTTGGCCAATCCATCTCGCTGGGGGTCTTCGTCTTTTTCTCTGACCCTCCACCTTACCAAACATGATATCCTTCTCCAGTGACTGGTCCCTCCTGACAATATGTCTGAAGTGTGAGAAACGAAGTTTGGCCATCCTGGCCTCCAAGGAACACTCTGGCTACACTTCTTCAAACACAGATCTGATGGTTCTTTTGACAGCCCATGGCACTTTCAATTTTCTCCTCCAACATCAAAACTCAAAATCATCAATTCTTCTACGGTCTTCCTTATGTTGTTGTTGTTATGTGCCGTGGAGTCAGTTCCAACTCAGCAACCCTGTACAGAGTTTCCAAGGCTGTAAATTTTATGGGAGCAGAAAGCCTCGTCTTTCTGGGAGTTTCTAACTGCTGACTGTGAGGTTAGCAGCCTGATTCGTAACCACTACACTACCAGAGCTCCTTATATCTAATGTTAAAGTAGTAATTTTTTATGAATGATAAAGCTCTCTTTGACTATATAGCCCCCATTGAACCCCACACCTCTCTCAACAATGAGGGTAGTTTAAAAAGTATTGGTTCTTGGGTTCCTATTCATACATGCATGGGTTTAGTCCATACAAAACATGTTTAAACATGTTTCTACCACCGGTGGATGGCTGCAGACAAATTCTGTCAGTGGTGCTCTTGTCTTGGTCTAGTTGGAGTGCCTTAACATAAAAGGATGGATGCCAAAAGCATTAAATGAAGCCCAGCTGGTTCAACGAGCTGATCTTTCCATTGGTCTTTTAAGCAAGATTGAAGCTAATGACAATTTTATGGAATGAATCACAACTGTAGATGAATCTTGGATTCGACTATCCAATCCAGAGAACAAGGTTCAATCAAAATAGTGGCTTCTTAGGGGATCAGCGGGGCCAGTTAAATTCAAGGCAGAAAGAAAGTTCAGCTTAGAAGGTGTCTGTTTCTTGAGAGTCCCACCAGGTCATCTTGACAGATTTTCACAAAGGACATAGGACAATCATGGGGCTTAATATGAAGTAATTTTAAGAATATGAAAAATTGCATTGGTGAGAAAAAGACCTGAAAAATTGTGCTGAGGATTTTTTTCCCCCTCATTACAACAATGTACGTGGTCATTTTTTTGAGGGTAGCCAGGGCTGTGCTATGAGAATTTTGTTGGGAAACATTAACCCATCTATCCTACAGCCCTGATCTGGCCCCTTCAGACTTCTTTTTGTTCCCCAAACTCAAAGAAAATTTAAAAGGAAGATTACTGGCTGACAACTTCTGTCCCTTGAATTGTAATACGTATACGTTACTTAGATAAATCTAAGTGCCATGGACTGCTAAAAGAACCAATAGATCTGTTTTGGAAGAAGTGCAGCCAGAGTGCTCCTTGGAGGCCAGGATGGCTAAGCTTCGTCTCTCCTACTTTGGACATATTGTCCGGAGGAAACAGTTGCTGGAGAAGGATGTCATGCTGGGTAAGGTGGAGGGTCAGAGAAAAAGAGGAAGACCCCTAACGAGATGGATTGGTCAGGTGGCATCATTGATGGACTCAAGTGTGGCAGCAGTAGTGAGGTTGGCCCAGGATCGGACATTGTTTCGTTCTGCTGTGCATGGGGTCGCTATGAGTCGGTTCCGACTCGATGGCACCTGACAACAGCTTAGATAAATCAAGTCATAGTACTTGTCTAAATCTTAGGCTAATGTTGGATAAAGCATGAATGAATGTTTTGCAATAACTGCCCCAAGCTTTTGCCACTTGAGCTAGGCCTGAACTCTAGCATTAGGGGCATGGTCTTGTTGAGAATTGTCACCAGTTTTATTCAGGACGATCCCTTTCCTCATCTGACGTTCCTTCTGGTAAGGCCCTGGAGGTTTGGGTTCGGGTTAGACACAGACTCACCTGGTCATTTATCCATATTTTGATATGATTTAACTTTATTCTGTACCTAACTGATGTTGGTGCTATACTTGAAAATTTCTGATGAAAAATATCTCACAAACTCTTGCTGCTTACTTCTTTTAATGTCTTAATCACTTTCTTTTAAACATATGAAACAAATATATCTTATAGATGAGTGTTGATTATAATCTTTTATATGGTAGCTATTTTTCCAATTTTGGTATTTATAGTTTTAAAACTTTAATATTCATGATCCTTTTAATGATCAGTTAGTATATCTATTTTAAAGATGAAGAACCAAGGCACTGAAAAGTTAAGAGAATTAACCTAGATCATAAGTCTAGAAAGTGATAACGAAGTCCAGATCGTCTGACTGGAAATTTTAAGTTTTTACTTTTATAAAACCTTGCCTACTATTCTAGTTCCAATAATTTTTCTTTAGTTGTTCATGGCTCTTCTTTTTCAGAGTCATTATCTTTTCCTTCATTGTGACTTAGGCTTTTGTGGCAACTGTGTTAAGCCACTGGATGCCATGTCTGTCTTGTGACCTTTCAGTTTGTTGCTCATTTGAGACCTCTGAGCATCACTAAGCAAATGCTGTTCACTGTAGTTCACTGAAGAGCAGATTGATAAGGGCCTGGTGGGATGCGAACAGCCTTGGAGGAGAGTGAAGACAGCAGGCATGTGCAGTCCATTAGACAAGAGAGCCATAAAGCAGAAGATAAAAGTGTTTCATAAAACAGACCAAGCAAGAAAAATGTGGGGCAAATAGTATTCTTTATGTAAAAGATGATCAAGGTCACGGTCTTAGATAAATGGTGTACTCAGGTATAGGAAAACAAGATTGAATCCCAGGTATTAGAATTAAGGCTAAAGGTCAAGGTTCAAACTAACAGCTAGAGTAATTAATTTCATTGTGAGTCCCAAGAGTATGTGTTGGAGTCTCACATGAGGTTCAGAAATGGTCTTAGAGCTCTCAGACTTTTAGAGTATTTGGAATGTTGAAAGTGGGGCTCGGTGTCTGTATTTTAAAGAAGCACCCCAGATTATTCTGATGGAAGTATTTCCAAATCACTTTTGGAGAAAATTACCATAAAGCCTGGGATGGCATTTATTGTAGGATAAGGGACCAATTGTCTGTAACTGTTGAGAGCGGAGGCATTTAGAGGTTGAAATGCCTCTAAGAGAAAAAATGCCACTAAGAGAAAAATATCGTCTTATGTCTGGAACTGCGTTGTATTTATTGCGTGTAAGAAAGCAAGAAATATGGGCTGGCATGCACTGGGCAGATGTGTTGTAAAACCTATTAGGTTTTCCTTTTCATGCATATTGTTTCTTTAGGCTTATACTTATGACTTGAGTGCTTTTGTAATATCTTATTTAAAGATCTCCACTTTTAGTGTTAAATGTTAAGACTGATTGATTCTTCTTTTTGCCTCATCAAACCTGTCCCTCATTTTTACTTTTCATTTGTTATCTGCATGATTGAATTTCCCAACTTCCTTCCCTCTTCACAAATTGATTAGCATGAGTTAGGAAGGCTGCTGTAATGCTAAGGGTTAACCAGAAGAGAATTACAAATGAACTATCTAGAAAGTTGATTATTAATCCAGCTGGAGAAGAAATATCCTTTTGCTTAGCAAGAATGAGTATCCGAAGAGCTGATAATATTGTTCAGGCAGTGGGGTGGAATGGCAGAGCTTGGTAAGTAAAACAGAACTTGGAATTATTCTTGTATATCCACTTTTTGAAATGAGAATAATGTTGAAATATTTGAACAATTAACTCTAAAATATATTTACAAGCTGCTGGCACAGGTCTAAAAAGTTCCAAATTGTGTTTGTTAATGAGATTCCGACATGGGCTATCGGTAGATGTTAACTGAAACGTGTTTACTACGTAAGCAGATAAATCTATTTAATTTTGAATATTTATGAAAAATGCATGATTAGATTTGTGATTTGGAACAAGGAAATAGGCATGGAGGAATGATTACTAAAACAACCTAAGTCCAAACCACAAGTAATAGAAACTGAAGAATCATGAGTGACAAGCTGTTGTTTTCACAAAAACAAGTTCTGGGTTCTTAGGCATTTAAACATAATTTAAAGTATATCCTTTACATAAGCATTCAGTGAGATCATTTTGATACTTCTGTGTAACAAAAACTGTCATAGATCCCAATGTTTTCAGGGTCCCAGTACTAATTTCATCACGATGTTTAATTTAAGGACCTTTCTAAAGACAGCTTTTACTGTATTTGTGAATTGGAAGGAAGAAGAAATGAGAGGATCTGTGGTATTTGTACAAAGAAAATTAAGCGAAGAGATATGATTTTAATAATACTTTTCCATGAAAGACTTCTATTCCTGTTGTAGAAGAAATTTTGATGTCAATATTCAATTTTATAAGATTAAAGTTTTGCATAGTTTTTGCTATTACGAAAATAAGCCTTTTAAACATAATGTGAGCTATACTGACTATTGCAACTTTATATAATCATAAATCATTTTAATTTAGCATTGTTGTACTTAGAAGTTGGTAGACTTATTAAGCTCACCTCAAATTGCAGTTGTCCACTTTATATTTTAAAAAGTTATTTCAATAGTGACAGTAAAGAGGTTTGAACTAACATTCTGTTGTTTAATGTTTAAATGAGGTCAAACGGTGTCTTTTTCAGACTAAAAATGGAAGAGTAGAAATATCTGTCTTCTGCATATGTGTATTTGTGAATATGAATTGTGTATATGCTTGGAAGAGATCAGAGTACCATTTGACCTTATGAACTCAATTTCATTTATTAGTTCTAACAGTCTGATCCATATTTAGAATTGGAAATAGTAAACTGTAGTATGTAAAATCATACATAGTTAACATTCACTGAGCTCTCTTGTGTGCTAAATGCTGTGTTAAGTGCTTTATCTCATTTAATCCTCATATTAACTCTGTGGTTGTTGGAAAGCTTCGAGGATTATAGTGTATGCTAAAACAAAAGATAAGCTAATTAAAAAGTCCCTAACATCTGAGGCTAAAAGTCTAGAAAACAAAGGCCCAGGAAACAAAGTATATATTAGGGAACATCCCTGAATTCCTTGTCCTTGATACTTTCTCAAAATTAAGATGATATCATATGACATTGGGAAATAGTTGGGGTGGGGGAAGAATGAAACAGTAAATTATTGGCATTCATTAATCTTTAAAATAGATTTATTATGAAAATGTCAGTCATATATGTTTCAGACATACTGTCCCTGGAGAAGATACCATGTTTGGTAAAATGGAGAGCCAGAGACAAATAGAAAGACCCTTAATGAGATGGACTGGCACAGTGGCAGCTGTGATGAGCTCAAATGATGTGAGCTTGGTGCAGGTCTGAGCAGTGTTTTGTTCTGTTGTATATAGGGTCGGTCGCTATGGATGGATACCAACTCGACAGCACCTAACAAACAGCAACATATATATATACATACACACTTAAATCATATCATAATGTTGTTGTTATTGTTAAGTGCCATCGAGTCGGTTCTGACCCATAGCAACCCTGTAGAGGGTTTCTGAGGCTGTAAATCTTTACGGGAGCAGAAAGCCTCATCTTTCTCCCTTTGAGCGGCTGGTAGTTTTGAACTGCTGACCTTAAAGTTCGCAGCCTGATTTGTAACCACTATGCTACCAGAGCTCCTTATCATATCATAATAAATACCTATTAATTTCTAAGAAATAAGACATTGCCTGTATGATGGAAGCCCTGTGAGCCTTTGCTGATTTTTATCTTCCTGTCTTCCTTCAGAGGTAACCACTCTTATAATTTGGTGTTTATCATTCCAATGGTTTTCTTTGTATAGTAGGAAAATCTGACTATTTTTTGGGATTCAAGAAAACACCTTTTCATGGCTTCCTATTATACTTTAATTAGAACAAAACTCTTAACATATTTGAAAAACCCTGGTTCTGCATAGGCTGAGCCCTGTACCAACAGCCGCAACTCTTGCCTTTTCGCCCATGATTCTTTCTAATCCAGTTATTACACTGGTTTTGTCTCAGTGTCTTGGATACTCCAAGTTTTTTCTTGCTCCAAGGTAGTCACATATGGTGTCATCTTAACTGGCACGCCCTCCTCCCTGTTCTTCATCATATTAATTCCTACTCATCCTTCATGTCCCAGTTTAAATGTCATATCTTCAGAGAAGTTTTCCTTAGCCCTTCCAAATCTTGTTGCATGTAAAATCGTTACATCCCACCTTTTCTAGTTAGAGGCAGCCCCCAGGTTTAAAATGTCCCATTTACAGACAACTCCTACTGGCCCTTTAATGTTAGGTAAATTTGCCCTCAGTTTGAAACAATTGGACCAGCCCCTACTCTCCACAAATTCTTTTTCACTTCTCTTGTTGCACATGAAGCTTTTAATTCACTGAAAAACGAATAACAACAACAAAAAATCCACTGTCATTGAGTCAATTCCATCTCATAGTGATCCTTTGGAACAGAGTAGAACTCCACAGGGTCTTCGAGACTAAATCTCTATGAGAACAAACAGCCTCATCTTTTTCCATGATAACTGCTGGTGGGTTTGAACTGCTACTCTTGTGCTTAGAAGCCTAGTACTTAATCCACTGCACCGCCAGAGCAATTTTTCCTGCACTAACGTAAGGCCTGGAGTCCTGGTGTGGTGCTGTGCGTTAATGCGCCAGACTGCAAAGCCGTTTGAACTGCAAGGTCGGTGGTTCAAGCTCACCAGCTTCTCCTTAGAAACCCTATACAGGGTCGCTATGGGTTGGAACCGACTCGATGGCACTTCACAACAACAACAACAAAGTAAGGCTAAATAAGAACCATATGCATCTGCTCTGACTTACCTGCAAATTCAATTGATGGAATGGATCTCACAGCAATTATTGATTGACATTTGAAATGATATGTCTATGAGGGGGCTTCAAAACGTTCATGGAAAAATTCCGTTATATTTTAATTTTATTTTTCCATGAACTTTTTGAATCCCCTTCATATGTGAGTTAAAATGTTAAGTTTGTTAAAATGCTAATTTTGTTAAATGTCTGGGCTAGCTTTATTTTGTTCTCTGGTATAGGCATTCAGTAAATGTTTGTTGGTTTGATCAGAGAAAGGAATACAGTATATGAGAAAGAGGAAAATGGGGGTTTGAAGGAAAGAGAAAAGTCAATAAAAATGAAGTGCGTGGGTTGGTTTGGATATTCTATTAAATCAAGAGGCTTCACAACTTGATGCTTGTGAAGACTGATGAGGAGAGAAGTAGTTAGGCCTCTTTGTGTTTCTGACTGTATAGCCATGGAACATTTGCTACTTTTCCTTCATTATGCTTCTTGATTTTAAGTTCAGTTAAAAGGTGTGAATTTGTAGTGTCTTGTTTGTAATTAACAAAGGTGCTTTTGCCAGAATAATTCTATGTAATTTTTCAGTAATTTTTAAAAAAAGTTTAATGAGAGTTTTCATGTATTATCTGGAGTCCTGGTGTGGCGCTGTGGGTTAATGCGCCAGACTGCAAAGCCATTTGAACTGCAAGGTCGGCAGTTCAAGTTCACCAGCTGCTCCTTGGAAACCCTATACAGGGTCGCTATGGGTCAGAACCGACTCGTTGGCACTTCACAACAGCAACAACATATCTCATGTAACTCAGCGAGTTAAAACAGTACTCATGGAAAAACTGGGACAGAAATCAGAAAGGAGCTAGTCCTAAACCTTTTTTTTTTTTTTAGAATTTCCTAGCAGTAGCTTTCTAGGGAAGAGTAACTAATGTTGACCTCCCCTACAACCCCCCAAAAGGAGGGCATAATTAGATTCTTCAGAGGAACAGAATGAGCAAGATGAGTGACCTCTATGTTTTCTAGGCTGAAAATCTAAAGATGCAACCCAAAACCCCCACTGTCATCAAATCCATTCCAACTCACAACCACCCTGTAAATATTTTCTGTCATTATAAAGTGCCATTGAGTTGGTTCTGACTCATACAGACCCTGTATAGAGCTTCTGAGGCTGTAAATCTTTGTGAAAGCAGAAAGCCTCATCTATTTTCAGGAGAGCATCTGGTGGGTTTGAACTGCTGACCTTGAGTTTAGCAGTCCAATGCTTATCCTGCAGACCCACCAGAGCTCCTTAAAGATGCAAAGTAGTTAACAATTTTCAGCAATTGGAACTGAGATGATGACATGCATATATATAATTAGTAGAGACACATTTCTTAACCTAGTTCAATGTGAGGCTTATTGGATAACGTTTAATGGATCAAGTCCTTACCTGATTTCTTAAGGGGCCCCAAATAAGGAGAAACAGGTGTTAGCTTAAAAAAGAGGATGAAATACCATGATTTGGAGCAAATGAACTGTAGCTCAAAGAAAATCATGTGATAAAGCCGAGGATACAAACCCTAATTGGGTGGCCACCCAAGTGCCATTAGCTGAGGATAGACACCTTGTGTTGTTCATAAAATTTGCTTTTTTGAAGAAAAGAAAAAGTGGAAGGCAATGTGTACGGTGTGTGGATACACATATGGAGGTAGGTGTAGGAACATTTCTGTGAAAACAAATGCCAGGAAGTATTAGTCAGAAGATTGCCGTATTAAAATAAAAGTCAAATATTGTATGTTTCAGTTGGATAGAAACTTAAAGTTGACAGAGTAAATGAGCAATACCATATGATCTATAGACTTAGAGAAACTATTTCATAACAACTATTCATAATTAGGAATCCTGATGTAGTGCATTGAACCGCAAGGTCAATTTGATCCACAAGGTCAGTGGTTCAAACTTACAAGCCGCTCCTGGGAAACCCTATACAGAGTCGCTATGAGTCAAAACTGACTGGATGGCACTTAACAACAACAACAACAACAACAATTCATAATTAAGGAGTCCTGGTGTGATGATGCTGTAGGATAAACACTGAACTTCTAACCACAAGCTTGGCAGTTCAAACCTTTCAGCCCTCCTTGAAAACCCTATACAGACTCTCTATAAATTAGTATGGACTTGGCAGCACTTAACAACAGCAACAAAATTCATAATTAAAAACCCTCAGCAAACCAGGAATATAAAGTAATCTGAAAATGGGCATCAAGGAAAATCTGTAACAACATCATATTTAATGGGATGGAATATTTTTTCCCCTACTTTGAACAACAAGATAATGTCTACACTCATTCATTCTGGTTACTATTGTATTGGAGGCAATGTAATGAGGTAAGAAAGGGACATAAATAGTATAAGGATATGAAAGAAAAAAGTAAAACTGGCTATTTTGGGCAAACTTACACAAGGCAAGTATATTAAGATACAGAGAAAATACCAAATGGGTGGGGCTAAAAATTCCATGGTAAACAATGGAAAAGTGATTTTATTTTGACTAAAATTAATGAAAATAAACATCAGTTAGTTTGTTATTCTGACTCTGAATTAATTCCTAGAAAAATGAATTACTTGTAGGGCTTTTTTTCCCCTTTAAATGCAATTTATTACATCTAATTAACAAAGTCTTAAAATTTCAACATTTTGGAAGTGGCTTAGACAGGGTTTTTGCAGAATGTGCACATAAGGCTGAGAAGCGGTGCTCAGAGAGATCTGTACAAGAGACAACTGAATCTTATGCTATAGCACCGTCAAGAATGGAACAAGTGCCTGGAGGTTGTTTAGGAGTGATGTGTTCAGGTCAGATGTTATGATGTTGAGGTTGTTTAGTGCTATCAAGTCAGTTCTGCATCATAGTGACCCTGTTTCCAAGGAGATGCTGGTGGATTTGAACCACCACCTTTTGGTTAATAGTCCAGTGCTTATCCTACAGTGCCACAACAGGGCAATTAATTTAGACCATTTTGCTGCCAGTGTACTTTCCTAAGAACCTAGCGGAATCCTTTTATATTTAAATCCATCTGTTTTGAGTCATCACTGTATTACCTATCATTCCTGACAATCTTTGTTTCTTCAATTTTCATCTAGTCTAATTCTGCAAAATCCTACTTTGTCCAGGATTTCAATTGTTGTTCAACGTTCTGGTGTTTTGTTTTTTTTTTTTTTTTCATGAAATTCTGCATCTTCTGCAAGATTTGTAATTTCACTTTGCAATCACTTTACATTTAATTTTAGTTTGAATGTTGGTTTCAATATTCAACAATGCAAGATTCAGGGATCAGCTAGATTGTAGTTCTCAGCCATGACTGAAAAAGCCATTATCTGGCAATTGTTAAATATATTCCTATGCCTAGACTGCACGCCAACCAGTTAAAGCAATCTTTTGAAAAAATTCTCCATGTGACTCCAATGTGTAGCCAATTTTGAAACCACTGTGCAGTGATTATCAACGTTACAAAAACACTGATGCAGTGGGTGAGGTGTATTTTAGGTTAATCTGGAAAGGATATTTTAATGTAAGCTATATAAATGATAAATTCATTAATGACTATTTTAATATTTTGATGCCTTAACTTCCTATGTGATTTTGGAGACTCGTATAATAATATTTGGATTGAGTGCCAAGTATATATGAGCCAAGAATAAAATAGTAAAGTAAAATGGATGTTTCCTTTTTCTCTGGGAGCTTCCAAAGAAGAGGTGGTGGTGTGCCGTGGAGTCGGTTCTGACTCATAGTTACCCTGCATAGGGTTTCCAAGGCTGGAAATATTTTACAAGGGAATGGTTGGTAGTTTTGAACTGTTGACCTTGAGTTCAGCAGTCTGACTCATAACCACTATGCTACCAGAGCTCCGTAGAAACTACGTTATAAACAGAGAATAACAGTTGCTAGTACCGTCGAGTTGGTTCCAACTCATAGTGATCCTGTATAGGGTTTCCAAGAGCAGCTGGTGGGTTTGAACTGTTGACCATGTGCTTCCAACTGACCTTAAGGTCCAGTGCATTATCCTACAGTGCTATACCAGGACTCCAAGAAAATAGAGAAGATTAAGCCTTATGTTGCTGAGTATGTGTAGGTAGCAGAGAGAAGTTAGAAAGATGGTTTGGAATCCGATTATCAGTGGGTCTTTTACCATTAGTAAAAAAATTTGGAGTCTGTCTTGTAGGTTATGGGAAAACAACAAAGATTTTAAATTGCAGAATGACACAATCAGATTTTATGTTTTAGGACCATGACTCTGGTAGCAAAAAAAAAAAAAAAGAGAAGAAGAAAAAAGATTGAAATCTCAACATGGCATACAAATCTTGTTGTTGTTAAGTGTCATTGAGTTGGTTCCGACTCATAGCAACCTGTATACAGTTTCTGAGGAGTAGATGGTGGGTTTGGGCTGCCAACCTTGAGGTCAGCAGTCCAGTGTTTATCCTACAGTGCCAACCACAATGTATCCATTTGTTGATAGGTGTTTAGGTTGTTTCCATCTTTTTTGCTATTGTGAATAAGGCTCCAGTGAACATAGTATATCCTTTTACTTTTTTGAGAACCTTTAATTACCCTTCTAAAACTAAGGGCCTGGGCAAGGGGCAGTCCAGAGCCCTGATGGTCATTATAGGTCTAGACTGTTGACGATTGCATGTGATCTAGATGTTTCAGATGAAATAACCATCATTGAATTGTTTACATGTTCTCAGCAGAACAGACATATATTGTCTAATTTTATCCTCCCAGTAATCCTTGTTGTTGTTAAGTGCCGTCGAGTCGGTTCTGACCCATAGCGACCCTGTACAGGGTTTCTGAGGGTGTAAATCTGTACGGGAGTAGAA